>NC_081405.1:444843697-445443697 GCF_030272615.1 Cryptomeria japonica
ATTTTGGATAAAACATTTATTCGCCACCCACTTTAGAAAACCATTGAAATAGAAATTAAGGTTCGTTGGAACAAACTTGTTAAGCTATTACATCTAATTAAGCATAGATTGCATATAATTAAGTGTCAAAAAAAAAAATTGTTGTTTGCATTTTTGCCCAAAAGTTTGGGCATGACATTTCATCTCTTTAATTTTCAAGAGCTATTATAACCTCTTCATGTCTGATTCTTGGATACTTTTCCATGGGTAGGATAACATAATTGTTTCAAGATAGGGTTAGATATACTAACTCTATATACTGATGTAATTTCATTTTGTAATCATCATCCATAATGATAGATCCACTTCTCACACATATAGTTATAGTTTTCCATGAACATCAAACCTTAAAAGAAAAGATGTGTAGACTAACAAATATATACTATGAAGCATTAGATGTGTTCATGTCTTTTTGGCATCCAATGTTTAATAGTACAGACTTGTTAGTCTATTCATATTTTGTTTCTTCCTGTCTTTGAGGCATCCGATGCTTCAAGTCCTGATCTTTTAGACTAAGAGCAACACTTGACATCATCAGATTGGTTGAGAACTTCAGTATTTTATCTTCAACTAAATTACCTAGATTATTGACTAAATTACCTAAATTATTGACTAAATTAAGTTTATATTCTTGTAATTTGTTTGGTTAAATTTTTCACTTTATACCACATAAGCTAACATGTAATTGTTGATAAATGTTGGTTACAGATTAGGCGAGGAACAGTTAAGGTATGCTTACCCTTCAAAGACTCATTGATGGTTGACTTTGAGTATTGTTTACATGGAAATAACTCACCATTGCTATTTAATTTTGTTAGCAGGGGCTAAATCCATTGATGTTCATATTTTCTTTAAGATGTGAATCAATACAACCTGTGTGGGAAGGTATAAATCTATATATTTTTCAAGTTTTTTTTCCTCTTTTTAATTTTCAAGAGCTATTATAAGCTCTTGATGTCATATTGTTGAATACTTTTCCATGGGTAGGATAACATGATCATTTTGAGATAGGGTTAGATATACTAACTCTATATACTAATCTAATTTCATTTTATAATCATGATCCAATATTATTGATTGGCTTCTTACACATAGAGTTATAGATTCCCATGAACATAAAACCTTAAAAGAAAAGATGACTAGACTAACAAGTCTATACTATGAAGCATTGGATGTGTTTGTGTCTTTGGGGCATCCAATGCTTCATAGTATAGACTTTTTAGTCTATTCATATTTTCTTTCTTCCTGTCTTTGGGGCATACGATGCTTCAAGTACCGATCTTTTAGACTAAGAGCAATACTTGACATCATTAGATTGGTTTTGAACTTCAGTATTTTGTCTTCAACATAATTGCCAGAAGAAGGTATCTGTGAGTGGTGTGGCTATATTTGAAGCCAATTAATTTGAATAAATTAACTAGATTATTGACTAAATTAAGTTTATATTCTTGTAATTTGTTTGGTTAAATTTTTCACTTTCTACCACATAAGATAACACGTACGTAATTGTTGATAAATGTTGCTTACAGATTTGGCTAGGAACAATTAAATTATGCTTAAACCCTTCAAAGACTCATTGATGGCTGAATTTGAGTATGGATTACATGGAAAAAACTCACCATTGCTATTTCATTTTGTTATCAGGGGCAAAATCCATTGATGTTCATATTTGCTTTAAGACGGATCAATATAACCTATGTGGGAAGGTATAAATATATATATTTTTCAAGTTTTCTTTTCTCTCTTTAATTTTCAAGAGGTATTATAACCTCTTGATGTCATATTGTTGGATAGTTTTCCATGGGTAGGATAACAAGATTATTTTTAGATAGGGTTAGATATACTAACTCTATATACTGATGTAATTTTATTTTATAATTATGATCCATAATTATAGATCAACTTCTTACACATAGAGTTATAGATTCCCATGAACATCAAACCTTAAAAGAAAAGATGAGTAGACTAACTAGTCTATACTATGAAACATTGGACATGTTCATGTCTTTGGCGCATCCAATGCCTCATAGTATAGACTTGTTAGTCTATTCATATTCTCTTTATTCCTGTCTTTGGGGTATCTGATGCTTCAAGTCCCAATTTTTAGAGTAAGAGAAATACTTGACATCATCAGATCGGTTGAGAACTTTAGTATTTTGTCTTGAACATAATTGATAGAAGAAGGTATCTATGAGCGGTGTGGCTATATTTCAATATAGGTAACTGACTTACCTAAATTATTGACTCAATTAAGGTTATATTATTGTAATTTGTTTGATTAAATTTTTCACTTTCTACCACATAAGATAACATGTAATTGTTGATAAAGGTTGGTTACAGATTAGGCGAGGAATGATTCAGGTATGCTTACCCTTCAAAGACTCATTGATGGTTGAATTTGAGTATGGATTACATGGAAATAACTCACCATTGCTATTTCATTTTTTTATCAGGGGCAAAATCCATTGATGTTCGTATTTGCTTTAAGACAGATCAATACAACCTATGTGGGAAGGTATAAATATATATATTTTTCAAGCTTTCTTTCCTCTCTTTAATTTTCAAGAGCTATTATAACCTCTTAATGTCATATTGTAGGATACTTTTCCATGGGTAGGATAACATGATTGTTTTGAGATAGGGTTAGATATACTAACTCTATATACTAATGTAATTTCATTTTATAATCATGATCCATAATTATATATTAGCTTCTTACACATAGAGTTATAGATTCCCATGAACATAAAACCTTAAAAGAAAAGATGGGTAGACTAACGAGTCTATACTATGAAGCATTGGATGTATTTGTGTCTTTGGGGCATCCAATGCTTCATAGTATAGACTTGTTAGTCTATTCATATTTTCTTTCTTCCTATCTTTGGGGCATTTGTTTCTTCAAGTCCCTATCTTTCAGAATATGAGAAATACTTGACATCATCAAATCGGTTGAGAACTTCGGTATTTTGTCTTCAACATAATTGCCAGAAGAAGGAATCTATGAGCAGTGTGGCTATATTTCAAGCCAGGTAATTTGACTAAATTACCTAAATTATTGACTAAATTAAGTTTATAATCTTGTAATTTGTTTGGTTAAATTTTTCACCTTCTACCACATAAGATAACATGTACATAATTGTTGATAAATGTTGGTTATAGATTAGGCGAGGAATAGTTCAGGTACATGCTTACCCTTCAAAGACTCATTGATGGCTGACTTTGAATATGGTTTACATGAAAATAACTCACCATTGCTATTTCATTTTTTTGCCAGGGGATGAATCCATTGCTATTACATTTTTTTACCAGGGGATGAATCCATTGATGTTCATATTTGGTTTAAGATGGATCAATACAACCTATGTGGGAAGGTATAAATCTATATATTTTTCAAGATTTCTTTCCTCTCTTTAATTTTATTGAAGCTTTGCAAATGGATTGCTTTTTTCTTTAGAATAGTAGCATCTTGTTAATGCAATCATTAGCGTTTGTCAATACCAAATACATATGGATATTTTGAGCTCAGTCAAGCTAAGGACTTAAATAAGAAAAAAACATATCCACTCATATCTAAGGCTTCCCATAAACAGAGAAATTTTACATTTCAAGATAGAGATAGAGGGTGAGAGAGAGAGACAGACAGAGATAGAAGGTGAGAGAGAGAGAGATATGAGAGAGAGAGAGAGATAGAGATAGAGATGGAGATGGAGATAGAGATGGAGATAGAGAGAGGGAGAGAGAGACTGGCTGGGTGACCTTTTTTTTTAAATATTAAATTTTTATCAAAATTTCGACGAACGACCTCGAAATGCCCCGACAAGAATGGTAAACTTAAGACGAAATTTTTTGTTGGAGGCACAATAGTCTTGTCAGAGCATAGTGGCAGTCCATCGCAATTCCGATGATAAATGTAATTGAAATTCTCTGCACATACAACATGGTTTCGACGGGACTGTTGAACTTTCGATGAAACTTTTTATCGGAGCATAGTGGGAGTCTGTCAAAATTCTAACGCTCAATGTCATCGAAATTTTCTGCATGTACAACATGATTTTGATGATAATTTTATACATGTGACAAAAAAATACCATGGTTTATGTATATGGTGAAAATGGATAACAATAATAACAATATTGAAAGGCTAAATAAATTCAACCACAAAACCCTAGCCTAACAACAACAAAGATCCACCATAACATATGAAGATTACCTAAGACAATGCAAATCAAACGAAATCACAAAGATTATACCATCACATGTCCAATAGGGTTTGTATCTCCATTCTTCCTATCTCCATTGATCTTGCTTGATATATTTGCTCTCAGATTTTATATGCACAAGAGCTCAACAAAGAATGGAATGTGGTTGCAAGTAGGATCATAGTGTAGTCAAGTGCATAAAAGATGATTAGAATGCATAGAACCATTAGAGTTTGATAATGAAGGAAGCATCTCCTTATATAGAAGACACTATATGAAATGGAGGGATAAGATTGAGAGGTGTAAAAGGAGGTCGGCTATGATTAGAGGGTAGGTAAAAGAAATAATAAAATAATGAAAGGGGTAGGTAGTGTAGGAATTAAGAGATGAATGACATGTGTCATGGGTAGAAAAAGCTAATGAATTAATTAAATAAATAAAGATTTATTTAATTAATAGAAGAAGTGGGATAATTAAATAAATAAAAATATTTATTTAATTTAGGAAAAGGATAATTTAAATAAATAAATGTATTTATTTAAATGAGAAATAAGGCTAGAAGAGGATAAATGAATTAATTAAATAAATAAAGATTTATTTAATTTATAGAAGAATTAGGCTAAAGTAATTAAATAAATAAAATATTTATTTAATTAGACATGACAATTTTAGGTGTCTACATTTTGCCCCTCTTTGAGACAATGCGGCTTGTCGCGTTGTTTCAAAGAAGATAAGATGAACTGATACAGAGTTGCCCCAAGATGGGAATGATATGCCCCCTCGAGAGATTGGATGAAAATGTCTGAAAAGATTGCAGACAATCTCTCGATAAGAAAGAAAGGCTAGAATGGACTAACCGAATAAAGTGATAAAGTCACGGGATAAAGAAGACTGACTCGGGAAATGAAGGCTAGGGCTAGGCTATAAGATAGACCACGGGGGAAAATACATCCTCATTGTCATCTACACATCCATGAGAGCATATTGCAGAGCGAAAATAGAGTAGCAGCAGTCAGCAGCGATGGCCTTCATTCACAGATTCGACTGCGTTCGCCGATTTCAGAGGCCAGCAGAGGCAGGAGAGCTGGTAAGTACCACAAAACCTCCTTGTACTTTGACGCATTTAATTTTGTCATTAATGCATGCTAGATAGGGTAATAAATGCACTTAGAATAGGGTCCAAAAGTGTCAAAAAACATCCAGGCATGTTTGCGTTGGTGCCAGGTGCGTCTGTGCTCGCGAGGTGCGTCTGTGTTTGTGCCAGGCGCGTCTGCGTTTGAACCCACATCTGTGTCAATTGCGGCCGCGTCTGTGATGTTCAGGTGCGTCTGTGCCAAGAAGGCGCGTCTGTGTCGCCCAGGCGCATCTGTGCAGAGCATAGGCACGTCTGTGTCAATCAAGCACGTCTGTGTTTTTCAGGCGCGTCTGTGCAGTCTGAAAGTGCGTTTATGTCAGGTAAGCGCGTTTGTGTTGAAAAAGTGTGAATTTTTGTCTTCTAGGTCAAATCGGCAGTTCTGTGATGAACATACACTGTTGATTGGATAAGCTGCTGAGAGGATACACTCAAGTAGGTCCTCTAGGAAGACTAGGATAGATCAAGGCACTTTGTGATGAACAGTGAGTACCAAGATAGAGTACTTTGTGATGAACAGGGAGTACTAAAGTATGAGCAGCACTTTGTGATGAACAGGGAGTGCAAATGTGAGTAACACTTTGTGATGAACAGTGAGTGTCATACACATAGTACTTTGTGATGAACAGGGAGTACCACTAGGATAGAAGCAACACTTTGTGATAAACAGTGAGTGTCACTAGGATAGATAGCAATATGCATTTGGATAAAAAGTAGCATTTTGTGATGAACAGTGAATGCCACTATGACTGACATGAGTGATTTGCTTGACTGCAGGATTATTTGCCGATGCTGGAGTCATGAGAGAGATTCCCGTCGACTCAGAGGTTGCGACCTGAGTTGTCTTTCAAGGACAGAGCTGCCATCGAGGAGATGGGTTTGAGACATGTGCTATATGTGCCTGAGTTTTGGGCGAACATGGGTTTGCTGACTGCATTAGCTGAGAGATGACACTCTGAGACGTGCACGTTCCATTTGCCGATGGGTGAGATGACAGTCACCCTGGAGGATGTATACAAGATTCTGCAGATACCAATCGATGGGGAGCTGATCCCATACTATCGAGACGGAGACAGGGAGGCCCTGAGATGAGTATTCCAGGACCTAGGACTGGAGATGAGGGCAGGACATGTGACATGGGACACCATGACAGCCACAGGGTTAGCATTGCCGGCAGTGATAGGAGGAGCTATTAGTGGGTTCCTGTGTCCAGATAGGGCGACATGGGGGTTGGTTGTGGGCTGGGGAGGAGCATTGGAGACACTGGTGACGCAGCACACCAGATATGCCTAGGGACTATGTGTGTTGGCCCATTTGTATTATGAGCTTCATCAGTTCATGTATCATGGATCAGTAGGATTGGGCTGCGGAGTGACATTGCTATAGGTATGGGCCTATGAGCATCTGCCAGTTACCCGACCGATACACTTCAGGGGCAGGGGACATGGATGCAACTTTGTGCACCTATATGATATGATCACATCACAACCACAGATTGGCAGGCTAGAGCACTGGTAGCGAGTGATAGATGACATTGACATGGTCATATGGAGACCATACCTGGGCTGCGAGCAGTGGGAGGATGATGCCGTTGAGCTTCCCTACACCTTCTGGAGTAGGTACCTGATTGGACGGATGCCCTATATGCTAGAGAGACAGCTTGTGGATAGGGTTGGCTGACAGTTTGGCAGGATTCAGAGGATGCCCCGAGGCTCAGGCTTGTATGCACGGATAGTCAGGGATCAGGCACAGTTTGGGCCTTTGCTGTCGTATGATCAGGTAGTGACACAGCTGGTAGAGATGATGCCCCTACCTTGGGACATGTGGTCGGAGATTGAGGACGTCGGGATGGATGCTGAGTACACAGCATACTGGGAAGAGCATCCATTCCCACGGTTGACGGATCCGGGAGAGCCACTGGAGGGAGATGGGGGTGGAGATGATGATGACGGTGGAGGTGATGGGGGCAGAGGCCGACGGAGGAGGAGGGGAGTAGTTGGAGAGAGGCGGGTTGCACCTCAGAGGGAGGGTGGTGAGGAGAGACAGGCTCAGGTGGTGAGGGGTCGCAGTGGATTGCTGCTACAGGTGCCAACAGCACAGGGTCCCAGACAGATATAGGTGTAGGGATAGGGACAGAGACAGGTACCAGTACAGGCACCAGTATAGGTACAGGCACAGGCACAGGGGTAGGCACTCGTACAGGGGGAGCCACAAGTAGAGGTAGAGGGGGCTGACCCGGTGGAGGATGAGCTGCTAGAGCTGAGGGAGATCTGCCAGGGCCAGGTAGATGAGATCCAGGAGCTGGAGAGGGAGAGGGATCGGCTTAGGATGAGGCTCAAAGATACTAAGTGGGAGTAGGATCAGGCTATCCAGCACTATACAGAGGCTGAGATAGCACTGAGGGCCGGGAGACAAGCAGCGGAGGATATAGGGGCAGGATATGCTTATGTCCTATGGGCAGGGGAGGAGATTGCCTACTGGGGAGACCTCTACTATGGTGTAGTGCCAATAGATCAGCGGGCGAGGAGCTTCCATAGATCGTCGCGTACAACGATAGCTACGGGAGGGAGCTGGAGGAGATAGGCATCGAGTGGTGGGGTTATGGGTCCTCCACCACCACCAGATAGAGGAGACAGGAGGGATGATCCTGGGGCAGGTCCTTCAGGGGCTTAGATTCCATCGAGGCTAGGCGGCTCCGAGGGAGGGAGTTCATCATAGCCATAGAGGGCTCCCTTTGTATCAATGTTGTACCATTTTTTGTATTGTAGACACTTGCGGGTGCTTTTTGTAGCCATATGATTTTTGACATCATTGTATCATGACACTTTTATATATATATGAGATGATTCATCTTTGCGGCAGCTATATGCATGTGTACCTATGTGATGAGATGTTTTATGATGTATGCTTATGATATGGATGCAAATATGTATATGATGCAATGCAATATTTTTGTTCTTTTATGTTTTAACATGTTATGCATGATGCAAATGTAAATGTATGTAATGCAAATGAATATGATAATGCAAATATAAATTGTGCTAACAGGTGTTGTGTGCAGGATGTGATGCAATTATGATATATATATGTATGTATGAAATGCTTATATGTGGTAATGCAGGTGAAACTACATGAAATGCAAGTGTTTTTGGTGTGTCATTATACTCAGTCATGTGATAGCCGGCTACACGGACTTGAGAAGGACAATGGAGGTCAATCAAGAAAGGGGGATGAAAGACAGAAGATATGAAAGTAAAAGAGCTTCTTGTGCGTAATCATCATTGAGCTTTATTATGACAAGTAGGTTATGACAATCGAGGCATATGTTCGACCTAGAAAGTCATTGTACCTGTTTGCATGGAGATAAGATAGTCACGAACAAGGAATGCCCCAATTCATACTAGACTCACAGTGTCCTCATATCCTTGGACAAGTCATAGCATTACTAAGAGACAATCCACAGATAGCAAATACAAATAGGTGACAATACCCCATCCTCACCTTTCTAGTCAAAGACATCCTGGAGATAGAATCTCTAGTCAGAGACATCTCGGAAAAGCTAAAAGACATGTCACCAAAATAGATGAAATCAAAAAAAAACCAAGACTCGACACCAACATCCACTGTAGTCCTCAAGTTTATTGTCTCTTGTCACTTGTATAAGTCTTATTTGATTGTGGTCACAATGTTTACTTTCACAAAAAGGATAGATAGCACGAAACCATAATGTTGTCTGAGTCTGTTGAAAGATTTGATTTGTTGAAGCCCATTGTTGTTGTTGTGTCTCATCTAAAACTGACTGAATCCATGAAACTGATACTTTATTGCGGAGAAGACGAAGCTTTATTGTGGATTGGCGATGCAGATGTTGCTTTATTGTAGAATGTGCACGGATAGACTGAAGAAAGCTGGAAGAAACTGTACTCCTCGAAACATGTGATGTTCTCAGTTCTACACCCATCACTAGACATAGGATTTTGCCTTAGCCACAGATAGGATCTGTTTTATTATGGATGGAAAGGGATGAAAAGGAATGTTTATTATGAATGGCTAACCAATCTTGGGTAGATCAATAACAAGCCATGATGGGAATGGGTAAGTTTATTATGAACGAATTGGTCGTGAGTGTGTGCAAAGTGAAGTGATGAAAGTGAATCCTGAAGGAGGGAGGAGCAATGTCTCTACACATGGCGCTGGTGACCCAGTTTTTACCATGGTACTTGCCCAGGGTGCCACTGAAGTGGTTTTCACTGTTGGACGAAATTATTTCTCTTTACTTTTTTCAATTTTTCAATGTTTTTTTGTGTCACAAGGTGCCTGTTTGCCAGGTTTTCACCAAGTAATGATTTTTTTTTTGTTTTATAATTTTTTATTTTTTTTTGTTTTGAAATTTTTTATTTTTTTGTATTTTTGAATTAGGATATTCTGAAGAGCTATGTGTAGAACCTGCGAAGGTGCATGCTATTGATAGGATCCTCCAAAGGTTCACCTTCTATATTTGAGAGCTGATATGCTCCAGATCCATATGTTGCTGTAATGATGTAAGGACCAAGCCAATTTGGTTCGAACTTGCCCTTCTTCTCTCTATCTTGCTGATTTTTGGGATTTTCTCTGAGAACCAAATCACCTACCTCAAATATGTGAGGCTTGACCTTGTGATTGTAGCTATGACTCATTCGTTGTTGATAAGCCTTGAGATGATTAAAAGCAGTTTGTCTTCGTTTGTCCAGTAGTTCTAGCTCTTGTAAGCGAGAGACCCTATAGTCTTTGTCAATGATGATGTTTTACAAAGAGACCTGTAAAGAGGGTAGCTTGACCTCAATAGGCAAGATAGCTTCAGCGCCATAGACAAGTGAATAGGGTGTAGCTCCTGTAGGTGTGCAGACACTTGTGCGGTAGGTCCAAAGTGCAGGATTAAGTTGGATATGCCAATTACGACCAGCATCGTCGACTGTCTTCTTAAGGATTTTAAGGATTGTTTTATTAGACGCCTCAGCTTGGCCATTACCTTAGGGGTAATATGGTGTGGAGAAATGATGGGAGATATGGAAGTGGTCACAGAGTTCACGAACATCCTGATTTTTGAAGGGACGCCCGTTATCAGTGATAATGGAAATAGGAATGCCGTATCGGCAAATGATATAGTTAAGGATGAATGTAGCAATTTGTTTTCTAGTAACTTGTGTGAGAGGAATGGCTTCAATCCATTTTGTAAAATACTCTGTGGCAGTGATAATGAATTTATGACCATTGGAAGGAGGGTGAATCTTGCCTATGAGATTGAGTCCCCACTGACAAAAGGGCCAAGGAGACGCAAGTGGTTGAAGTTCTTGTGTTGGCGCATGTATGAGGTCTCCATGAATTTGACATTGCTTACATTTCTTGACAAACTGATATAAGTCTTTCTCCATATTGGGCCAGTAATATCCAATCCTAATGAGTTTCTTGGCCAAGGTAGGACCACTAGCATGTGGACCACATATCCCTTCATGCACTTCCCATAACGCAATCTGAGCTTCGTCGCTTTCTAAACATCTAAGAAGAGTGCCATCTAGACCTCGTCGGTATAGGATATCAGCTAAAATGACATATCGAGAGGATTGGCGAAAGAAAGTGCGATGTTGGTTATTTGATAGATCAAGAGGTAAAGTATTGTCACGTAGGTATGTGAAAATGGAACCATATAACTGGGATTCGGGACCAACAACACATATAGTCTCAGTAGGCATGATCTCATATGAAGGAACCAAAAGGTTATCCACCAAGAACTCATAGCGGGTATCGTTTGGAGGTAAATCAATTAGGGAAGCAATTGTAGCCATGGCATCTGCAGCACGATTCTGCTCTCTTGGTATCTGCTCAAAGTCTATCTTTGTAAAGTGTTGTTTCAGGTCATCCACCATTTGTTTATAAGGCATTAACTTTTCATCTTTTGTTTGGTAATCATTAGTTGCTTGACGGATGACAAGTTGGGAGTCCCCAAAAACACAAAGTTCCTGGATCTTCCATTGAACTGCAATTCATAATCTTGTTGTTAACGCCTCATATTCCGCTATGTTGTTAGTGCAAGGAAATGATAAGCAGTATGATTTTGGTATAGAATCCCCTTGAGGAGTTATAAAGAGGATACCAGCTCCTGCCCCATGCTGTGTGTATGAGCCGTCGAAGTACAGTTGCCATGGCTTTGCATGTGACATTGTCAAAATGGATTCATCTAGAAATTCTGAACTTAGAGGAACATCATCTATCATGGGAGCATCTTCTAATTGATCTGCAATGGCTTGTCCTTTTATTGCTTTTCTATCCACATACTAGATGTCAAATTCACTCAGGATCATTACCCATTTGGCCAATCGCCCAGTAAGTGTTACCTTATTGAGAAGATATTTCAATGGGTCTATCCTTGCAACTAACTTAGTCTTATGAGGGAGCATGTAATGTCATAATTTCTGCAAAGCAAAGACCACGACGAGACATGCACACTCAATTGGTGTGTAGTTTAGCTCATACCCTACTAATGTGCGACTGATATAGTATACTACTTTTTCCTTGCCTTCAGCCATTTGTTGTGCTAAGAGTGCCCCCAGTGCTGTTGGAGTAGCTGATATGTATAGAAACAGTGGTTGATCTAGAACTGGTGGGATCAGAACTAGTAGATTTAGAAGATAATCTTTGAGCATCTGGAAAGCCTGTTGACAGTTATCATCCCATTTGAATTTGATGTTTTTATGTAGTAGGTGCTGAAAAGGATTACACTTATCTGCCAGTTGTGCTATGAATCTTCGAATGGACTGGAGTCTGCCTTGTAAGGATCGAAGTTGACTGATATTTCTTGGAGGTTGCATTTCCAAGATGGCCTTAACTTTTGCTGGATCAGCTTCAATTCCTCTTTTGGATACAATGAATCCTAGGAGCTTCCCGGAGGTTACTCCAAAGACACATTTCTTGAGGTTTAATCTTACTTTGTATTTTTCCAACCGATCAAAGACGACTGAAAGTATGTCCAAATGTGTATTTCTATCTATTGATTTGCCCAAGAGATCATCAACATAATCTTCCATGGTTACATGCATGAGATCATGAAAGATAGTAGTCATGGCTCTTTGATATGTAGCACTTGCATTCTTTAGCCCGAAAGGCATGACATTCCAGCAGAAAGTCCCCCACGGACAAGTAAATGATGTTTTGTGTTGATCCTCAGGTGCGATCCTTATTTGATTATAACCAGAGAATCCATCCATCAGTGATAACATTTCATGACCTACTGTGAGATCAACAATCAAGTCAATATTTGGCAATGGGAAGTCATCCTTTGGACAAGCTTTGTTGATGTCTCTGAAATCTGTGCAAATTCTGATGTTGTGATCTAGTTTACTAATAGGTACCAAGTTGGAGATCCATTCAGGATAATCAATTGGGTGTATGAATCCAACATCGAGTAATTTCTCAAGTTCTGCTTTGACTAGTAATGCCACTTGTGGATGCATTTTTCTTAGTTTCTGTTTTACTGGTTTTGCCCCCGGTTTGACTGTCAAATGATGCATTACCCAATCCGGATCTAATCCAAGCATATCAGTGTATGACTAGGTGAAGTTGATTTGTCGTTCTTTGAAGAAACTTATGAATTTTGACCTTTCGGACTTTGTCAGTGATTGAGCTAGGAATATGTTGTGTGGAACCTCTTCTGTACCAATGTTTGTTTTGATAGTCTCCTCTACCAACATGGATGACTTTTCCTCATATGATGCTAGGAGAATGTCGAGCCTTCCATCTTCGGGTGCCTCGGAGAGGTTTTCACCCTCAGATACATCCTTTCTTTTTACTTTTTTGGGGTCAGATAGTGCCACAATGTGGTTTTCACCATAAGACCCTTGATTTGTTCTTATTTTCACATTTTTGCGACTGGAAGGTCCGACACCCTCACCAAAATATGCCATGCTATTGAGTTCTATAATGTATCCCGCTTTATGGTCTCTAGGGGGAAGATCATCTCGTATGCCCAGATAGTCAATAAAAGCTTCATCGTTTCGGAATGTGTCAAACTGTGCAGGTCCTTCATGATCCCAGTCAATGAGTTGGTGGTGAACAAGGGGAAGGTCGTTAATGTCTTCAAAGTTAGCGGGGCTAAGAGTGAAGATGTAGTTATATTCGGGTATGTCAAGGTAATTATCGAGGTCATCAATGGCACTCTCCTCATCAGTCTCGATCATGAGCGAATCCAAATTATCATCACTAGTAGCGCATTCTGGGACAGGTGTTCTCATCCTATGTGATTTCAACCTAGAACCTTGAGACAAGGACTATGTAGACTCCTCATGGGTTGTTTCTTGATCAACTCTAAACTTGTTATAAAACTCCTCTTCTTCTGTGGGTTCATATGGCTCTCTGAATGTCTCGGTGAGCTCATAGTCACTAGAAGACTTGTCGGAACCCCATTCCCATTCGTTGGAATCTGTGGAATAGCGATCCTCTTGTTGAATTTTGACAGCTTTGATTTGTAAGGCTTCTTCTGCCCTTTGGGTGTGGACCTTGGAAGTTAAGAAACCAAGTCCTTTCGAGCATTCCTTCTTGAGAGTCATTTCAGGTTGTAAAGGTTCAATGATGCCTTCCTTTCGTAATCCCAAAGGGCTTTTTCCATCATACCCAAATTTTTGTAGAATTTTGAAGCCTTTGTCATATTTCTCACATGGTAGACTAATGTGCTCTTGTGTTTCCTCTTCATTGTCTCTGAAAAGCATTTGGTATAAATCTTCCTCTTCTAGTTCACCCCATCTTTGAAAGGTAGTAGGGTCCCATTTGAGCATCATGATGGATACTTGCTTGTTAGGATGTGGTCTCCCATATTCTTTTGGGGAACTCATGACTTGTCGTAAGTACATGGTCTAATTTAAAGTATATTCCCCCATGCCTTTGTCCTGAAACTTGCCTTTAAGCTCACCTTGTTTTGATGTCGAAGGTTTTAATGACTTAGGATCAATGTATGCTGAGGAAGGAACAACCTCACGATTACTGGGAATGATGGTCTCAGTCTTTGATTTCAGGTTATTGCAGTATATGAATGGATTAGGATCACCGTTAACTGTTACTTCCACTCCATTATGAGGAAACTTAATACATTGGTGATATGTGGATGGGACTACCCTCATTTCATGAACCCAAGGGCGTCCTAGAAATATGTTGTAAGTGAGATTTAAATCCAGGACTTGACAAACCACATCCTTTGTAACTGGCCCAACTCTGAGAGGTAATGTAACTGTGCCCTTGGATGAATGCTCTTCATCATCATATGCTTTAATGGTGGTTTTGTTTGTAGAATTCACAGCTTTATCAGAATATCCCAATTGTGTAATAGTGCTTAATGTGCAAATGTTTAGACCTACTCCTCCATCTATCAGGACTCTTTTTATTCGATGTTTGTGTATGAAGGCTTCAATGTGTAGTGGTGCATTATGTGGCTGACTTACAGAGGCGTCATCGGCTTCGGTGAAAGTAAGGGAGTGTGGAATGGAAAGGTATCCCATCATGGCTTGAAATTGGTCCACGTTCAAATTAGTAGGAACGGTAGTATCTCTCAAGATTTTGTCAAGAATGGCTTTATGTACGGGAGATATGCGTAATAGTTAAAGGATGGAGATGAGCACGGGTGTCTTCCCTAGTTGTTCTACAAGGTCATACTCAGGTTTGGTTGATGAAGAAGCGGTGTTTTAGTTGGAGCACCTTGCAAAGTGATTTTACCTCGATGAGTTGTAACATTACATTCAGAGGTAGGTTCAGAAGAAGATCCAACACCTTTTAGGACAATTCTGGGTCTCTGGGTAGAATTCTCAGACGTTTTGTCCTTGATGATAATGGTAGAGACATAATTGTCCATTGAAATGTGATTGATAGTTGAATCATAGTTGTAAGATGATCTGGTATAGTTGGTTTGATCCTCTGTGGCTTTAGCTTTTCCCTTGTCATGTTTTGGGAATGGTTCCTTAAACATCTCATGTTCTTGATTAGACGAATGTCCCTCAATCTCAATGTCACCTCTATCAATGAGATCTTGTATGATGTTCTTCAGTCGATGACAATTTCCTGTCTTATGACCTTTTCTCTTATGAAATTCACAATACTCATCATCATTCCACCAATTTGGTTTAACCTTTGGTTCATATGGAGGAAAATCTGGAACTGTGATTACCTTGTTTTCCACAAGCTTCTTGAAAACTGACTCAAGTGGTTCTCCCAATGGAGTGTACTTCCTTCGTGATCTGGAAGTTGTTTGAGTATTCACTTGATTGTTTGTAGAACTTGATCCTAAAAGGATGACTTTGGGTCGCACTATGTTGGCATCAACAACACCATCATTGACTGTGTTCTTGTTCTTATTCCAAAATCTTGGCTTGTCTTTTCCTTTAAAGTCATCTTTGTTTTCCTTAAATATCTTGATGACTCCTTGTTCAATTAGAACCTTTTCTGTAGCTAAGCCTTTTTCAATAACGTCCTTGAAGGTGGACAAACAAGCTTTCCTTAGATCATAGCCAATTTCTTTGTTAACATTCTGGGTGAACATTTCTACCATTTGTTTTTGTGGAATTTCACAAGAGCATCTGCTGGCTAGATTTCTCCATCTTTGTAAGAATGATGCAAAAGATTCTCCCTCTTTTTGCTTAGTGTTGCACAAAGTAGTGACTGATATGTTTGTCTCTATGTTGTAGGAGAAATGTTGAATAAATACCTCTGCTAAGTCACCCCATGACTTAATTCCAGGTGGAAGTTGGGAGAACCATTCCATAGCTTGATCACCTAAGCTTTGTGGGAATAATCTCATCAAATATGTCTCTTCTGCTGCTACCTCAATGCAAGCTATGAAAAACTGTCTTATGTGTGCCTTAGGATCCCCTTTTCCTCTATACTTATCAAATTTAGGTGTCACAAAGTGTGTAGGAAAAGGAGGCATTGGAATGCTCTTGTCAAATGGATAAGGACATATGTCTCTCATTGTGTATGTTGGCTTCGGTGTATTTATGTCCTCCATTTTCTTTTGTAAATCCCTAATTTGTTGCTCCAAATTGTTCTTAGGTGGAGATCGACTTCTTGGACCATATCCTATGTTTGAGGTACCCATTGGAGGAGGAGCATGTTGCATATATGGATGATATTGATCATACACATGTTCATATGGAGGAGGTCTATAATGATGCTGCGTATATGGACCACTTGGTATAGATTCATGTTGAGGAACACCATATCTATTTTGTGCATGTATACCATACTCTACAGGTATGTCATGTTCTATTGTATTGCCCCCAAATTTGACACGGGGTTTCCTTGTGTCCAAATTTTGAGCATGCCTTTGATTATCCCATTGCTTTGGTGGTTGATCCTTAGCATTGATATGTGATTGAGCATATTTTTCTCCATAAGACTTCCATAATGGTCTGCGAAGGTGAGTATCATATGTTTGACCATGTGTATGTGGGACCTCTGGTTTTTGAAGCAAAGCTGATGGTGATTCAGTTACCATATGTGGTCCTCTATTTCCTCCACTATTAGGTCTCCTTTGATCCATGTTGGAGTGAGGTTGTTGCAAAGGTCGATTTTTCATTATTTGAGACATGTCAAAATCATGAGGTATCTTGGCTCCACTTTGTGCCATCATTTGTAAAAGTATTGTCTATCCCTCCTCATTATTCCCTTAACCAATCGATTGAAATGGGGATTCATAATGGATTCTTCCACATCTGCTAAATGTACGGAAAAGTTGTCCACATTGTCATTGTGTGTAGCATTGTTTTTTGTAGTGTCCATGTTCTCAACATTTGGAATGTTTCTATAGGCATCCATGTCAGGTAATGTAGTATGATCAGAATTGAAAAAGATATCATTGTCATACTCATAAGAACTCATGTTTGCGGACTCTTGAGCCTCTTTAGTTTCTCTCCTAGATTTTTGAAGACGGGTTTCAACCATGAACTAGGTATTGACCAAGATGTGTGAGACTAGATGAAAAATGCGAAGAGTATGAAAGACTAAGAGTTGGATGGAATGTAAATGAATCTGAAGTGTACTTGCAATGTCCAAAGTATAAGACCAAGTATGTATGTAGTAGAGTAGGTGTGACTTCCAAAGAGAGGATAGTTTCTCTTGATGAGGTAAGTTGACCTTGACTCTAAGTAAGACCAAATGAGACCCAAAGGTAAGAAACCTTGATGAGGGGCCACTTAGCAAAGTGTTGTTGTATGTAGGGTGTTGACAAAGTATAGTGAGGACAAGCAAGTGACTTTTTGACTCAAGTTTAGACAAGTGTGACTGTAAAGTGAGATGTGAAGCAATGATGGATTATGTGAGACCCCAAGATAGGTTGAATGCTAGATGAACCCTGGAGAAATGACCTAGGAAGCTCAAGAATTCTGAAACTGACTGTGTTTGTTTGCTGGACTATAACAGTTTTTCAATTTTGAACACAGACGCACCTGTATACTTCACAGAAGCGGTTTCCCGACACAGATGCGACTCTATTTAAAACAGACGCGTTTCTGAGATTTTTTTGCAAAGGTGTAATGTTGACTGTTGGAACACAGACGCAATTCTGCCCTTCACAGACGTTGTTATACAACACAAACGCTATTATGTCCGACACAGATGCATTTCTGTAAAATTTGTGCAATTTTTTCCAATCTGTGAAGTCATTTTGTTGTGACCAAATCTGACTGTTTGACTGTTTTTCATGACAAGAGGACATAGTGTAGATGAAGACCTAATGTTTGCAAGTGTCTAGACTCAAAATGACTCCAAGAAAAGTGTGTTGTTTGATGTAAAAATGTTTTGCATACACTTGAAGACACAAAAGACACAATGTTTTGCTGTTTGGTCTTGAATGTTTTGAATGTTTAAAATAAGTCAAGCACAACTCTTATGGCTGGCCAAGACAATAGTTGTTGATCCCACATGGGGTTTTACCCCTGAGGCTATGCTATTCAGAGCAGATACTTAGATGCTTGACCTCACTGGCTCCACCCTCGGCACTCACTTCTCGGGTCAGCCAAGCATCAGTCCCCACGAAAACTCCCCATGGAAAACTTTGTATCTCTACTAAGAACTGTATGTGTGTGGGCCGCTACTAGAGGTCCAACCTCCTGCCCCAACAACTAGAAGGATTTGGGCTTCTAAAACAAAATGGTGCTAGTAAGGGCATCCGCTCGTGTGGCCATACATGCGGCACTTTCAGCTCTGTAAATACAGAAGGCTCCCAGCCGGTAGGGGTTATGCCCTACAACTGATCAAATACATTTGATCAAACGGGTTTATGGGGAGACATAGTGTCGGTATGAACTAATCAGCACACGTTATTCATAGTTTTCACCATGAATACATTTGTTTATAGTGGTTTGGAAGAGGTGGGTTTTCCTCACTACCACTTAGGTCATTCTCTTCTCACTAGTAGTCCTAATGACCACACGGGAAGACAGGCCCTCTAAAGATTAAACAAAAAGAGCCTATTGCTCAAGACACAAAAGACAATGATTCAATTTTAGTGCACCAATTGAAGTGTTTGCTAGTCAATGAAAACAAGGCACACAATAAAAATCCAAAAACCCTTGCCAAGGACCTGCAACAAAGAGTTGTTAGTAGTTTGGATTGTTTCAAATGATTACCCCTTCCTGCAAGCACACAAGTTAGGTAAATTTTAAACCAAAAAGACTTTGTGAAAATAGGGGCCTTTGACCAAATGATTTTGCTTTCAAGACAAGCTGCACCAATTTCGTTAGCTAGATCTGAAAAATGTTAGCTCAAAATAAACCAGATCTGAAACCCTAAATGCAAAATCCGAAAAACTGAATCAATGAAAACCCAAAATTTTGAAACTGATGAACACAGACGCGGTTACCCACAACACAGATGTGACTGGGTGACACAGACGCAGTTCTGTGAGACACAAACGTGGCTACAGTACACAGACGTGTCTTCTGGACATAGATGCGGCTAAAATCAACTCAGACGCGACTGTACAACACAGACACATTTTCCTGAACCTGCAAAAAAATAAAATATTGGCAAAACACAGACATGGATCTAGATGTCACAGACCCGCCAGAAAATCAAAAACGCAATCCAAAATTATGCAGACATGGAAATATCAAAATGCTGTCGAAAACGTCGGATCTGCAACTTCACATTACAAAATCTGCAACAAAAATGTTAAATACAAAAGGGACAAGAGTCCCACTGGGCGTGCCAAAATGTATATGGTGAAAATGGATAACAATAATAACAATATTGAAAGGCTAAATGAATTCAACCACAAAACCCTAGCCTAACAACAACAAAGATCCACCATAACATATGAAGATTACCTAAGACAATGCAAATCAAATGAAATCACAAAGATTATACCATCACATGTCCAATAGGGTTTGTATCTCCATTCTTCCTATCTCCATTGATCTTGCTTGATATATTTGCTCTCAGATTTTATATGCACAAGAGCTCAACAAAGAACGGAATGTGGTTGCAAGTAGGATCATAGTGTAGTCAAGTGCATAAAAGATGATTAGAATGCATAGAACCATTAGGGTTTGATAATGAAGGAAGCATCTCCTTATATAGAAGACACTATATGAAATGGAGGGATAAGATTGAGAGGTGTAAAAGGAGGTCGGCTATGATTAGAGGGTAGGTAAAATAAATAATAAAATAATGAAAGGGGTAGGTAGTGTAGGAATTAAGAGATGAATGACATGTGTCATGGGTAGAAAAAGCTAATGAATTAATTAAATAAATAAAGATTTATTTAATTAATAGAAGAAGTGGGATAGTTAAATAAATAAAAATATTTATTTAATTTAGGAAAAGGATAATTTAAATAAATAAATGTATTTATTTAAATGAGAAATAAGGCTAGAAGAGGATTAATGAATTAATTAAATAAATAAAGATTTATTTAATTAATAGAAGAATTAGGCTAAAGTAATTAAATAAATAAAATATTTATTTAATTAGACATGACAGTTTTACGTGTCTACAGTTTACGTCGGAGTTTCGACGAAAATTATTGCATGGTTCCGTGTGAGGTGAAATTGCTCTCCGATGGAATGTTCATCAGTTGATCGACGAAATATCTTGCATTAGACGCTCTGACAAAATTTCATTGATGAAAAAATCCCCGCCATGTCATCAAATCTACGACACAAAACCGTCAGAATTCCAATGATATTTCATTGGAAAATGTGTCCAAATGTGTTAGTGCCACAACTAGAATGGACTAATAATGACAATACCCTGACAAATTTTTTGAGTGAGGAGATTAAACTTTTCGATAATATCTATACAACAGGATTCATTCTAGAGTTGGATAGGATAACATCTCTCGAAGAAAGAAACACAAAATATTTGCATGTTCAGGCAATATTTCTAAAAAACATGATACCCGATAATGAGAAAGAATATGTGAACAACATAAAGAAATGGGAAGAAAAGATAAGTTCAGAAAATTCGATACTTTCATCCCCCAACACTTGGATTTCTACTACAGAGGAAAATGACATCTACAAAATACCATTACCAACCACACCTCAACGATTAGAAAATCTATGAAATGAACAACCATTTGTAAAATGGTGCAAAATCATGAGGGAAATCTACTCCTCAAACCCATGAACAACATACACCTAAAAAAATATTACATCTAAGGGATGGGTTCATTTAAATTTAGAAGTACTGCATTGCATCACATATCTCTATTTTAGAGTGCATCATAGTTGCATTTCATATTGTACAACATCTAGCTACATATCATTATTGCTTTCGCATATAGCTGCATCAATAAACAAGGCAATTTTCTGAGTCATTCACCTGTCTGCATTGAAAGGAGCGAAGGTTGTCTCATTTCCTAGATGCTTGTTCATGAAGTTTTAAGATGTCTTTACTCATTTATCTTCAATGTCACTGTGTGATTGAGCTTTATCCATGGTTGAGTAGAGGTTTCACTATTGAGCCTTGTTACCCAAAATCTATCAATTGCTATATCTCACACATTAATCAATAGCTCTAGGTCATTGTAGATACCTAGTTGATCATATGGCTAGTGAAAAATCTAATATTCTGCTTCAGTGCCACTATAATTATCATACCCAAGTAAGTTTCATTACTTACAAGTCAAGGCAAGAAGACAAAAAAAAATAAAAAAATTATGCCAAATATCCATCTCAAGGAAAAATAACATAGATATATAACTCTAAGTGTGGAAAAAGGTAGACAGTTCTTTGAAAGCTTTGGATTCTAATAACCAAGATTGGGAAAAATAGTCCTAGGTTGGTAGGATAGAGGAAGAGTTCATAAAAGAGTTGGGAAATGAATCGAAGAAAGGAGATAATGAAAAAATAGCTCATCAGGAGAAGGAGCAGAATGGCAAGGATTCAGATTATGGAGAAAGAAAATCAGAAGTTAGTAGCCAAAATGAGGAATCAGAAGAGGATAAGACATAGAAAAATTCAGATAATCATGAGAATAATGGAGATAATCAATCCAAAGACAATAAAGAGGAAGGAGACAATTTCAACTTAGTATCTAATTTACCTGAATTAGAAAAGGAAATGGACTGGATTCAAGATGCTCAACCTGATAACATTCTGGATCAAGGGATGTCGGAGATCTCATTATATTCTCCGACTAAGGTAAAGTTGACATTTCTGGAGGATAAAGAGCCAAAATGGGGAGATGAGGAAGACATCAAAAAGGCACTGGGAAAGAGTGAGTCAAAATAGGAGGAAGAAGAAACAATGAAGGATAAAAGAAAGATCAAGCAAAAAAAAAAGAATAATAACAATATCAATAATAGCACATCAACTAGAAATACTAGAAGTAGGCTTGGGGATGTGGGAGCGCAACATACCTCTCGAGGAAGATATTCAAATGCAAAGAAGAGGATAATGGAAACAAGCAAGAAGTTTGCAGATGGGACTCAAAGAACCATCTTTGAGGTAGGTATTTCTAAAAAACCATGAAGATCATTTCTTGGAATATTTGAGGATTGAATAATCCTCACAAACATGATTTAATAAAAAGTATGATTAGAGACAAAAACCCAGATATTTTTTTGATTCAAGAAACCAAGATGTCAAAAGATAAGGTAGGTCTGAAGATGTTCAATAATGGATGAGTTAGTGGTGGTAGTTTAGAAGGTGCCTCATGAGGTATTGTCACTTTCTGGAACAAAAACAATGTAGAAGGAGAAGTGCTGATTCAAGACAACAATATGGCATGTATCAGATTTAAGCATCTAAAAGATAGCACTTCATGGGTCTTAACTAATTTGTATGCTCCTAGCACTAAGACTGGCAGAAGTGATTTTTGGAATAAAATAACCTTGTTAAGAAGTAGGTTTGCTGAAGATAGATGGGTGATTATGGGGGACTTCAATACCCCTTTGAACGAAAATGAGAAAAAGGGAGGGAGCTAAACTAATCTAGATAGTAGATTGGACTTAATGGAATTTATCAATAATAATGCTCTGCATGACCTAGAGTTGCAAGGAGTTAAATTTACCTGGGCTAATAGAAGGAGCAGCGAAGATTTAATTCAGGTAAGACTTGATAGAGCTCTTATCTCCCTAGATTGGTTCAATATTTACTTATGTTCTCTATCTGCTCATATAAGGGCAAGATCGGATCACTATTCTATATCCTTAACGACAAAGACTAAGAATAGAAGAAGAGATTTCCCTTATATATTTGAGAGAATGTGGACAAAACACCTAGATATGGAAAGCAAGATCAAGGAATGGTGGCAGGTCAGTATTGAAGGGAATGCCATGTACAAAGTGGTCAAAAAGCTGAAGTTTGTTAAAGAAAATGTTAAGAGGTGGAATAAGAAATGCTTTCGGAATAAGTTTGCACCGAAAGCTACAATTCTCTCAGAGCTAAAAGATATACATGATGAGATACAAAATAATGGATATACTAATACCTCAAGAGATATTGAAGATGTAATTCTTATGAGATATCATGACATAATAGCAAAAGAAGAAACCTTCTGGAAACAAAGGTCAAGAAATGTATGGTTGAAGGAAGGGGACATAAACACTAAATACTTCTATATGTCTACCCTAAAACATAAAGCCATCAATAAAATATCACAGATTAAAGTGAATGGCAGAAGTGTTGAAGAGGAAGAACCTATGAGTAGGGCTGAAATGGAGTTCTTCTCCAATCTACTTGCTAAGGATCAGAATTTGGATAAGCAGGCCCAAAAGAACCTCATGGATTGTATCCCTACTATCATGGAGGTAGATCAGAATTCTAACCTGATTGCTATCCCTTCCAATGATGAGATTCTGAAAGCTGTCAACTCCTTTGAAGGCAATAAGGCACCAGGCCTGAATGGTTTTCCCATGTTCTTTTTTCAAATATATTGGCATATTATTGGAGATAATGTGTCTAGAGCTGTGAAAGAGTTTTTTGGTGCTAGAATAATTTTGAAAGAGATAAATGGCACTTTTATTTCTCTTATTCCCAAAAAGATGGGAGCTAATTCCATGGATCTTTTCAGACCTATAAGTCTTTGCAACTCTCTTTACAAGATTATCTCCAATGTTCTAACCTCGAGAATCCTAAAGTTGCTGCCTTTTATCATTTCTCCTCAGCAAAGTGGTTTTGTTCCTAATAGACAAATCTTGGATTTGATTATCTCAGTCCAGGAAAACATTCATTCTTTGTCTAATTCTAAAAAGGAAGGCTTTCTTTTGAAGCTAGACCTATCTAAAGCCTATGATAGAGTGGATTGGGATTTAATGATGGAAGTTCTCTCAGCTTTTGGTTTTGGCTCTAGAAGAATTAATCTTATAGGGCAATTAGTCTCTTCGGCTTCTTTTTCTATTTTAATTAATGGATCTCCTTCCCCTTTCTTCAAGTCCTCAAGGGGTCTCAGGCAGGGAGATCCTCTTTCCCCAGTTATTTTTGTTATCATGGTAGAATGTTTGGGGAGAAGTATAGGGAAGCTGGTCGAGAAGGGGGAGTTTTGTGGTCTAAAACCTTCTTCAGCAGATCAAGTCTGTTCCCACCAGCAGTTTGTGGATGATTCTATAATTATGGGGAAGGTTATAGTGCAGGACTCTAGAAGTTTGAAGAAAGCTTTGGATAGTTATGGATCAACTACCGGGCAACTTATTAATTGGTCTAAATTTTTTGTTTATTTCATCAATACTCCTGAGAGAAGAAAGAATAAAATAAGCAATATCTTGGGATGTCAATTGGGGAGTCTTCCTGCGTCCTACTTGGGGCTTCCCTTATGCCATGATCTCTTCACACTTTCTAGGGAACTTTGGTGGATAAATTCCACAAGAAGATAGTTGGCTAGAAGGGCTCTCTTCTTGGCCAAGCTGGTAAGGTTCAACTATTGAAATCAACTCTCCAAAGTATTCCTCTTTATGCTATTAGCCTTTTCAGAATTCCTGCCAAGTATGTGGAGGCTATTGAAAAGATCCAAAGAACTTTTTTGTGGACAGGGGTTGAGGCGAAGAAGAGAATGAATTTGATTGCGTGGGACAAGGTCTATAAGCCAATAAGAAAGGGAGGTTTGGGTCTTAGAAGAATAAGAGACATGAATGAATACCTTATGCCCAAATAGAATTGGAGAGGGGATTAAAACCAGGGAGAATGGAAATTGATATGGGACAACAAGCATAAAAGGCAATGTCCTACACTTCTAAGCTTCCTCAAAGAAAAAGATATCCCTATTGGTTCCAATATCTGGAAAATATCTCTAGAACAAGATATTTAATTGTTAGAGGTACAAAATGAAAGATGGGGAAAGGGAACCTTATCAATTTCTGGGAAGATTCCTGGCTGCTTGAGTCCCCTTTGACTGAAAGTCCCAAGTGGAGCACATTTCAGAACCAGTGCAAGGAAAGATATGGATCAATGGTGGGTGATTACTGGAAAGATTGACAGTGGAAGGATTTATCTCAGGTGGATCAGTCCTTGGGAAGTCTGAACAAAATAATGAATTTTATGGTTGTGGTGGAAGATGAAGATCAATTAATTTGGAAACTCACAAAAAATGGTAAATTTACTGTGACTTCTCTTTATTATCATCAGTATTCTAAAATGGAGAGCCCATGTTGGGCTAAGGCCTGGGTGAAAGGCCTTATCCCTAAGATTAATATTTTTTTTAGGACAACCCTTCAAGATAAAATTCTAACTATTGAGAACCTCAAAAAAAGAGGTATGTGTATGCCTAGTGTTTGTATTTTTTGCATGTAGAGTGAGGAGACCACCAACCACCTATTCTTTCACTGCCCTTTCTGTATTGATGTCTGGGGAAGATGTCTGGATCACTTCAAAATCAGTTGGAGTTTCCCAGAGTCAGTTCAAGAGGTTTTTAACTCTTGGCACCATCCATCAAGGAACAAGTTTACTATTTTGTTGTCGAAATTAGCTCTACCCCATATGTGTTGGGGTATATGGAAAGAGAGGAACGAAAGAGTTTTCAGAGAGAAGGTGTCTAAGGCTCAAATTGTGTTTGAAAAAATCAAAAGAAATATAGTGGAAAATATGAATATAATAGGTGGTATAGCTAACCCTCAAGAGAAGGTTGATCAATCAATCTTCAAGAAGTGGAGATTAAAGGGTCGAGAACACTTTCAGAACAATCCTAGAGAGGGTGTTATATGGGTAAGTCCACCCAATGGATGGATGAAAATAAACTTTGACGGTGCATCAAAGGGTATTCATGATATTGCAGGATGTGGGGTGGTCCTTAGGGATGAATGGGGTATATGCAAAATTATAAAATGCATACCCATAGGAAATAAGAAAAATCATGTAGTTGAGGCTATGGCTGCATACCATGGGATGGTCCTTGCTAAGGAAGCCAACTGCACCAGAGTCTAGTGTGAAGGAGATTCATTGAATATTATCAATTGTTTGAATAAGAAGTTTCTGCCTTCTTGGTCAATAAGCAATGCTATCAAAGTAGCTAATAAAATGAGTGAGGAATTTGAAATGTGTGTTTTCACACATGTATAGGGAAGAAAACTCATGCACAAACTGGGCAGCCAACCTGGCATGCCAAATAGGAGATATCATTACTACTTATGGTGAAAGTGAGCTCACATGTGAAGTGAATCTCTGCTCAGTTTGGACCGTATCTAGATGAGGAAACGTGGCACTATCAACTATAATTTCTAAATGCCTCTTCCTCTTATTTCAAATCATGGTTATTATGAAGGTAATGAGCATTTATCTCAGTGTCTTTCCATAATTGTTTGGCACAGATTCTAGGCTTTTTTTTCAGGGCATCCATAGAAACCAGAGAAGAAGATTTGGATCTGAGAGAAAGAAACTTAGCACTAGAAAAGGAAAAATGGGAGGAAATAATAAAAGGTTTGAGCCTACCTCTTGCTCGGAATGGAGGAAGAACAGGGAAGTGTGGGATACCCTTCAGGAGGGGTGTGTTTATGGAGAGGCTTAGTGGGAAAGATCCTACAATTACCAAACATTTTATTAAGAATTAGAAGAATGGAAAGATCTTGGTCGGATCCCAGATGATAAATGTAGATGAGGAGATTATTGTTGAAGCTATGGGGATGATGCCTAAGGGCATAAAATTTTATAGGGACCGCAACATCTGTGATAAAGCAAGAGACAAATTCCCTATCACGGAGGCTGAGAGGAAGAAGATGGTGAAAGTCGACAATTCCTATCATTCCCCAAAATAGATATGCAGGCCATGGAGGTTTGTTTTATTCGCTACTATCACCTATATTACTTTGGATGGTAGGTTTACTAGAGCCTATGGACACCACTTTGTTTTGCTCAACCATTTCCACCATGGGGAAAAGGTGAGCCTTCCATATTACCTAGCTTGCTCCATGGAGCATACTATCAAGAAGATTTAGAAAGATCCCAAAGGTGACCATGCCCTTCACCAGGGTCTTATGGCTCTTGTCTATAAAGTGCTTAAAGGGAGATGCATTGAAAAATCTATTAAAGGTAAAAATGCAAGAGATGAGGACATGGAGAGTGAAGCCAGTGGCTTTACCTTTTATTCGGAGACTGAGGGCGACTCGGAGGAGACTAGTAAAAAAGGTAGGAATAAGGCTAAGTGGAAAATGATTGTGGTGGATTTAGAAATTTTGGAGTCTGAGGCCGAATCCTTCAAGGGGAAATTCATTAAAATAAAGAAAGGGAAAGATACAGGAAAGAAAATGCAGAGGAAGAAGACCTTCAAGGGAATCAATAAAGATATAAGCCAAATTCTGATCGACTCTGATGAGGAGGTAGAGGAGAACAAAAAGGATGAGGGACAGGATAAGGAGGGGGAGAAGAATTTGGTTATGGGAAACATTGAGGGTTTGAACACCCAAGGTATGTAGAAAGAGGATCAAGAGGACAAAAGTGGTAAGCTTAGTGACTATGTTGGTGAAAATGTGACTATAAAGGGTTTATGTGAGATTGTCAGTACAATGGTGAAGAATATAGACAACTTGAAGAAACATATGATGGCTATCAAAAGAGCTATGATGGATGAGAAACCCTTGACAGAAAATGTTAAAGAATTGGTAGTTGCAATTAATAATGCAAAAGCCATTAAGAGTATGCGGGGTAAAATTATTGCCATTGAAAAAAAGGTTAAAGAGATGGAAGAAAATAAGGAGGTGAAAGGGATAGAAACTGCTATGAACAATCTGGCTAGCAAAATTGATAAGATGGAACTCACTATTAAGAAAATTGCAGAACAAAAATTTGAGATCCTCAAAGCATCGGTGGATAACATGAACATCTTGATCAATAGATTTGAGAACAACACAGAGAAGGATGGTGACAAGAAACAGCCGAACAAAAAAGGTTATGAGAAGAGGGAGCCAATACTAGGACCAAGGGCAACATTAAAGGTCGTGAGTTGGAGGAGTTAAAGACATCGGAAGACAACATGATGCAGATGGTTGTCCATGCTGAGGATATCATGAAAAGTATCTAGTTGTCTCTGTCTGTCTTGGCAGGGGTCTTTTTGTTGTTGTTTTGCTTTCCGAAAGCTGTCTTTTTCTAGTATTTTATGTAATGTTATGTAATGTGTGTTGGGATCCCTTTTTGTTCGATAGGGATCTGTTTTAGTTTTTGAAGTGATCAGGCACGAATCTTTATAGTTCTTTTGATTTCTCCTACTTTATAAAAGGTTCGGGTTCCTTTCAAAAACCTGCTTTTACTTGATCAAAACATAGATATATAACTAAAATATCATGCAAAAATGTGCAATAAAGCTTGACTAAGGGAACATGTGAACAACTCCATCAGGGCTATGGACGCATGCTAGCAATGAAGCAATATTCAAGAGGTTACAGTGTATAACCTCATTAGAGCCCTAAAAGTTTGCTAATAGTGAGGCTCTATCCAGGATTATTTTGAAGTCAGAATAACTCATGTATCTAGCCACATAGGATTCCAAGGGTCTGTAATGGTTACAAGGGTCGGAATAAACTTAAGTGCACACACATGGGAAAAAAGGGATCAGAGTTTCAAGAATTATGAAGAATTTTTCTACTCCTCCATTCCTAAATATTGATTACATAGTGTGTTAAGATTGGATGATCTAAAGTATTATGAGAATGGATTGAGCTCCTATCTCTGAAACGTTTCACACATTTAATTATAGTGCATTTCAGAATGAAAGACACATACACTCACCCTTGTTCGAATAGGAAATACTTCTTAATCTTGCATCTTGCATTAGCATAATTCATATCAAAAAGTAATTGTCTCCATATACATCGCCTAGATCATCATGTCGTCATAGGCCTACATACTTGGGGGCATAACTGAAAAAATCTAAAAAAATCAGATAAAGTCATGAAAAAATCTTAAAAATTAGAAAGTGATCCTGAACAAAAATCAATCAAAAACATTCAGATAAAATCTTTAAAAAATCCAAAAAAATTTGCAAAACACAAAACTCTTAAAAAAACGTAAAAGTCTTGAAAAACCCCTAAAAAATCGTAAAAAAGATCCCGAACAAACACCAAAAACAATCGGAAAACAACAAAATCAAAACCATTCGAAAATGATCCACAAAACCCTAAACATCAAAAAACTAAAAAGCAAACTAAAAATAATATAATCAACAAAAACTTGCAATAAAATGTCTTGTGAGAAACAAATACCCTAGCAGATATCCAACAAACACTTCGCACAGAGTTCAACAAAGGATATAACTCTCTTATCAAACATCTGCAACCAGCCTGATCAAGTCTTTTCAATTGTTGATATCCACATCAATGTGATCATTATCATGTCTTAGACAAAATTAGATACACTCGAAAGCAGACAGATTAGTCTTAAACGGGGCCCAAACTAGACATTATCAACCATCATATCAAACAAATCAAAGCAAAGGCACAATCAATTTTGTTGTTGAGTTTTGTCTAATTTCGTTTTTATCTTTTATCAATTGGTGAAGGTCATGTTTTTATGCTACTCAAGGATACTAGAGGAGCCATGATGGGCATGATCATTTACTTTATTTGTTGTTTTGTGGCATGAACCAATGAAGTTCCAGGGCAATTGCATTAGTAGTGTCTATGATAGGAGCATTCATCCTGTGAATGCCACACATACCTCAACCCCTAGTGAAATTCCCAGAATGGAGGGTTCATTCCTTGTCTACTACGTGTTTGTTTATTGAAATGAGATATCTATACATCCTGATTCCTTATACCTTGGTGTACTAAGATTCATTGTTACATAATAAGGCTCGATGAGGATAACATATTGGACTACGAATAAGGAAAAGAAGAGTACTCATCACTATCATTCCTATCATATCATATCAATTTTTCTTTCAAGTTAACACAGTTGATTCTTCATTTTCTACTATCTCCTCATCATCTAATCCAAATCTATCTTTCTTACTAACACTTCTACTAAATCAAGAGGCCCGATAAGCATAGGTCCCAAGAAAATACTCATCTATGTATGATCATATCATGGATGACTCTACCCCAACCAATTGGGAATCCATGTGTCCTCCTATCAGGAATTAGAGGACCGACTACAATACTGCATAACACGACAATCAAATCATAATAATCCAAACCATCCCACAGGATATCATATCTATCCTGTATCTGTAGATCCTTCTCAGTGCACTCAAATAGATCACATAAACTACATATACCATCTATGTGACCAAATGTAACTCTAGCACCATAGATTGGAACGTGAAGGTGTTGAGATCCAAGAACACTGAGAGGGGGGGTGAATCAATGTTCTTCTGGTAAGATATGATTTTACCCTTTTATAACATACACATATAAACCGGTAAATGAAGAAACATATAACTTGAAGAAAATAAACCATCCACATAAATGAACACCATAACACACAAAATTTATACATGCAAAAAATCAAAGAGGAAAAACCACAGTGGGATTTGTGACCCACAATATTAGTTCACTAGCCATATGAAAGGATATTAAATAAAATGGGGGCCTGAACATGCAGGAAGGGACACTTCCTAGAGCACACTACTCATCACAAAATAATCTCACTAACTAAAAGCTTCTTCTGAAATAAAATAGTAATAATGAACTCAAAAAATGCATCTGCTATGCCAACAAGAGTTTTAGTTATAGTTCTGCCCTGTACCGGTTCATAAACCCTAAACACTTCTACTGGTTTCTCTTCTCCTCCAAGAATGCTTTCCAAACTATCTACATATCATTGCATGATATAAAATTCGCATAAAAATTATCTACATACATATACTTCGCATTATACAATTCTTCTATAATTCTCCTATGTCACTATATTCAAAATGACCTAGTAGACTGACCTATATACCCTTACAAACAATAAGCCTTATGTTGGCTTACAATGTATTACAAAAGATATACAATGTTGTCTTTATACAATAATTACAAAATGATTTTTACAAATAAAAATTCCTTAGGGTCCAAGCCTGATGTCGACTTCACTAAAGTGTTGGATGTCAGTGCCAGTGCCGGTGCCGGTGTAACCCTAGATTCTCCAATGCCGGTGTCTACCAGTGACTGCCTCCTAGTGTCGTTGTATGCTGGTGTAAGCTTCCCTATGAATCTTATTGCAAAGTTATCATGTTGCCATGTTGCCATCAATGACAATATATGAATCCAATGAGTGTCAATTGCCAACAATCTCCCCCTTTGCCATTGATGGCAACACTCATGTGAAAAATAGATTCCCTGCTGGTTCAACCTGAAGTATGCTCCCCTTGAGCAATACACTCCTTTTTGATATTCTTCCCATATTTTTGTCTGATATTGGTTTTTCACATTATATACACTCCCCCTTTGGCATCAATGCCAAAGACCAGTTAAAGAATTGAAAGAATTAATAAATATAGATTTCTTTACCAGAGCTTGAACAGTTTCAAAATTTCTAGGTAAGACTTGTCTAGCAACTATAAGTATGTATCCCAGCCGGTTCTAAAGGTTTCAGATATGGATACATGTCCACTCAGTAAGTGTGAAAATGTTTTCTTCTCCTTGACTTTTGTCAATGTGGGTTTAGAAATCATATCCATACTTTCCCTCTTATGTACACCGAGTGAATCCAATCTTGGACTCACCAATCCTCTAAGACTTCTTGCTCTTCGTATGATCTTGTCTCTTTCCTTTTCAAAACAAAAATTGGTTCTCGAAGGACAAAATTTGTCCATCAATAGATGTTGTTAGTGAGGTTAATCCATCAAAATAATTTGCAAAATTTGCAACCTTATCATGTAACTCCTTTAATCTTCTATCTACATTTGTTGTAAGAGTTTCTATGTTGCAACAGACCCTATAGATATTTGTACACTGTTTCAAACAATTATCAATAAGAATCAATTTTCCTTCAATTTTATTCTTCTCTGTTTCAATAATTTGATCAAAAGTGGCTCTTGTAGCCATAATAAATCTTCAAGTGCCTGTCGGTCTGAAATTTGCTACAAAGATTGAAAGTTGTTAGATATATGCTCAGTTAATGCCTTAAGCTTGCCAGAAGGGTTTGCTTCATTTTCAATCTTACAATCAGGAATTAGTTTGTACAAAACTATGATTGAGTGATCTACTATTCCTTTATCTGCCGATCCCTCCTTTATTAGTTTCTGAGTAGCCATTATCATTAACTCAGTGGGACTCATCTCAGTGGTTGATTTCTTCTCAACTTGAGAAGTGTCAATGGCCAAAACCTTTGCTGGGGAATCAATATTAACTATTGGTATAGTCTCAATTCCCTTTGCCTTATCCTCCTTAGCACTGGTGTCTTTGCCACTTGGTGCAGTATCTATTACTGTCGGTGGACTATTATCCACAATATTGTCAGTACCCTGTACATTACCTTGTTCAGAAATTGTTTCTGCTAGTATTGACTGTACACTCCCCTTTACTGCAAGTGGTGTCTGTATACTTATAGTTACTACTGGTTTATTCAAAATTAGAGTTGAACTATCCAAAATACCTTTCCCTTTAGATCTGTCCAAGATGGTGGAAGTTGTTTCTTTTACAAATTCTTCTTGGGAGGTGAGAAAATCAAGATTCTTTCGGAAGAATTTGGTCAAACCATCTTTGGTCTCATTTTCTACTTCATTTACCTTGCCCATCATTAGGCTTATTTGTCGAGATTTGCTACTAAAAACTATTTTGTTAGAAACATCTATGCATCTTTTCATTTCCTCATTGTTTATTGATCCACACATACCAAAAAGTTCTACTTCCTTAATTTATCTATCCCTCTTGACTGCATCAAGTCTTCTAGCATCTAATTTATTGTACAATGATAGAGGAATTTCCTTCAAAATTTCTACTAAGTATTTCTTATATATATCTATATGTAACAAAATTGCCTCTTCAATTTAATTATGCTCATTATCCTCTAAATATTCAAAATAAATGGATACATTTTTAAAATTCCATCCTTGATTATTTCATCAATCAATTCAGCACAGGTCATTGTAGCCTTACCAGATTTAGTATCATCATCATTCTTGTTGTTGTTGTTGTGGTTACTTGGAGTGGATGTGACTGGTTTCCTCTTCTAAATAGGTTTCCTTGCCGGAGGTGGGGGTGCAGTAGATTTTGTTACTTTTCTCACAAGCTTCCTCCTTGGCTCCACCATTTTCTCCTCTACCGAAGGCAAGTCAAATTTCTTTCTTTGTACCCTTTTGAATGCTAGAGGTTCATTATCCTCTAGATCAGAGTCAGAAGTGATAGAGAAATTAAAGTTTCAAGCCTCTTTTCCTCGAGAGCACTAACCATTGTCGGTTCCTTTGCTGGTTTGGATCCAGAACCTAGTTGAGTGTCTATCTTATGAATTACATTTTGTATATATGCAGACATCTTGTCTATTTTCTTCTCTCTTCTTTTCTTGTCGAAGCCAATCTTGACTTCAAGAGCCTTTTCTTTAGTAGTACCAAAGTGTTTTGTTTCATCATCCAATGGAGCTTCAAGCAACATTTTTGCATAGAGTTCAAAAATTCTATCATCCACTTCATATCCAAGCTCAATGATCCAAATGATCCTAGGTTCTACTTCCTCCATAAGAGTTTCATCAGTTTTCACCATAAAACAGATATCAGTGGAGTACTTCTCCACAATGTGCTTTGATATTCTTTCCCTCTATCTCATGTTTTCTTGAAATGTTTTGAAATAGCCCCAAAGCTTTTCATCCCTACTGGTACCAAGACCGATGATTTCTTCCTTGATTTGTGTACCTATCGGTATGTCATGAGCCCAATGCTTCTTCCCTAGACTGGGTAGCTCATTCATGAAGTAAAGCATTAAAAAAACAATGAGATTTTTGAACCTAAAAGTTCCTTTCTTAACACCCTTAATCTTTTGAAGATTTATCATTAATTCACTTCTCAACCATTCACATAAATCATACTTCTCATTATTCTTTAACATCTAATAAGCAGCATGGATGCAAGAACTACCAACAAAGTTCAATCGACTAGATTGAGTTACCTTATAGCCGATTATCATGCTAACAAATTTAACATCTAAGTCCTTGATGGTGCTAACCCTCATAGATCTTCCATCATGGGTTGCGTCGGTGAGCTTTTCAACCGCAGTGGAAGAAATCTTCTTGTCCAACTTTGGGTAAGCCGATGACTACTTGAATTGCTTCCTTTGTGATCATGTGGGTCCTATCCAACCAGATGAACTCATTGTGAACCCTGCTCAGAACATATCTAATCACCTCATCTTTGAATTTCGGCATGTACAGAATACCGATTAACCCTAGATCCTTGATGATCTTATATTCCAACTTGATTGTTCTAGAGTCTCCCAGTATCACAGATTGATACATGCCCTTAATCTCTTATGTATCTAGATCCTCCAAGGTGTAGGGAATATATACCCTTACATATTCAACATACATCACGCCATCGGGAACTCTAGAGAATGCGCCCGCAGAGTCTTCTTTCTTAGCTATCTGGGGAACTTCCTTGAAAATGGGTCTCAGCCTATCCTTAACTTCAACAATGGTGGGATTGCAATAAAAGTAGGAGCAGATGATATGGATGCCATTTTGAAGAAATACCTGAAAAATGATTGCCTGTGTGAAGATTTGATTGCTTCTCTAATGGTTGTTGGAAATCCTTTCAGAATGCCTTTTCTCTCTCTTAATTGCCTGAAATTCGCCTTTGCTTCACTTTGGATTGCTTGAATGCTGGGTGACTGAAAATGAATTCACTATCTCCTTTTATCACCAAGTAAACCCTAATCCTTCACTGTCATAAATGCTTCACGATGTACCCTACCAGATGTCGGTTTCACAGTCTTATGTCGAGTAAACCTTCATCAATTATTAAGACAACTCTCCAAATCTCTTCCAGGGAATATGCAAAATTTGCAATAGATTTTCCAACCCCTAAGGCATATGGCTTAGTTACTGGTGGAATTTCCCATCGGTGTAGGAATGCTCCGTTCTATCAGTGGAGTTACTGGTGTAGATCCATCTCCACTTGGTTCTTCAAACTTTATAACCCATCTCTTGGCGTGATCTTGTTGAATTTCATCCACTTTCTGCTTTCCTTTCTCATTTGCTTTATCATTGCTAACCGGTTGAGTCTTTCTTCTGCAGTACTTAGCAATATGATATATTTTGTTGCATGCATAACATGTAACAATGTTCTTTTGAATTGCTTTAAAATATCTGGTGTCATTCTTTGACCTACATTGATCAGCCAAATGACCAAACTTTCCACATGCATGAAATTTGACATTCATTCTGCAATCTTCTGATCTATGACCATATTTCTTGCAATTTATGCATTTATCGAGAACAAAATTGTAGTTTTGATTTTCTCTATTTCTACATTGTTTAGCCATATGCCCAAATTTACTACAAACAAAGCATCTACCATTGAATTTAAAATCATTAGATGGCCTTACCATTTTCCTCTGGTCTGATGAGTTCTGCATATCGGTTGTCTGATCTTCATTTGTAGTACCAAAGCTTTTGCCTTGTATAAATCCAAGTCCTCTAGAATCATCATTCTGCCTTTGTCTTTTCAATAAGTCATCCAACTGTGCAGCACTAATCCTGAATTTTTCTTTATACTCACTTGCAGTAGTCAGATCATCTCTCAGAGTAGTTATCTGTCTTCCAAGCTCTTGTTCATTGTTCTGGGAGTGTGCCAAATCAATTCTCAACAGATTATTCTCATGAGTCAATCTGCCACATTCATCAAATTTGTTCTTCAAAGATATAACAAGATTATCTCCCTTCTTCTTTCCGTCCTCAATATATTTTGATAACCTCATAGTCCGGTCTTGCATTTCATTCTTCATGAGAATGTTTGCTTGACTTGGTTTCTAACATTGTTCCTTAAGTGCATTTTTCTCCTCATCATCCGGGTTTTGCAAAAGTTCCTTTCTCTTGGCTTGAGCTGATGATAACCTTTCTTGCAGGACAAGGATGAATCCATTAGAAGAATTCAATTCATCTTGCAATTTTAAATTCTTCATCCTTTCAAAATAATAATCCTTAAGAGCCATCTCAAGTTGCTTATCCATAGCCATGTTCAATGATTCTAGTTTCAGGATCTTCCTCAATCTATTATACTTATTCTGAGGAACTAGGCTCTGATACCAATTGTTGGGATCCAAGAACATTGAGAGGGGGGGTGAATCAGTGTTCTATCGGTAAGATATGATTTTACCCTTTTATAACATACACATATAAACTAGTAAATGAAGAAATATATAACTTGAAGCAAAGAAACCATCCACATAAATGAACACCATAACACACATAATTTATATGTGGGAAACCTCAAAGAGGAAAAACCACGGTGGGATTTGTGACCCACAATATCAGTTCACTAGCCATATGAAAGGATATTACATAAAATGGGGGCTTGTACATGTAGGAAGGCAAACTGCCTAGAGCACACTACTCATAAACCCTGAACAATTCTACCGCTATCTCTTCTCCTCCAAGAATGATTTTCAAACTATCTACAGATCATTGCATGATATAATAGTCGCATACAAATGATCTACATACATATAAGTTTCACATTATACAGTTATGCTATAATTCTCCTATGTTACTATATTCAAAATGACCTAGCAGACTGACCTATATACCCTTACAAACAATAAGCCTTATGTCGGCTTACAATGTATTGCAAAAGATATACACTGTCGGCTTTATACAATAATTACAAAATGATTTTTACAAATACAACTTCCTTTGGGTCCAAGCCTGATGTCGGCTTCACTAAAGTGATGGATGTCAGTGCCGGTGTAACCCTAGATTCTCCAATGCCGGTGTCTACCGGTGAATGCCTTCTAGTGCTGGTGTATGCCAGTGTAAGCTTCCCTATGAATCTTGTTGCCAAGTTATCTTGTTGCCATGTTTCCATGTTGCCATCAATGACAACATATGAATCCAATGAGTGTTAAAATGCCAATAGAAGGATATGCCACACGTCCTCCAAGGTAACTAATGCCTCTCCTATGGGCAAATGAAAGGAACAAGTCTCTGAGTGCCACTGCTCAACCAAAGTAGTGATCATGGCCCTATTAGTCGTAACCTTTGGAAGATGAAGGATGTGATATAATCCCAAATGCCTAATCAAGGTAACCTCCTCCTGCAACAACTCATCTCGTTGATCAAGACCATCAGGCCTCATCTGTCTGCCTATCAACACACGGAAGTTTTCCTGCAAGTGAAACATGAGAAAATATCAGAGAATTTATTTGCACGAAAAAAATCAAATCCAGTACTTTGGAAAAATTTCATAATCAACAAATGCAAATGTGCATCAACAACATTCAATTACGAACCATATACATTTATTGTACATTAAAATTTACAATTGTGAATCACTTAAATCATATGTGCATCAAAATTTACAAATGTGAATATTTAAAGGCAATTGTGCATTCAATAAACAATTGCACATCATTAAATACAAATGCGCATAAGCATGAACAACTATGCGTAAATCAATATACAACTGCACATAGGATGAAAAATTTCTCTTTAACATCAAAAGGAAAATAATTGGAAAAATAGGCAAAAATGAGCAAAATATTCGAAATATGTACCATGCCTCCAATGCTAGGTGGTCTCTAGTATGAACACACTCAATCGGATAAGTGCAACCTCGCTCTGTGGCCCACTATCATGCTACAAATTCACCGGAAAGCACTGAAATCAAGAAGAGCTCAACAAATCAAATGAATGCAAATGATCAAATTAAAAGGACTAATTCACTATTTATAGCCAAAATTAGGGTTTTTACCTCTAACGACCGCAGTCCAATTGAACTTTAATGCACAGTCAAACGAACTCAAAATTGCACAAAACTTCACACGATTTCTCATTACCATGGTATCGAAAAAATGGTTTTAGTTTCATAATTTTTCGACCACTTTTTCTAAGGGGGCATATTTACACTATAAAGCATCATCGAGGCATACTAGGGTACAAATTTTCTTTTTCTTTGAAACAACATTGTTTCGACATTGTGTCAAAGAGGGGAAAATGTAGACACCTAAAAATGTCTCACTAATCGCACACTAATTATTCTTCCTAATTAATTAAGTAATTCCTTTAATTATTTCATTAAGCTAATTAATTCTTCTCAATTGACCTAATCATTCATTATTCATTTTTCTTACAAATTATCCAATTTCTATCATTTCTTAAGTATTTTATCATTTAACCCTTTTTAAATTTTAATTAAATATTATTTATTTAATTAATTATGATTTAGTCGTTAATTAAATAATCTTTATTATTTAATTAATTCTATTTCTAATGTTTAAATAATATCATTTAAATTATTTTAATTAATTAATCTTATTCCTCCAAATTCCCCAAATTCAAATTTCAAATAATTTTATTTAATTCCAAATCATCAAATTCATATTTCACCAAATCTGAATTTCAATTAATTTCATGTGCATTTCAACATTCAAAAGTTCAAATTCAAATCCAAATTGAAAATGAAAATCAAATTCAATTCCAAAATCCTACAGCACATGTTGAAATAGTAACTGATTGATCAAATTCGTTGACTAATTAGGTAACTCGGTTAATGTTGGTTGAAAATTTTGTACACTTGGGGAAATATACAAAATTGTGGTTTCAACCACAGCACATGAGTAAAAACTCTCCTAATTAAGGGAAGGCTCCCCCTATCTAACTACAACTTGGAAAGTAAAATGGGATGGGACAGCAATCTTTCTTCTTTTTTCAAGAAAGACAATATCCTTTTCTCTTCACAGAAAAGGATAGCGATTGAATAACAGCAGTAACCACTTTAAAGTGAAATAAGAGAAAGGAAATGAAGTTTCCTGAAAGCGCAAAGACTTCCGTCACTTCCTTCGGGATGGGACAGCAATATCAAGCTCAAAGACTTGACTATTGGAAGTCCTCTCTACCCTTTTCTATACTAAATTTTACAATGAATAAACGACAACAGCTCAAAGACTGGAATAATTTATTCTTTTAACACAAAGACAAGAACTAATGCAAGCTCAAAGACTTGCTGCTATTTCTTATCAAACAGTAACTTTTCCCCAAGAATAGACGCAAGCTCAAAGACTTGCTGCTCCTTCTAGAGATTTTCCTATTTTAATTAATCTTCTCTACTTGCATCTCAAAGACTTCAAATCAGATTGGACTAAGCTCCTTTAGAAACACTTTGCATAGAAGAAATAAAAGATTCAAACCCAAACATGTAGCTCAAAGACTCAAAACTTGAGTAATCCTTCTTTATTATTCTTCAAAAACTTTCAATCCACATACATAAGCTCAAAGACTTCTTGCTGTAAATTTGGCAGAGTTTTTGCTTGCTTTCCAAAAGATATATATTACAATATACTCCTCCAGTATTTATAGAAGAGGAGCCTTGAGAAAAAGGTGGGAGGATCCTAACTAACTTGAGAGATTCTCTCAACCACCAAGACTCATTTAATAACTAACTGAGACTTCATTAACTAACTAAGAGTTACTCCAACTAACTAAGACTTATTCCAACTACAGTCCTAATCGGACACAACTTGTAGTTGTCTTACATGTAATTACAAAAGTGCAAGTAATGTGTAACTTGCATTTTACAAAAAAAAATACTTTTACATGTAACTTGTCAAAACGAAATTACAAATGCATAACTAAAACTATTCCATGTGTCTAAAGACACGACTCTAACTGCATCATCCTTTGTCTGTGATGATTTTCATGTCGCTTCAGGATGCTAGAACTTGAAGTATTCTAGATTGGTAAAGACATCTTGAACCGGAATGGGAACTTGCATCCTTGTCTTCTTGCTTGAGGTAATACTAGCTTTTCAAGAGGGAACGGGCTGCCTTCCTCTTTTCATGTCATGACCATCTTTGTCTTGAAAGCATTTTATGCTCTCAACCATGAATTGTTGTTGTATTTCTTCTTTGTATCATCCTTCATTCTTGAAATTTGCTTGCAAAATAAGGCCCATGCCTTAATCCATTGATTTGGTAGATCGTGTGTGCAAACCGGACTGACAAGGGAAGAGAGAAATTGATGCAAAAATGGGCTCACCAGTGAATTTCGGGTTTTGGAAGTTGCATTACATGTGTGGGAAAAACAAGAGCATTAACTTGCAAATGTGGGAACAAACATGCAACTTCATATGTGTAATGGGTAACTACAAGTTTGGACTTGTAATTGGACCTTCAAAACTCATTTTCAAGTGTTTTTTTGAGTGCATTTTGGACCAATTTCGGGTTCTGGATGGCTGACTGCAGGTAGACTTTAAATGGGGAAAATGAATAAAAGTGTGAAATCAGTGGATGAAATGGTATGTACGGATGATGGAAATGAATATGAAAATATTTTGGGAAGATCATCTTCAAGAAAATGAGAAGAACTTTCAACGTGTAATCCGGTTCTAAAAACCCGATTATGAAAGGATAGGTATTTCTCATCTTTGGAACTTGGAATTTCAACAAAAGATGGTTAAATATTTTATCCATAAGGGAAGAACAATGATTTTCATCCAACTTGTAATCGGGATTTAAAATCCCGAATACGAGTAAAGAGGGAAAATGGGGAAGAACAATGCAATTCTAAAATTGCTATCAAAGGGGAAAATCTCTCTCACAAAATCTGATTGTTGGGGAAGAACCAACCATTTACAAATTTACAACAAGAAAGGAAAAACAAGAAAACAAGAAAACAAGAAAAATGAAACAAGAAGAAAATAAATCTTACCTTGCTCCAATCTGAAAATGCCTCTCCAAAAGATGATCAATCTTTGAAATAAAGAAGAATATCTCTTAAAAAGAAACTAACCGTATTCCAAAACCCTAGCCACGTTTTTGAAAAAATGGCAAAAACTGAAAAATGTGGCAGCAAATGCATGAGAAATGGCATGGAAAATGGCCAAGACTCTTTCTAACCTCAATACCTTAGCATACCAAGCCAAAACGATTCATAACATTGCTGATTCGTGGCATTTTTAATGAAGAAAAACGTGGTTTTTTAGCAAAAACGTGTTTGCTGTTATAAACCTAAAAACCAGCAAACTTAACCTCCATGTGGCATGAAAGGTGTCTAAAAATGCATGGAAATAGGAAGGAATCCAAAACGCCTTCTATCTCCCAAAAAATCTCCACAAAAATTTGCTAAAAATCTTCAAAAAACATGTTTTTCCTTGCAATTCGGGTTTTTTGGAACAAATAGCAAGTTTAAAATGTATGAAACAATGAAAATCGGGTTTTTTGGAGGATATGACAAGTTTAAAATTTCACTTTTTCAACATGTTAGGCAAAATCGGGTTTTTTTGGCCAAATAGCAAGTTTAAAATGTCAAAAATGCACTTTATAAGCAAAATCGGGTTTTTTGGACCAAAGTGCAAGTTTTAAATTGTCACTTTTTCACTTACAAGGCAAAATCGGGTTTTTTGGAGCAAACTGCAAGTTTACTTGCACATATGTAATGGGAATTTAAAATCCCTATTACATGTGAAAACCATTAAAGTAGGGGTTTTTTGACCAAACTGCAAGTTTACTTGCAGTTGAGCCAAAAAATCCCTATTTTAACTAAAAATGACCAAAAAACAATAAAAAGATAAAAACAACAAAGGGGAAATTTAAAATAAATTACAAGTAACATATTTGAAATAAAAGTGCACATGTAATTGGTCAAAAATTCCCCTACAAAGACCAAAACAATGAATATCATTAAAACTTGCAGTTTGAAGAAAATTCTCCACCTGCAGTCGGGATTTTAAAACCCGAAATTGAAGGAAAGACATAGAAAACGAACCCAGAATTTGACAAAATTCGAAATGTAGTTCGAGGATGGACTGAGGATTAAGCCAGTCTAAGGATTAGTCGAAATTCTACCTCGAGAAGCATGCCATAGAGTAAATTTTTTCATTTTTTCACAAAAATTTCATGTAATGGTCCTTCATTTTTGAAAACAAAAATGAGGACAACAACTGGCTCTGACTGGGGAATTCTTTCATTTATCCTTCAAGATTGTGAAAGAAAAGAATCCAGAACTCTAAGTGCCTTCCTCTTATCCATTGGGCCACAGAGTCAATCAAAGCAAAAACAAAAACAAAAAGAGAAAAGACCAAAAGTAAAAGACGCAGATGACCAAAGGATGATATGACTGACGCAAAGCAACTAACTAAGATGCTAACTTGTGCAACTGCACTTATTGAAAATAGAAACCTACCTATCCTAAACTAGCCACAATGAAAACTTTTCAAATGAAACCATTCACTGGCTCAGCAAAATAATTGCCTTTTTTCAACAACTTATAGTACCTTGCATGATCATGAGCAGCCACAACCAATTGAAGAATAATCGATTGCACCAGAACTTGATGCAACACTCCTTGGAAAAGATGAACAAATTCACCTTCCTCTTGAAATGAATCATATGTACTGCTGCTCCAAAGTAGATTTTTGATGCCAGACTGCTCTTGCTTAGCTGAAAATGCATGTTTGGACTCTTCAACAAGTGTATCTACCGGCTCAGGAACAAGTGAAACCTTTGTCCTCCCATTGGCTTCCAACCAAGCAAGATGTCTGATTGGACATCCTCTTGATGGGACAAAAACAAAATTCTTCTTGCTGATTACATCTTTATCGGTTGCTTCTTCAGCCATAACCTTATACTGGACAGAGAGATCTTCATGTGATTCAAATGAAAACATGACTGCATTGCATTCCTCAGTATGTTGTTTACAAACTTCAGATTTGAGAGAATCATCAACAAGATTTAAACAAAAATCTTCTATGGTACTCATGAAATGATCAAGTTTTGGGGTAGATCTCTTATGCATGATATGTCCAAGTTCATGACCTTGGAACACGAATGCATTCATTTCAACTTGATTGGGACCTTCATGCATGCTCGTACAAAAAGAGAATTCTTCTATAGAACTTTCTTGGGGACTTGAACCAATATCAAAACCTCCATCTTGGAAAATAGACTCTTGATTTTCATCTTTCTCAAGCTTCTCATGATCTTTTAACTTATGAGATATCGGTTTAACATCAAAGCTTGAACAAAATAGTTCCATCTCATCCCAAAATGTATCCTCTTCAATATCTTCTTTACTCTTTTTAATAGGAGAGCTGAAATTTGCTTCATGACAACTCTCATCAAACTTTCCAAAATTCAAAATAGAATTGTCTTTATGTTCATAAATCATCTTTTCACATACCATGACATGATTGTCCTCCTTTACCGACACCTTGGAAGAATGACCTTCAACCTCTTGTTGTGCGTTGTCCATGGTATCCGACATGGTCCATTCTTTTTGTTCATTAGCTTTCTGGAACTGCATAAACCAGATTTGAGAGTCGCCAGCTACGTCTGCTTCCTCATCTTCTTGGAAGAGACCAGCAAGATCACTTTGTTCAAATTCAGAATCCTCCACTGCTGCATTTTTTGGTGGTGCCTCAAGAGCAAGCCCTTCTGGTGATGAAGGAAACTTATCTTGATTTTCAACTACATAACTCGGAGCAATATTTGGGTATGGCCTCCTTGGAATGTCTTTATAAGGGGAAGAGAATACACCTTGAGCTATTTGCCTTTTGAGGGCAATCAACTCATTAGCCAACTTCTGCACCATGGGATCTGTTCTCTTGGTAGCCCATGATCCCAATGAAGAGATTTCTTTGGACCCATTTGATTCTATCTTCATCTTACCAGCAAGGATAAGATTATCTTCAATATCAATTGCCAAGGCTTGCGCTGCTGCAAGGTCTCTTGGAACTTCCCTTCTCAACAAGAAACATACTTCTGGTACTTGAGCATTGATCAAGAAGCACTTCAAATTTGCAGCGGTAGGCTGAGCAACAACTGGAATTTTGTTACACAACTTATTGAATTTAGCCACAAAATCCCGCATGGGTTCATGTGACTCTTTTTTCATTTGAGCCATCTGAGCTAACAATGCATGCACATCCTCTACAGGCTTGAACCTCTCTTCAAACTTGTCTTTAAGTGTGGCCCAAGATATAATCGAACCAGCAGAAAGGTTATAAAACCAATCAGCTGCAATACCTTGGAGAGTATCCACAAATAATCTTATAGATACATCTTCGTGTTCAACACCATGAACACCACATGCTATGTAGAAAGCAGCAATGTGTTCATCAGGGTGTTGATGTTCATCTCCAAAGAACTTGGGAAAGTTCTTCCTCGAACCATCAGGAAGAGCATGCAAAGGCGGAGTCAAATTCAATGGACCAAAAGCATTCCCCCAAGGACCTTGAGAAGCCATTTAACATATCCTTGGTGAAAGCTTGAGAAACTGCAAGAACAGGAATTACAATGAATAGCATACCGGTATACTTCAAACAAAAGCATGAGGCTATTGGATGCATATTGGTATTTCCAGCAGAAACCCAAGAAAAGTTATTTTGAAAACAACAAGACACTAGACTTCAAACGAAAGCGTGAGGCTTCCGAATGCATTCGTGTCCCCAGTAGAGACCCAAGAAAATGTTGGTGTCTCGGATGGGCCAAACAAATTTATATCAGAGATCTTTAAAGACAGAAATAATAAAGTACTTCAAATCTCGTTCGATCAGCAGGAAACCCAACAAAAATTATTTCCTTTTTTTTTTTTTTTACCAACAAGACACTAATCTTCAAACGAAAGCGTGAGGCTTCCGAATGCATCTGTGTCCCCAGCAGAGTCGCCAAAAAACTGTTGGTTGAAAATTTTGTACACTTGGGGAAATATACAAAATTGTGGTTTCAACCACAGCACATGAGTAAAAACTCTCCTAATTAAGGGAAGGCTCCCCCTATCTAACTACAACTTGGAAAGTAAAATGGGATGGGACAGCAATCTTTCTTCTTTTTTCAAGAAAGACAATATCCTTTTCTCTTCACAGAAAAGGATAGCGATTGAATAACAGTAGTAACCACTTTAAAGTGAAATAAGAGAAAGGAAATGAAGTTTCCTGAAAGCGCAAAGACTTCCGTCACTTCCTTCGGGATGGGACAGCAATATCAAGCTCAAAGACTTGACTATTGGAAGTCCTCTCTACCCTTTTCTATACTAAATTTTACAATGAATAAACGACAACAGCTCAAAGACTGGAATAATTTATTCTTTTAACACAAAGACAAGAACTAATGCAAGCTCAAAGACTTGCTGCTATTTCTTATCAAACAGTAACTTTTCCCCAAGAATAGACGCAAGCTCAAAGACTTGCTGCTCCTTCTAGAGATTTTCCTATTTTAATTAATCTTCTCTACTTGCATCTCAAAGACTTCAAATCAGATTGGACTAAGCTCCTTTAGAAACACTTTGCATAGAAGAAATAAAAGATTCAAACCCAAACATGTAGCTCAAAGACTCAAAACTTGAGTAATCCTTCTTTATTATTCTTCAAAAACTTTCAATCCACATACATAAGCTCAAAGACTTCTTGCTGTAAATTTGGCAGAGTTTTTGCTTGCTTTCCAAAAGATATATATTACAATATACTCCTCCAGTATTTATAGAAGAGGAGCCTTGAGAAAAAGGTGGGAGGATCCTAACTAACTTGAGAGATTCTCTCAACCACCAAGACTCATTTAATAACTAACTGAGACTTCATTAACTAACTAAGAGTTACTCCAACTAACTAAGACTTATTCCAACTACAGTCCTAATCGGACACAACTTGTAGTTGTCTTACATGTAATTACAAAAGTGCAAGTAATGTGTAACTTGCATTTTACAAAAAAAAATACTTTTACATGTAACTTGTCAAAACGAAATTACAAATGCATAACTAAAACTATTCCATGTGTCTAAAGACACGACTCTAACTGCATCATCCTTTGTCTGTGATGATCTTTATGTCGCTTCAGGATGCTAGAACTTGAAGTATTCTAGATTGGTAAAGACATCTTGAACCGGAACGGGAACTTGCATCCTTGTCTTCTTGCTTGGGGTAATACTAGCTTTTCAAGAGGGAACGGGCTGCCTTCCTCTTTTCATGTCATGACCATCTTTGTCTTGAAAGCATTTTATGCTCTCAACCATGAATTGTTGTTGTATTTCTTCTTTGTATCATCCTTCATTCTTGAAATCTGCTTGCAAAATAAGGCCCATGCCTTAATCCATTGATTTGGTAGATCGTGTGTGCAAACCGGACTGACAAGGGAAGAGAGAAATTGATGCAAAAACGGGCTCACCAGTGAATTTCGGGTTTTGGAAGTTGCATTACATGTGTGGGAAAAGCAAGAGCATTAACTTGCAAATGTGGGAACAAACATGCAACTTCATATGTGTAATGGGTAACTACAAGTTTGCACTTGTAATTGGACCTTCAAAACTCATTTTCAAGTGTTTTTTTGAGTGCATTTTGGACCAATTTCGGGTTCTGGATGGCTGACTGCAGCTAGACTTTAAATGGGGAAAACGAATAAAAGTGTGAAATGAGTGGATGAAATGGTATGTACGGATGATGGAAATGAATATGAAAATATTTTGGGAAGATCATCTTCAAGAAAATGAGAAGAACTTTCAACGTGTAATCCGGTTCTAAAAACTCGATTATGAAAGGATAGGTATTTCTCATCTTTGTAACTTGGAATTTCAACAAAAGATGGTTAAATCTTTTATCCGTAAGGGAAGAACAATGATTTTCATCCAACTTGTAATTGGGATTTAAAATCCCGAATACGAGTAAAGAGGGAAAATGGGGAAGAACAATGCAATTCTAAAATTGCTATCAAAGGGGAAAATCTCTCTCACAAAATCTGATTTTTGGGGAAGAACCAACCATTTACAAATTTACAACTAGAAAGGAAAAACAAGAAAACAGGAAAACAAGAAAAATGAAACAAGAAGAAAATAAATCTTACCTTGCTCCAATCTGAAAATGCCTCTCCAAAAGATGATCAATCTTTGAAATAAAGAAGAATATCTCTTAAAAAGAAACTAACCATATTCCAAAACCCTAGCCACGTTTTTGAAAAAATGGCAAAAACTGAAAAACGTGGCAGCAAATGCATGAGAAATGGCATGGAAAATGGCCAAGACTCTTTCTAACCTCAATACCTTAGCATACCAAGCCAAAACGATTCATAACATTGCTGATTCGTGGCATTTTTAATGAAGAAAAACGTGGTTTTTTAGCAAAAACGTGTTTGCTGTTATAAACCTAAAAACCAGCAAACTTAACCTCCATGTGGCGTGAAAGGTGTCTAAAAATGCATGGAAATAGGAAGGAATCCAAAACGCCTTCTATCTCCCAAAAAATCTCCACAAAAATTTGCTAAAAATCTTCAAAAAACATGTTTTTCCTTGCAATTCGGGTTTTTTGGAACAAATAGCAAGTTTAAAATGTATGAAACAATGAAAATCGGGTTTTTTGGAGGATATGACAAGTTTAAAATTTCACTTTTTCAACATGTTAGGCAAAATCGGGTTTTTTTGGCCAAATAGCAAGTTTAAAATGTCAAAAATGCACTTTATAAGCAAAATCGGGTTTTTTGGACCAAAGTGCAAGTTTTAAATTGTCACTTTTTCACTTACAAGGCAAAATCGGGTTTTTTGGAGCAAACTGCAAGTTTACTTGCACATATGTAATGGGGATTTAAAATCCCTATTACATGTGAAAACCATTAAAGTAGGGGTTTTTTGACCAAACTGCAAGTTTACTTGTAGTTGAGCCAAAAAATCCCTATTTCCTATTTTAAGTAAAAATGACCAAAAAACAATAAAAAGATAAAAACAACAAAGGGGAAATTTAAAATAAATTACAAGTAACATATTTGAAATAAAAGTGCACATGTAATTGGTCAAAAATTCCCCTACAAAGACCAAAACAATGAATATCATTAAAACTTGCAGTTTGAAGAAAATTCTCCACCTGCAGTCGGGATTTTAAAACCCGAAATTGAAGGAAAGACATAGCAAACAAACCCATAATTTCATGAAATTCGAAACGTAGTTCGAGGATGGACTGAGGATTAAGCCACTCCAAGGATTAGTCGAAATTCTACCTCGGGAAGCATGCCATAGAGTAAATTTTTTCATTTTTTCACAAAAATTTCATGTAATGGTCCTTCATTTTTGAAAACAAAAATGAGGACAACAGTTAATTCTTCAATCTCCCTTTTTCACTCCAAATTAGCTTTTTCTGACTAGTCAATCAATTCAATCAACTAGCTAGTCTATTCAGTCTATTGGTTAATCAATTGAGTTCACTCTCCAATCAATCCTATTAATAGACCAATCTATTGAGTTAACAAATCAACCAAGATGAGTTAACTGATCAATCAATATCAGCTAACTATCAATCAAGACTTGAGTTCAAATCCTCACCCCTTATGTGTTAAAAATCTATATAAACAACATCATTTTCTTAAATCAAGATAGATCACACTATTCAAAGCAATTACCATCTAATGCAGGAATTTTAGTGCAATACCTAAGAGCCACCCACGCAATTTAGGAGAAGAACAATGGAAGCACAAAAAAAAATAAAGAGTTTTACTTAGTTTAAATATTTAATTTCTTTCATATTTGATATTATATTATGTTATGTTTTATTATACTTGATTAGTTAAAGATTTGTGATCGTCTTTACCCCCTAATCAGATTTATAATTTTATAATATTCAAGCATGAGGACAGTTTGCTCCCAATTTTTGATAATAGAAATCTTCAAATACATATTCTATTATTATATTATGAGGTTTTGAAATTTTAGAAGGTTTGTGTATTCAAATGATCCACAATGCCTCTCACAATCTGAAAAGACCCAAATTTTCACACACCTTTTAAGAAAAGGGTTAGTTGAGGCTTAGGCATGTGAAATATCATCGAATAACATAAGATATCAATACCCTATATGTGTTGGATATCTATGACAATAATTTATACTATACAATATATATGTAGCATAAACAAATTAATTCTCTTAGATATATCACAAAAATTTTAAATGGTTGTAGATATATTATTCAAAATCTAAATAATTTAAATTCTAAGGATGAAATTTTTTCTATAGGTGTTTCTTTTGCCCTTATTCAAAATGTAAATTTCAATATTCCTACAACTATATATAGATTTGATGCTAATATAGAAAATAGGAATTTAGTATCTTATTATCATCCATTCTATAAAAAAAGAACACATAATATAATTTTTTCCAATTTTGTGTATAAATAAATAATGGGTCTAAGGAGATATTTTAGTTCTCTCGTAATGTAATTTGGTGAAAGCTTCTACCATTTCTAAGACACAACTATTTGGCAACCTGACCATTTAGACAAAAAAAACTCTTTTCCTTTTGCAAAATGGTATTTGGAGTGGTTATGCCCTAAGAAATATCTTGTTGATAAAATTTGTAAGCATTATACTAATTTTCATTAAAATATTTGAATGAAACTTCCAACTATGCACATTGATAATTGTTAATATATATTAAAAAAAAGCCTCCCATGTAATATCATCAACTATTACACTTAGGTTATGTCATAATATATTAAATGAATAGTTGCACTGTATTATTAAATGAATAGTTGCACCTTATTCGTAAAGATACAATATTCTAATTTTTAAAAAATGCATATATATTATTCTTAAAAATGATCTAAAATTGAAAAATAAGTGTTAGTCAATACTAATATTATTTTCCTCCAACAAATAACATTTTAACATATTCTTAAAATTACTAAGAAATAAAGTTGAATGAAGACTAAGACGTAAGATTTACCACATCAATTTTGGGGATTGTGTATATTGGTATTAGATTTGTCAGGCCATGACTTAACTCATGTGTGCATTTAAAATATTTTATAAATAAACACATTGAGGAACTTGGATTATTTTATATATTATCTAAATAAATTTTCCCTCTTTGAAAAGAACTAGGTGTCATTACTCTTAGTTTTTGTACCAACAAAGAAACTCAAGTTGCTTAATTTCATTTTTTTTGAATCAATTGTTGTGATGTAAAAATTACTTTGCTTTCATAACTTGATAGAATGTAATTTATTGATCACTATATTAATGATCTAAATAAATTTAAATAGAGTGAAAATGTATAGGTTGAATTGTGTTCTTTGTATCTAATTTATAATATGTGATGTGTCTAATAGGGATTGAAATTATTGATGAATCATTTAAACAGTAAATAGAATTCAATATATGTGTTACATTTTAGTCAAATGAAATATCACTAAACTCATTAATGGTGGATGTACATAATATCATAAAATTATTAATTTCCTCACTCAATCTCTTAATCCTCTCATTTCAAATGTGATAATTTATATCCAAAACTAATAAGTGTGTAACGTTGACAATTTCATTGATTGTATTGTTCACTATTATAATTCAAATTCCCTTTAACCTACTAGTCAATATGTCAAATATACCAAGATTATTTGGATTCCTCATCCAATTTTTATTTTTTTTATAGATGGTGATCCTTCATCTAAGACCACAAATAGTGTGACATCAATGAGTTTAATTGGTTGAAAATCAAGGAAGAATTTGAATTGGTTATATCCCACAAAGTCATAAAAGATTAATTTTGGACTTAACATGGGATAAGTTCTTATCCAATTTCCAGATAATCAATGAGACACATTATGAGAAGTTTATCATATACCCTATATAAGAAAATGTTTGTACCTATCTAGCATAATATTTTGTGATGGGATAGAATGTGAATGTAAATTGCTAAAAGTGAAGCCAACCACTACAATATGAAAATCTAATTTAACTTGAAAATATGAGATCTAAACTGTAGAATATCAATGGAGAAATGATTTAACAACAAGGGAATTAAGACAAGTCAAGAGCCATACACATAACACAAATATTTATGTGGATGTTCAAACCTTTTTGAGTAAACAACTACACCAGTAAAAGAGGAAAAAATGTATTATTCTTCAATAAGATTACAATACATCTAAATTTTTCAATCTTCCATCAAATCCAAGAAAAATATTATAATCTATTCATATCAAGCTCTAAATATATACTCATAGGGGCTCAAAATATCACCATAAAACATCACCATGGGTCAAAAAAAGGTTCTAAAATACCATGGTAAATATTCATATGACCCTTACATGCTAAAAATAGTCTCTCACATGACTTTACACCCTCTTATAGGTTATGCTCTTGCATGCGTCATAGACTATCAATAGCTTAGGTACAAAGGTTCTCTAATGCATGTCATAATTGATTCTTATGTCCAAAATGATCTCCCTATTTATATCCATTTTAGCTATCATAAAATCTATTATAACATCCTTAAAAATAGGCTTTCCATGTTAGATTACTAAATGGGAATCTTTTGACAACTAATAAATTATTTTTCAAGGCACTAGAACATGGAAAAATGGTCAACTCAAAAAATCACCCCCATTTTGATGTAGCATAAATATTTAATAATATAAATGTCAAATAACCATGAAAAAATATAAAATAATAATAAATAAATAAGTTAGGATTTTCTAAGGTTGAAACACCTTAATTTTGAATATTCTCCCACTTGTTGAATACCTTGGAAGAGCCAAGGGAGTCACACCATCATGGAATTAAATAGGTACAAGAAATTGGAATGTGGTCTTTTGCACCAAGTAAATTTTTTTATGCTCATAGGTTTGGTGAGTGTTTTGGTGAGAAAATAGGGTTTCATGAGTTAAGCTATGTAAAATAGGAGATTTACTTATTTCCACTCAAAACATTAAAATGAGAATGAACTCAAGAGATCCAACCTCAATTCTATTAAGAAGAGGGTTGAGTAATTTAATTGGATTGTGTTCTCTTTTGATTGAGTTGAAGATGCAATTGAAATAATACAATTTTGGAGGCTAGATCTAGGGTAAATTATGAGAATTTAAAATAAATTAACATAAATAGAAAGCTATAGACATAGTATGCATATAGGGAGCTAAATATGAGCAGAAGGAATAGAGAGGCACCCGTGTTTGCAAATTCAGCCCAAAAGTATAGCACCGAGTGGCTCCGGGCATCCTATTCCTCTAGCTATCAGATGCAGACAAACAGGAAACTATAGGAATTAGAATATTTCTTAGAATTAGTTCCCCAAAATTTTGTCAAAAATTTATGAGACCATGTGGTTTTGGGTGACCTGGTCCTTTGCTTTTCACTCCTACAAAAGCTAAATCTGATCGTCATCAAATTCTTTGTCAAAATCTTCGTGTGTAGATCTTGAATCTATCACCTACACACAGAAAGAAGGGAAATGGTATTGTTGATAGGGGTTTGCCTAGGTCAAATCCCGTTCTTATAATTAACCCTTGAATTGAAATCGAAATTGAACTTTAAATGGAATTGGCTGAATTGTAAAGCTTTCTTTTTGAGGGCAAGGCTAAATCTGAATTGAAATGTTTGAATTGGAACTTGATACCTTGATAAATCTTGCTTTGAAGTCTTCATGCAAAGGTTGATAATGTCATGTAGATTGTCTTCATGTTGTCTTGCTCATGAATGCCATCATGAATGCTTGAAATTTGAACTTGACCTCTCCTTTGTTGCCTTGATGATGCTTGTTTGCTTTCACTCAAAATTTTTGGAATTGATCTTATGGAATTATAATTGAAAGATCATCTTGTGTTCCCAAAATGAGGGGGCTAGGCCTACTTTTATAGTTTTTGGAGCAAAATAACAAGCAACCAACCTAAGTGTTGATTATTTTCAACCAAATGAACTATTTATTTAGGTCCTATTTTTAAAGTAACAAGCAACCAACCTAATTGTTGATTATTTTCAACCAAATGAACTATTTATTTGGGTCCTCTTTTTCAAATTTATTATTCCATCCAAAATTTCTCTTATTAGAACCATTCCTCCATGTCCTTGTTTTATTCTCTCCATTTTAAACTAAGACTTTATTGTATCCATTGAAACCTAGAACCTTACATTCATCATGTTTATGTTTTTTTTATAAGAATAATAATATCATTCCCCTCTATTATGGTACCTAACCTTGGTCCTCTTTTTCAAGGAAAACTTCGACAATTCCAACTTACTATGTGTAGATATTCCCATAGGGCCTCAAACTCCTATTTATTTTTTGATAACCACTCATTGATTTGACTTTTCCCAATTTTAAACCATACCCACTTTCTTACATTTCTTGTTGATTTCAGTTTCTCCCATTCTTTCATTTGATCTCCTTGCTGGACACAAATAAACCAAATTAAATATCAAAATTTTAACATACTTGAAATATAGAAAAAAAAGATTTAAAAAAGAATAAGAGGAACAAAGTAAAAGAATTCACCATATGTACCAAATACATCTCTATAAATATCCTTTGGTAGTGCTGGGAGTGCTTGCTCATTGACATGCTGCACAATGTCATATGGAAGACGTGGTAGTCATGAAATTCTTGATCTTACAATCTCTCTATCTCTATATATATCGAACTTTTTTACACGAAGTATTCATGTTTCACTCCTACACATCATAATGTCATTGTTCTCTTTCGTGATCTCGACCCTTTGAGTGTATTTTTGTGTCTCTTTTGAACTAGTAACGATAGTTTGATGATGCACATCAGATAACCGCAGCAGATACATCGTCTGCCTTGCACTGACGGTGGTTTGAGAGTCTCCATTAGCAATGGTTAATGAAAGATGTAACCTTGTACCGTTTAGCCGGTACCATTTATTTTATGTTATCCAACCTCCCATGGATTTAGATAGACGGGACAAGATTCAAGATCAAACAAACACAAGATAAAAAAAGTGTTTGTCAATCAGTTGTTACATTTATTGTTGTATGAAGCACGGAAATCTGATGTGAAAGTAGATTACTTATATCCGTGCAAATTGCTGTCTCCGTGAAGGAGGGGTTACAGTTGGGCAGAAAAAATAGCCGCGATCAGCGTTTACTTTGGCTTGAAGCTCATGTCATTCTTCCTCTTCCTAAACTTGCTGTAAAAGTGAAAGCTGAAGTAATTGAGAGGCGCAAATTAATCCACAATTGGAGGGTGTTAGCGATATGTAGCCGCTGAGAAATTGGAAAGACGTTAAGACGTTGATGTCCCATTCCGCGCCACCAGAATTTGAAAATGAATTTCAGCGGGTGTTTGTTGGAGTCGGAGGAGAGAGTTATAATATATAAAATCCTCTGCTTCTGTAAAAACAATGGCTTTGGCATCGGAAGTATAGGAGAACTGTAATCCCAATTTGAATTGCCAAGCATTCTCTTTTGATTTCTATTAACATACCACCCAAGTTCAGCCAAGGATTTTGAGAGCTCTTCATCGCTCTCAGAGATCAATCTTGTTTGCCGAGCAGAAGAAATTGAATTCCCATCAAGGACGAGAGAAGACTGGCAAGAGAGTCGTCAAGTTGAAATTAAGTATCAAATTTTCAGTCTTATTAAATATATTAAGTAATAATATGAGATCAGTCTATTAAATATTGTGATTATAATAAATCAATTTATAAAATTATACAATTATTTATACAATTTATATTTATTGTGAATAAAGAGAAATTTTTATACATATTGTTTTACTTTAACTTTCTAATAAAAAACACGTTTTTCATGAATGGAAAATGCCTTCATAACTTGGTGTATTTTTAGAGAGATCTTATTTTTAGTCTATTGATGTTTTCCTCTTAATCATAGGTTAAGTGCATCGAGGGTATTGTGATTGATATGCTTATATGTTTTTCAGTTGTTTTGAAAGGAAGGGGTCAATTGAAGGAGCAAGTGTTTATGAAAAAGCTACATGAAATGCTTGCTCAAGAATAAAAATGTTGTATCCAAATTACACAAGACTTTCCATTGACAATAGATGAACCACTAATGTCCTTTATTTATATTTATTGAAAAATGCAATCTAAGAATCAAACATACCCTTTCATGATTTCTTTCCACAATGTCCATAATTTAATCTTGTTTACCGTTTTAAAAATAAATAGATTTTTCCAAGGCCACCAACAAGAGGGGAAATACAACCATTATATATAAAGATTCATATTGAGACAACAACAATTTAGTGAGCTCAATTTGATCAATTGGTAAAATATCTACTTATAAGTTTGAAAACAACTAGTATTTACCTTTAGTGGTTTATGTAATGAATGCCAATATCTTTTTGAATAAATATCATTATTAAAGCCTTGTTTAGTTGGATGGAAGATCAAAATTTAAGACCATCTTTGGCTCTCACTTGTTTTTATTGTCTTATCTTGTGTTGCTTCATATTTTTCTCCTTAAGATTCTTATATGCAAAATCAATTCTACAAATTGTTTTTTGACGATTTCATATGAAGATGGAATTGTCATAGCCTATAGGGCGTCATTTTCTACTTTTCTTCAATTATTCTTTCTCTCAAACATGTGTGATTTCTAAAGCATGCATAGTTGAGAGGATATATATTGTGAATGATTTATTAAACTTGGTGAATCACTTATTATATTTTAGAAAAAAAATTATTTTGTTGAACAACAAAGGTTAGATGAAGAGAGGATACAAAAGGTTTGTTCTTAAAAGACCTCAAATTTTCTCTTTGCTCTTGCTTGTAAATGTCAATATCCATGTGCATGTACTTTGACTATGTTAAATTTAATAGTACTTCAAAGGGAATAAATTAAGATAACGAGACAAGAAAGGATTCCTCAAGACCAAGTGATTCCTTTTTTTGGTCAACCCTTTGTTCCACAAAGGTTTACTCCCAATTTTCTATAGAAATTTTTAAATAACAATAAGGGTCCAGATGAAATTAGGCCTAGCACTATGCTCCCTAACTTTCCAGGCTCCTAGTTGTCAGGGTTCGTCATAGGAGGAAATGCAGTTACTAGAGCTGATCCTCTCGAAACCAGTGAAGGTGATGAGGATTCTATGAAAGGGCACTCCCTTAATAAAAAAGAAGGTAGGCCTGTGGGCTCCAAAAACAAGAAGAAATCTAGCAATCAACAACGATCTCCCAACCAGCCCCTCGTAAACCCTCCTCTTTGATGAAGTACATATCCTAGAACATTCGAGGTCTTGAGTCGCCCGACAGAAAATTTGTTATTAAAAGGTTTTTGGACTTGCATTAAAACTTAGATTTTCTGATGTTATAAGAGCTTAAGTCTGTTGGGTTCTCCCTTGACACAACACTTGACTTCATTTGGCAAGATGCTATCAAAGTCTGTACCAACCACCCAAGAGGTAAAGGAGGAGTTGGGCTCCTTCTTGCCCCTAAATGGGCAATGTACCTCAAGGATAAAGGGACTTCCCCCTGTAATAGAGCAGCCTTGGCTACCTTTGAGGTTAAGGGTTCTTGCTTCGGCATATGCTCCATTTATGCATCTAACGATTATAAGGAAAGAATATCCCTTTAGAATTGGCTAACTTCCCTCCCAAATATTCCCTAGGTCATGGTCGGGGATTTTAATATGACTGAATCCCAGAATGACAAGGCTAGGGGACTTCCGTTTGAATGGAAAAATGCAAAAAAGCCTCATTGGGATAGATTCAAACAACATCTGCAACTATTTGATCCCCTAGAAGGCTCCAAACCTGATACCCCCAACCTATGGCACACCTAGTGCAATTTTCAGAAAAACACTAATAGGATCTACTCTAGGTTAGATAGGTTCTATGCTAATAAAGACTTCTTCTCCTTCTCCCCCAACTAGCTTGGGAATGTGGTTGCAGTCTTACCAACTACCCTATCTGACCACTTCCCATTCTAGCCATTATCAACATCAGGAACTCCATCACCCCTAGCCATCCTCACAATAAGAAATTCTTGTTCAATACCTCCTTACTGCAAGATGAGGATGTCCTGCATGCCATCAAATTAATTAGACTCTTCAATCTGCAACTGCATCTCCCCCAATCCCCCATGATTAGATGGCAGAGGAGCATTTCTTCCTGGCAGAATCTTCTCCAAACCTTTGGCCAGAAGAAAGCCAAGGACTTCAGACTCATAGAAAAAACTCTTACTCTTCGACTCCACTCCCTAGAGCATGATATTCAACTTCAACCTTCTTCCCCTACCTTGGCAAAGTAGGTCACTGAGGCTAGAGATATCCTCAGAAAGCACCAGCAGGTTAAAATCAGAGGTGCCTTCATCAGAGCCCGCAACCACTGGCTTCAATTTGGTGATAAGGGCTCTAAAATATTCTTTAAACTACTCAAACAAAAATAGATCAGGGAAAAAATTGATAGAATAACTATAGACTATAAGGAACTCCTAGATATCAATGACATTAAAGAAGCCTTTGAAGTTTTTTACAAGACTCTGTTTACCTCTGAGGATAATGAGGCCGCGGAAGAAGCCCATACCAGGTGTAGGACCATTATTCCTAATAGAATCTCTGAGGATGAATCCAGCCTCCTCAAAGCTAAGCTAACCGTGTAAGAAATCAAGGATACCATTAAAACTCTTAAGGATAACAAGGCCCCAGGCTCTGATGGGCTTCCTATTGAATTTTACAAAGCTAACATTGATTGGATCTCCATAGACCTCTATGATATCTATAATGAAGCCCTTGCCACTAGCACCCTAGGGGAATCCATAAATAGGGGTATTATTAAACTTATCCCTAAAGAAGGGGACAGAGCCCTGATTAAAAACTGGAGGCCAATTAGCCTCCTTAACGTCTCCTACAAGATCATGGCCAAAGCCCTAGCCTCCCGCCTTGAGAAGATCCTCCCCAAATTCATCTCCTCCACCCAAACAGGCTTCATTAAAGGCAGATACATCTTAGATAATCTTGTAACGAGTTGGGAATCCATGGAATGGGCCAGAACATCAGACCAAGATGCCGCCATGTTCCTTGTCGATTTTGAGAAAACATATGATAGGGTAGAATGGAACTTCAACCTCATGATGCTCTCAGCCTTTGGCTTTCCTAGCGAGTTTTGTGACTATATTCGAATCCTCCTCAAGGATGCATCCGCCTTGGTTCAAGTCAATGGAACCCTCTCCTAGCCTATTCCCCTATCTAGATCAATAAGGCAGGGTTGCCCCCTTGCTCCTGCTTTGCTTGTCATTGCTTCTGATGCCCTGTATTATCACCTTAGAGATGACACTCTCTCCCCCCGTGTCCAAGGCATTACCCTGCCAGACGACTCTGAACTGATTAACATCTAGTTTGTTGATGATAACTCGTTCTTCCTAAAGCTCTCAAGACATAATATTGACTCCCTCAATCAAAAACTTGACATTTTCCGTAGAGCATCCAGAGCCCGGATATCCAGGACAAAATCCATCCTACTTGGATGGAAAGATAATCCCCCGGACTGGCTTGACTAGTTTGGCTATGCATGGGGAGGACCTACTAAACTAGTCTGTTATCTTGGCATCCCCTTCTCGATATCTCCCTCTCTTAAGGACATGTGGGGTTGGGTTAGGGAAAAAATAGATAGTAAACTCAACAAGTGGGACAATAGGGTCCTATCCCTTGCTGGCAGGATTCAAGTCTACCAAAAAATCCTATCATCATACAGTATCTATTACTCCTCGGTATGGATGTTTAGCAACTAAAAAATCTTTGAAATCCAAAGGGCTATCAAACGGTTCCTTTGGTCGGATGGGAAGGGTAAAAGGAAAGCCCATGCGGTCAAATGGACCTGGTGCCAGTTGGATTAAAAACTTGGTGGGCTGGGCCTCAAGGATCTTAGGCTGCAAGGCATCTCCCTTGCTGCAAAATGGATATTTCACTCACTGGAAGGACAAGAACCCTGGAAAATCCTCATCAGAAACAACATTCAAAATGGTGTTCCTAAAAATGCCAAAACATGGAAAGCTCTCCCACTCAGCGACCTAATAGCTAGTAGTTTTCCTGTGTCTGTCCAAGGCACCTGGGTGTTTAAATCCATCTGGAAATCCTGGGAGCATGTGCGTGGTCTAATTAACAACTTGAGCATCAACTCTAACAACTCCCTACATGATGAAAGGTCAATATGGTGGAACCTACATCACAACTCCAAACCCCTTTCTTTAACCCAAGGTTGCTCTGCTAAGCACTGGCATAACAAAGGAATCAAGTACATTATGGCTATCCTTGAATATGATAACCTTATTAGCTGGGAGGCTCTTAGCACTAAATATGATCTCCTTGCATCACATAAAAAGACATACAATATGATTAAAAATGCATGTGTTCCTTTTCACCTCCCCAAAAACACCCATGTAGATGCCCATATATACCTCTCTTTCCTATGGAAGGATGGCTCCACCCTCCCTAAAATCAAAGCCAAATCTATCTATACCCTGCTAAACAGTGACTTCTCAGTGATCGAACACATCAACAAACTGTGGTATGTTAACCATACCCCCCACACTTGGCAGAAAACCTTTGAGAAGCTCTGGTGATCCCCCACTCCCCCTAAAATTCAATGCTTTAGATGGCAACTCATTTTAGACATATTACCCATTAGGAATAAATCTACTGAGTATGACTGGTGCTTTGTCTGTAGAAAACCTGAGACCACGCATCACATATTCTTTGATTGCCCCTTTGCTAGAGAAATTTGGCTTCTGTTTGGAATATCTATTGCAAAATTTGTTTTTACTCTTGATATTGTTACTAGTTTTATTCATGGATTGTGGAATGATACTAATCTTGTTTGGCAAATCTTATCTTCTTACATTCTCTGGTTTATTTGGAAACTTAGAAATGAGGAGAAGTTCCAAGGCATTACAAGGGAACATACTGAGTTTTTCAAAAAACTCACACATTACAAAACTGTTGTGCAGGTTTGTTCTATGATGAACCTTGAGAGAAACAAGCTACTGCAATTCCTAAAAGATGGAAGAGCAACCATGTTTGTTCATGAGATGTAAAATGGGTACGAATGGGCTAGAACCGTAGAAAACCAAACCTCTTTTGACAAAGTAGTGAAGAAGTTGATAAAGGATCTACAGGATAGAAGGCCTCCCCCCTTCAATAGGATTGAGATGTGCTCCCAGATCCTAGCAAGAAAGAAGGTGGTCTAGATGGAAGGAGAACAAGGCTGGACTACATGGCTGGAGGATCAGGATGAGATCCTCCAATAGTGAATTATTTTGCTATGTCCCCTCTTTTGGGCTAGAGCGATAATTATATATAATCCTTTCTCTGGTTCTTCAGTTTGGCGGTGGTGGCCCTGCCCCCGGCTCACTAGTGTTGTATAAACTCTAGGTCTAAGTTTCTTTGGACTCTCAATATTTAATACAAAAAAAAAAAATTTAATATATATTTTATTCTTTTATTATGTGGTTTTGAATTTTTGGGAGGTTTGTGTATTACATTGGTCCAGAGTACCTCTCACAATTCCAAAAGACCCAAACTTTTACACACCTTTTAAGAAAAAGGTCAATTGGAGCTTATACATATGAAATATCATCAATTAACATAAGATATCAATTCACTATATGTGTTGGATATCTATGAGAATAATTGATACTATAAAATACATAAGTAACATAAACAAAATATTTTTTTAGATATATTATTCAAAATTGAAAATGGTTGCAGATATTTTTATCTAAAATTTAAATAATTACAATTATAAGGATGAAATTTTTCCCATAGATGTTGTCATTTTCCCTATTCAAAATATAAAATTCAATAGTCATGCAACTTTAGATAGCTTTGATACTAATCCTAGAAGCATATGAGTCTTAATGAATATAGAAAATAGGAATTTAGTGTCTTATTATCATTTGTTTTAAAAAAGAAGATATGACATAAATTTTCTCACTTTTGTCTACGAATAAGTAATGGGTCTAAGGAGATATTTTTGTTTTGTCATGATCTAATTTGGTGAAAGCTTCAGGAAACAACTAGTTGCCAAGTTGAACATTTAGACAAAAAAAAAAAAAAACTTTTTTACTTTTTCAAAATGGTATTTTGGAGTGGTTATGCCCTAAATATCTCGTCAATAAAATTTGTGAGCATCATACTTATTTTCAGTGAATTATTTGAATAACTCTTCCAACTAAGCTCATTGATAATTGTTAACATATAAAAAGGCCTCACATGTAATATTAGCATGTAGTTCATAAATTATGAAGATAAATAAAGGAAATTCTATTCCAAATGTTTAATTTCCTATCATCTATTATTATGCTCAAGTTATGTCATAGTATATTAAATGAATAATTGCATTCTAATTTTAATTAAAAATTAATATCTTATTCTTAAAAAATATCTAAAATTTAACAATAGAAGTGTTAGACAATACTAATATGATTTTCCTCAAAATATAAAATAGTATTTTAAAATATTCTTACAATCATTGAGAGATAAAGTTAAATGAAGACTAAGATATAAGGTTTACACATCAATTTTGGGGATTGTGTGGATCGGTATTAGAAATCTTAGGAAATGAGTTAACTCATGCGTGAATTGAAAATATAGTATAAATAAACATATCAAGACACTAAAATAAATTCTTGAGTTCAAATTCCACTCTAGAGTTTCTAAAAATATAAAATGTGAATAACTGTTATTTATAAAAAATAAAGAATCTATCCAAAATTATAAATTGGATGACTTTATATTTTATTGAAATGACTTGTCCCTATTTAAGAAGAATTAAGTGTCTTTGCCTTCATGACTTGATACATTGTAATTTATTGATCACTATATAAATAATCTAAATAATATTAATTAGAGTGGAAATGTAGAGGTTGAATTGTGTTCTTTGGATCTATTTTATAATATGTGATCTGTGCCTAATAGTGATTGAAATTATAGATGAATATTTTTTCATTTAAACACTAAATAGAATCTAATATAAGGTGTTAATTTATATTCAAATGTAATATCACCAAACTCCTCATTAATGGTGGATAAATCATATCATAAAATTATTAATTTCCTCACTCAATTTCTTAAGCCTCTTATTTTAAAAGTGATAATTTATGTCCCAAACTAATGAGTGACACAATGTTGAACATTTCATTGATTGTATTGTTTACTATTATAATTCAAGATTTTTTTAACTTAAAACTCAATATATCAAATTTATAAAAAAAAATTAGATTCCTCGTCCAATTGTTTTTTTTAATAGATGGTGATCCTTCGTCTAACATCACAAATACTATGACATCACTAATTTTCATTGGTTGGAAATCAACTCACTAAATAATTTGAATTGGCTATTGTATGCGGGAAAATGCGATGACCAAAATGAATAACTCAAGATCAGAAGACCCGCATACCAATGAGACTCTTGGTGCAACTATAGGAACTAATTTAATTAGTTTAACTTCCCAAGGGATGTCCCATTGTTCTCTATCTTATAGGATCCCTCAAGCCAATGTTTTTCTCTCAGATCATTGGGCAAGTGACTTAGGAATGACAACTCCAAGAACGAGTGATATTTGATCTACATGCATGGATGCATTTCTAAGATCTATATGATGTGTTAAAACTATGACGATTAAGCTTAAGATGAAGATAGTGATGTGATACAAGATTAACAAATTTATCCTAACATGATATAGTAGCCTAGCATGAATATTCTATGATATGAAAAATGCTATTATGATGATTTAAAAAAGATAGGTTAAAATTATTAGTTAATTAGGCTATAATGTAGATGTATAAAGACTTGGAGATTTTTTAAAATGAAGAATGAGAGCTCTATTTATAGGGAAAATAGGGAAATGGATGGTTAAGATTGAATAATATTAACAAGGGCTAGGATTGAAAGTTATCAATCCATGTTTACAATTTTCACCAATGAAATGGTGACAATTTTCAACAAGAGATTAATTGAGAGGAGATGCAAGAAGAATTAAATGCCTGAGAAGACATCAAGGTTACCTTAGGAGGTAAGGGAAAAGGTTAGGTTAGGGTTATCCAATGGATAAATCTTTTACCCAAGGGGTAAACTCTTGTGCAAGGGTTAATAGGATAACCATGGTCAAAACCATAAGTGCTTGATGAGACCCTTGATTCAAAAGGATGGTTAAGTTAGAGGAAAGTCTCTACCCAAAGGGCAAAGATGAGTTAACCATAAATGGTTATGTAAGAGCCTTTAATGGTTTGAAAGACTTTAGAGGTTAACCATTTGAAGACACAAAGCCTTTAATGGTTATTGAAGACTTTGGAGGCTTTGAGAAGTGACTTCCCTTTGCTTAGGAATGTGACAATAATTAGGAGATGAATTAGGCTAAATTGGAAGTGATTAGAAGAATGTAGAAGGGGTTTAGGAAGAAAGTGAGAGATATAGGAAAATGCAAGTGGATGAGAGAAAATGATTTTAATTAAAATAAAATTACTTTATTTCAACTAAAATAGATACAAGCATTTCTATCAACATTCCTACTACAATCTCTTACTTGGAAGCGGCAATGGGAGAGTTTGGAGGAGTAGGAAGCGGCAATGGGAGAATTCAAAATTCAAATACTCTTCAAGGTGGGAACTCTGGTTCCAATGGTGGGAGCGGCCAGAATAAAGCTGTTGGCCCCATAGGGGAGAAGGATAAGCCTCTGGACATTCTAGAGGTTGTTGACATCCCGCAGACTGGTGGTACTCTGCCAGAGAAAAAAGAGGGTTCCTCTGGTTTTTTTTGGGAGGGGTCCAGCGGGGGGCCCATCCTACGTGATGAGTCCTTGGAGAGTGGAAAACAAAAAATGGTCTTCCCTTTTTGGAACCAAACCATCTGGTAAATCCTCTTTACCTCCTATCAAGAATATTTCTAATCCTTCTGGTGGAAAGTTTGCTATCTCTATTCCTGATCTAGTTCTGGACCATAATATAAATAGTATGTCAAATTCCTTGGTAGGAAAATTTATGGGTCTGCGCCCTAATATCGAATTTGTTAGGGCTTATGTCAAATGAAAATGGGCCCTGAAGGGTAATCTTGAAATCTCGGCTTTACCTAAAGGACTCTTGTCTTTTACTTTTTCATGTGAAGAAGATAAATTAAAGATACTATGTGGAAGTCCCTGGATGGTAGGAAAGACAACTTTTGTTCTTCGAAAATGGCATCTAAACTTGAATATGAATGACTCTCTTTTGGCACAAGTCCTAGTTTGGGCAAAGTTACCAGGTTTGCCTCTCAAACATTGGGCAGAAAGCATCTTCTCAGGAATAGCAAGCTCCTTTGGTGAACTTCTCTCTATAGACCAAGTCACAGCTTCAAAAAGGAGACTCACTCATGCTAGGTTTTGTGTAGGGATAGCTCATGACATAGATATGCCAGAATAGATAGATCTAGTGTCAAAGTTGGGAATATGGAAACAATAAATTGAATATCAATCTATCCCCTTTGCCTGCTTCCACTATAAAAAACATAAGTCACTGGGCAAAATCATGTCCAATAAAGCCGAAAGTTGATCTCAAGCAGTCAAAACCCAAGACTGAAAAATCAAAAGGTTCCAGAAAAAATGGTATGGCAAGTTAGAAACTCAGAGAATAAGGAAGAAGACTATAATTGCTTTGATCCATTGGGGGAGAATAAGGAAGTGTCCTCAACTTCTATCTCTAGCCCCTCAACCCAGGAAGTAGTAAGAAATGATTCTACCAAAGTCAACACCTCTATATCAACTCAAACAGAGGAATGGAAAGATCAGATTGAATCTTCAAATGATATAGCTGAAGTGGTAGCTGACACTTATGCAGGAAAGGAACAGCAAGAGAAAGATGACCAACCTGAGGAAGGGGAGATTCGTGGATCCCAAGAAGAAAAGACAAATTCATTGCTCATAACAAGCTCTGAAATACAAGAAGCCCAAAAATGTGCAATACTGGGTATGAACCTTTCGGACTTAGACTAGAATTCAAAAATAGTTAACAGTGATTCAAATGCTTCCAGCATCACTAACTGAGGTAATGAAGATGAAATTTCCAAAATCCTCAGTAACCCGGGAGTGGCTTCTGAGACAGATGTTGAGTGGAAAATACCAAAATATAGGAACAAGAAAGGAACCACTCCCTCGACTTCTCATCTAAGGAAATCCAGCATAATAGCTTAAGTTGATGTTGGGTATATCTCCTCTTCCCCAGGTCAACCCTCTAACCATAAAGTCAGATATAAGGAGGCCAGTAAGAACATTGCAAATGGGACTCAAAAGACTCTTAAGGAGTTAGGAATTGGTAAGTAATTATGAAGATTATCTCTTGGAATATTAGGGGACTCAATAATCCCCATAAACATGATATCATTAGGAATATGATAAGGGATAGTAAACCTGATGTTTTTCTAATTCAAGAAACTAAAATGAGTAGAGAGAAAGTTGAATCTCTGAAGTTTTTCGAAAATAGAAATGTCAGTGGTGGTAGCTCGGAAGGTGCCTCAGGAGGCATAGCTACCATCTGGAACCTTAATACTATCAAAGGCCATGTTCTTATTCAGGAAAATAACTTCTCTTGTATTAAATTTGAGCACTTAAAAGATGGTACCTCTTGGGTCCTCACTAACATTTATGCTCCTAATACTTTGAAAGCTAGAAATTCATTCTGGAAGAAACTTATAGAAGCTAGGGACAGTTTCAGAAATCTTAGCTGGCTAGTCATGGGAGACTTCAATACTCCTTTGAGAGAGGAGGAAAAATTTGGAGGAAGCCCTTCTCAGGTGGAAAGTAGGTTGTCCCTGATGGACTTTATTAATACTCAGGCTCTCAATGATTTGGAAATACAGGGATGCAATTACACTTGAACTAACAGGTGAATTGGTAATGATCTTATCCAAGTTCGTCTTGACAGGACTCTCATTTCTGATGACTGGTACAATCATTATTTTTGTTCTCTGTCGGCCCACATTCGTGTTGGGTTAGATCATTTTCCTATCACTTTCATTGCTGACTCAATTAATAGAAGGAGACACTTTCCCTTTAGATTTGAAAAAATGTGGACCCTTCATCCAAATATCAAAAGTAATATTTAGAAATGGTGGAATATCCAAGTTGAGGGAACTGTTATGTACAGAGTTGTTAAGAAGCTTAAAAGTGTGAAGGATAACATAAGACCCTAGAATAAATCTAGTTTTGGGAATATCTTTGAGGCTAAAGGTAAAGTCCAAGAATATCTTAAAAAAATACAGGCCCAAATTCAGAAGGATGGTTTTAGCACTGTGTCCATTGCTGATGAAAATGAGATTCTTAAAAATTATCATGAAATCATTGCTAAAGAGGAAACTTTCTGGAAGTAGAGATAAAGATGCATTTGGATTAAGGAAGGAGACATGAATACAAGATGCTTTCATATGTCAATGATCAATCATAAAGCAATTAATAGGATAACCAAACTTGTTGTGGATAATGGGGAGTTGGTCAAGCAGGAAGAAATAAGGAATGAAGCCAAAAGGTATTTCTCAGAACTGCTCAAGAGGGATCATAGGTTGGATGTTGAAGCTCAATCTTCTTTCCTTCAAAACATCCCTTGTCTCATTGATGATCAAATGAACGCCTCCCTCTCTTCCATTCCTTCATCCCTAGAAATCAAAAATGTTATTTTTTCTTTTGATGGTAACAAAGCGTCTGGCCCAGATGGTTTCCCCATGTTCTTTTTCCAAGATTTCTGGGACATTGTTGGGAAAGATGTCTCCAATAGGGTCAAGGAATTTTTTAGGGCTATAAAACTATTGAAAGAAATCAATGGTACTTTCATTTCTCTCATCCCCAAAACCCAAGGTGCAAACTCTATGGACAAGTTTAGACCTATCAGTCTTTGCAATTATTTTTATAAGATTATCTCCAAGGTTCTTACTACCAGAATTTCGTCTGTCCTTCTTGTTTTGATTAACCATCAGCAAAATGGTTTTGTCCCTGGAAGACAAATCCTTGACTCTATTATAAGTGTCCATGAGAACATTCATTCTCTTGTTAGAGATAAGAAGCGGGGTCGTATCCTCAAGCTTGATCTCTCCAAGGCCTATGACAGGGTTGACTGGCCTTTCCTTGTGAAGGTTCTTATGGCTTATGGTTTCTCCACTAGAGTTATCGACCTCTTCAGTCATCTTATCACCTCTGCCTCTTTTGTTGTTCTTGTCAATGGTTCTCCATCCCCCTTTTTTCAAGCTTCTAGAGGTTTAAGGCAAGGGGATCCCATTTCCCCCATCCTCTTCATCATTATGGCAGAATGTTTTGGAAGGTCAGTGGAAAAAATGGTTATGCAAGGTTCCTTTAAGGGACTCCAACCTTCCTCTGCTAACCTCATTTTCTCCCACCAACAATTTGTGGATGATATTATTATCATGGGAGAATCTAGTATCTCTGAAGCTAAAATCCTGAAGAGTACCCTTTGTAAGTTTGCCTCAGCTTCTGGTCAGCTTATTAATTGGGTCAAAAGTGAAGTTTTTTTCATCAATACTCCTGCGAAAAGACAATAGAGAATTAGCAAAATCCTAGATTGTAGGATTGCTGATCTTCTTGTGACCTACCTTGGCCTCCCTATGGGCATTGCATCTCCTGATCCTTTTTGGAGCTCTCTAGTTGATAAATTTCATAAAAAACTAGCTCATTGGAAAGGAGCCCTTTTAAGTCAAGCTGGAAAGCTCCAACTACTTAAAGATTCTCTTCAAAGTATTCCGATCTATGCCCTAAGTCTTTTCAGAATTCGAGTTAAGTATGCTGATGCAATTGAGAAAATCAAAGAAAATTCCTATGGTCTAGGGTTGAGGACAAGAAAAGAATATCTCTGGTGGCTTGGGATCAGGTTTGTAGACCGAAAAGTAAAGGAGGTCTAGGCCTGAGAATAATTTGAAGCTTAAATGAATCTCTCCTATCAAAGCAGGTCTGGAAAATGTTCCATTCAGACACTGAATGGTGTAAAATCTGGCAAAGTAAGTACTCTCTTATATCCTCCTCTCTTTCTTCTTTTATCAATTCGAAAATCAGTATTAATGGGTTCCATATATGGAATCATGTCTCTAAGTGCAAAGAAAGCATTGCTAAAGGAGTGATCTAGAAAGTCGGAAATGGCAAGAAAGTTAAATTTTGGGAGGACCCCTGGCTTTTTGATAAACCCTTGACTGAAATCAATGAATGGGCCCTCCATGCTCCCTCCTATATTATAAATTTTGGCTCCTTAGTTGTAGAGTATTGGTCTGGTAACAAATGGCAAAACATTGAAAGTATCCACCCTAGCCTTTCTAAGCTCAAGATCCATCTATCTTCGGTCTGGTTGAATAAAGAGGAAGACTCCCTTATTTTGAAACATGAACCCAAAGGTATTTTAATTGTTTCCTCTATGCATTGTGTCCTTTCTCCCACCCCTCCTGGTAATCCTTTCTGGTGTAAAGTTTGGATTAAGGGTTTGACCCCCAAAATCAATTTTTTCTAATGGACCATCCTTCAAAATAAGATCTTGACCCTAGACAACCTAAAGGTCAAAGGCTTTGCCTTCCCTAATAGATTTTCTTTGTGTCTTTAGGAGGAAGAGTCTGTGGACCACCTGGCCATCCACTGTTCCTATTCTACCTCAATCTGGGAAAGATTTCTTAAAAGTTTTAGCATTGATTGGGTGTTTCCTAACACTATCAGTGAACTATTTTCCTCTTGGAATTTTCATTGGACTAACTCCTTTTTGAGATCTCTGTGGAAGCTATCTCTTCCTCACATCCTATGGGGATTATGGAAAGAAAGAAACAATCGTATCTTCAGGGACTTATCCCTCAATCAGGATATTGTGTTCCAGAAAATTCAATGGGCGATTGTGGAAAATATTGGGATCATTGAGGACCCCTGTTTCTCAAACAACCCCCTGGAATCAAATATCTTAAGCTCATGGAATTTTAAGATTTCTGATAGTTCTAACCCCAACCAAAATAAAAGACTTGAAACTAGGTGGAAAACCCCCCCTCATGGTTGGTTCAAAGTCAATTTTGATGGTCCTACAAAAGGTAACCCGGGCCCTGCAGGTTGTGGAGCTATTCTTAGAGATGATAAAGGTATTTGCAAGGAAATGGTTGTTGTCCCAATTGGGAGCTAAACAAACCATAAAGAAGAAGCAATGGCAGCTCTCCAAGGTATTCTCCTTGCTAAAAAATGGAATTGCCCCTACTTATGGATTGAAGGGGACTCAAACAATATCATCAAATGTCTTAAGGGGACCTCAAAGCCCTCATGGTCGATCAACAATACCATTAAGGCCACTAGAGACCTTATCAGCACTTTAAAAAAAAGTTATATATCCCACATCTACCGTGAGGCCAATGGCTCTACTGATTGGGCTGCCAACGCGGCGGTTAACAAAGATGAGATGATTACGTGGACGGGAGAATAAGGAATCTCTAAAAATGTCAGACTAATCATTTTTAAGGACCGATATAGAAGCACTCCAAAGATTTTTGATGGATAGAATAATAATTAAAAGGACTAAATGGAGTACTCCGAGTTATTATGATAATGTGAGCCACATTTATTATAATACTTATTCCATCACTTTCCACACTTTCTGAGTTAAATTGATAGTTCTGATAAGCTTTCTGGCTAAAACTTTTTGCAAGTTTCAAAATTTGGCTATTAACAACGAAAATATGGGTGGTAATAGACGGCGATACGAACCAAGTAGTTGCAAAGAATGGAAACAGAAGGAGGAGGTCTGAAGCATCTTGCAGAAAGGTGGTTTTTCAAAATTCATAGAGAAACTCCATGGACGAGATGACATGCTTACCAGTTTTTTCTACAAAAACTGGAGAAAGGGTATGCTAAAAATGGGAGACCAGACTGTTGAAATTGATGAAGACCTTATTGCCCAAGCCATGGGCCTCAGAAGGGAAGGACACAACTTCTATAGAGACAAAAAATTCTGTAAGGAGGCCATTGACAGATATCCAAAAACCGAGAAGGAGAAAAAATGCTTGGTGAAGTTAAGTAAAACTTACTACCCCCCCTAGGGATTTTGTTAAACCCTGGTGGGAGGTCCTTTTTGTTTTAATGTGCTACATTACATTAGATGGTAGGTTTACAAAAGTTTATGGCTACCATTTTGTCTTGCTGAATCATTTTAGGCATGATGAGAAGGTTAATTTTCCTTATTTTCTGCTATGCTCAATGAATGCCACTATTAAGGCCTACAAAGAGAACCATATGGGGGATACTGCCATGCATCAAGCTTAATGGTCCTTATTTATGACCATCCCAAGGCCAATCAAATAGCCCTCCTGCAACCCTCTATAGAGTCTGAGGATGATGGGTCTGACTCTATCTTTTCTGTGGATGAGGAGTCTGATAGTGACCCATCGAGTGATTCTGAGGAGAGCTTGGATGTTTTGGATTGGAACTGGTAAGAAGAGGAAATACATTAAAACAAGACCTTCTTCCTCTAGGGGTAAAAAACCTAAAGGCAAAATCCTCCAGATTAGCCCTTCCTCGGAGGAGGTCTCTGAAGACTCAGAGAAGGAGAACCCTCAAGGTTCACTGAAAAAGAAAACTAAAGTTCACACCCAGACTAGAAATAAGCACAAGAGGAAGGAGGAGAATGTGAAGGAGCTGGAGGTTTATAAATAGGAAAGGACCTCGAAAGCCGAACATAACCTAGAGAAGGTGACCACGGGCGAGGTTCTTAGGGTTGAAGACACAACTACTATTTGGGACACCCCAAAAAAGGAATAGGATATCCCTGATAAGGTTGATCCTCCCCTTAACCCTCCTCCAGAGGGTATTCAAGGTTTCATGGATACTATAGAGTGGCTAATAACTAATTACAAGAAAGCTATGGATGACAACAAAAAACTCAGCAACAGAATTCAAATTTTGGAAACCATCAACACTGGGGAAGGGAAGACTATGGCTGATTACATTGAGGACCTGAAAAATACCATTGCGAAAGCTAAAAAACATAAGAGACTCCTTCAACCCCAGATTTGAGAAAATAGAGAAAGATCTGCTGGAAAGGAAAAATATTGTTGATGCTAATGATCAAACTATCTCGAGTACCACCAGTAAAGTCAGCAAAATTGAGGAGTGCCTGAAGAGTATTGCTGAACAAAGTTTAAGCATCCTGAAGATTTTTGCTAGCAACACTTATACTCTCATCAGCAAATTGGACGAAGAGAAGGAGACACTGGATATTGACCCGAACACTGAAGGCATAGAGGATGCTCAAGGGCCCAGACCCCAAACCAAAGGCAAAAAGAAAAACCTAACAAGGACCTAGAAGATCTCAAAACTGTTGGGGCCACCTATGACTAGTTGGTGAAAAAGGCAGAGGAGCTGCTGAAGACTATAGCTGTGTAGTGCTTTCCTTGTTTCTTTGTTGTTTTTATCTTTAGCTATCTTTTTGGTTTGCTGGCTTTTTTGCCAGTCGTTTTGTAAGGGGTTTATAAACTCTGGACTTTTTATTGTCTCATCTTAATCTCCTTTGTTAAAGGTTTTGGGTCCTGAAAACCCGTTTTTCTTAATTAATCAGAACTAAAATAGATGCAACTTGCATAAATACAAGTGAGGGGATTTAATAAATAAATTAGATTTATTTATTTGCAAGGATTAATTTAATTAAATGTAAATTTAATTAAAAAAGGAGAAAGGGGAATTAATTAAATAGAGTGATTTATTTAATTAAAGGCTAGAAAAGGTTTAGGTGAATTTAATTAAATAAATTGAGTAATTTATTTAATCAAATAGATGAAAATGAAAAAATTAATTGAATAGAATTTAATTAACAGGAGGAATGGGGTTTAAAAAAATATTAAATATTTATTTAGGAAAGTGGTTAGATTTATATGTCTACATTTTGCCCCTCTTTGAAGTGACGTGTGTGCACATGTTGATTCAAAGAAAATTGTTAGACATGCTTGCCAAAATTTGATCAATATGATGTTGTGTGTCAAAGTTGTTGATATGATGCTCCAGATGTAGATTTGATGAATGATATTGATGATGCCCCCTAGGGAGATGAATCAAGGATCTAGTAAAAAGTTGTCAAGTTGATGAGCATTTTTGAAGTAATTGCGATATGAGAACATTGACTACGTTGTATGCACATTAGTGATTCATCTCCAAAAAAAACTGATGTTGATGAGGTTTAAAAATAAAAAAGTGGAAGTAAAATACATGCCCCACCTATTAACCCTTTGATTTTACCCTATTAAAAGGTAAAAAGTGACTTTGAAAATCATTTGCACACTTGTCTCTTTGTGATTGTGACATTTGGAGCTTTGACCATGATGTCGATTCCACACTCCTTGCACCGATTTGAGCACGTCAGACGATACCGGAGGCCCATCGCATATGGCCCACCAGTAAGTGGCCAGAATCCATCTTCATTTTTTATTAATTTTATTAATTTTTTCCATGTTTTTCAATTTTGGGTCGGATTTTGTCGGTTTAGCATGTAGGGTAGGTTGTCTAGCGCATACAATAAGAGTGTTAGCGAATAGCAAAACCCTAGGAGGTTTAGCGTCTAAGGGTCAAATATTAGCACAGTCGGGGGGTAGGTTACCGCGTTGGGTGTTTTAGTGCATAGGGTTTGCATAGAAGCACAATGGGTAGACCAAGTAGTGCGTAGGGTGTTTTAGTGCATTGGGTAAACAGGGTAGCACAAACGGTGTGTCAGTTAGCATGTGATAGAAAGATGGCGCATAGGGTCTGTTTGATAGCACATTTGTGGTAAAGTTTAGCACATATGTGGCAGTTTAGCGCTTTGGGACCCTAATTTAGCGCGTAGGCTAAAAAGTTGGAAAAAAATTGTAGTAAGAAATGCGTCATAAGTCAAATGGATTGGATAGGTTGCATAGATGTCGATATGGGCTCATCGATTTCTCTGATATGGTTCATGATCTGATGTGAGTTCTTTTTTGTGATGATGTCTGATTTTGAAATGTAACTGGATTACGATATGAGTCTGTGGTCGATATGGATCTTGTTTTGATATGAGTTGCTGTTCGATATGAGTCAAGTTGTCGATATGAATTTGATTTTGTTATGGGTCTTTGATTTCTATATAGAATTTGATTTCGATATGGGTCCTTGAGTCGATATGAGTCTTGATTTCATTATGGGTCTTTGATTTTGATATGGATTTTGATTTCGATATGGGTCTGTTTTTTATATGGATTTTGATTTCGATATGGATCTTTGAGTCAATATGAATCTTTATTTCGATATGGATCATGATTTGGATATGGGTCTTGATTTCAATATGGGTGCTGATTTCAATATGGGTCTTGATTTCAATATGGGTCTTGATTTTGATATGAGTCTTGATGTCAATATGGGTCCTGATTTTGGTATGGGTCCTGATTTTGATATGGGTCTTGATTTCGATATGGGTCTTGATTTCGATATGGGTCTTGATCTCATTATGGGTCTTGATTTCGATATGGGTCCTAATCTCTATATGGGTCTTGATTTTGATATGGGTCTTGATTTTGATATGGCTCTAATATGATGTACAGATTGATTCACTGAGTGATGCAAATATGTTTTTGATGTGCTTTTGATATGATTCACATTCTCAAGTTGATTTGCTATTGATTTTTGATAGATTTGATGGAATTGAGAACTAATGATGGATATGTGTTGATTTTACAGGTAGAGCTTGGTGTACTAAAGTCTTAGGAGAAATTTTTGAGACCATTGGCACTTATCCCGTGCATGTCATAGGCTGAAAGAGATGTGATTGAGAGATGTGGGTATCATCTTTGGTAGACATGCCCTGGTATATCATTAACTGGGGCTACTGACAGTGTTGGCAGAGAAGTGGCACAGTGATACGAACACCTTTCATTTGGCGACTGGTGAGATGATAGTCACACTAGAGGACTGTTATTAGATTCTGCGGATTCCTGTGGTTGGAGCTTTGATACCTTATGAGCATACTGAGGAGGGTGGCATAAAGGATCTCCACTGTATCTTTCAGGTTGATGAGATTAGTGGCTATGAGATCCCATGGTAGGATTTTTTGGATTTGGGTTACGCTCCACTGCCTTCAGTATTAGCAATTTTCATTGGTGGGTTTCTGTGTCCTGACCGCAGGTCAAAGGGACTAGCCATTGGATGGGGATTGGTGTTGGAGGATATGGTGATGCAAGGACATAGGTTTTCATGGGGGTCTTGCATGTTGGCCCATCTATATAGAGAGCTCCACGAGGTAGTAAATTTGGGATACACTATTTTATCAGTTGGGGTGACATTATTACCAGTGTGGGCCTGGGAGCATATACCAATATTGAGACCGCTTGCAGATAGGGATAGGCTAGTTGGTCAGGCATATGTTTATGGGTATATAGGTGTAGTTGTCTAGCATAAGCTGGGCAAACTAGAGCACTGGCGGAGGGCATTGGATGATATTGATATGGTCATTTGGAGACCGTATATGGATTGTGAGGTGAGGGTGGAGGATGCGCTAGAGATGCCCTATGTATATATGTCGAGGTACTCGATTGGGCAGATGCCCTTTATTATTGAGCATTTTTTGCACAGCCGCATTAATCAGTAGTATGGTAGACAATAGGGGATACCATAGGGAGCATGTTTGTATGCTTGTTGGTGACAGGATGTGCCAGAGTGGGGGCCTACCCTAGATAGCGGAGTAGCTGTAGATGAGTATATGTCCCTGGAGGGACAGACCTCGGTTACGGGGCCAAGGTAGTGGATACTGGGATGACATAGGAGTTCTCAAACTACTTCATGGCACATTTCATGGCACGCATGTATGATGGCAAATTTGTTGCCAGCTTTCGACAATGATGCGGAGGAGAAGCCACAAAGGCGAGGGGGTTTCAGATGGAGAGAGGAGGATGAGGGAGAGGAGGGAGGAGATGGAGGTGGAGGAGGTTGTGGAGGAGGTAGAGGTAGAGGTGGAGATACGGGTGGAGATAGAGGTGGAGATAGAGGGGTGGTAGAGATAGAGGTGGAGGGGGTGGTGGTTTTGATATAGGTGGAGGTCGTGGTGGAGATAGAGGGGGTGGTAGAGATAGAGGTAGAGGGGGTGGTGGTTTTGATAGAGGTGGAGGTGGTGGTGGAGATAGAGGTAGAGGGGGTGGTGGTTTTGATAGAGGTGGAGGTGGCAGAGGTGGTCTCATTTTTGGTGTGGGTAGGGGTGGTAGGATAGGTGTGGGGCTAGCTATTGTGGGAGGGATAGAGGATGACATGCGACTGGCCTAGAGGAGGAGATTTGACATTCTAACTCCACTAATGCCTGGGACAGGGACATGTGTAGGTGGGACCATGATACAAGTACCCATTTAGATCAGGGTACCCACCCATTGACAGGATTATCAGATCAGAGCGTTATAGGTCTTGGTGCAGGAGCTGTAGGCACATGTGTTAGCACATCAACAAAAAATTACATAGCTGTAGGTAGAGCGAGATACGACAGTAGAGTGCTAGGGTTGAGCAGAGGCCCTTACTAACAGGTTAGAGAGAGCCTCAGCCAGTGCCCCCACTCCGGGACACACTGAGAGAGATACAATACTTGGCCAAGGAGGTCAAGTATTATAGGCATTTATACGAGGAGATGGTCCCTGAGATCATAGAGCTCCTAGCTATGTTGCAGAGGCGTCCACTCGATTTGGCTATAGTCATACAAGGACAAAGAGTAGAGGTGTTATGAGGCCTACTTAACGTGATCAATTTGGTGGAGATCCAGGAGCTGGGACATCTGCTACCAGACCGTTTGCCTCAGGAGATAGTCATACCTGAGAGACTTATTTTTTTGTATTGATCACTTTTTTTGTATTGACAGACATGATATCCCTTGTACATTTCGATATATATATATATGGCTTTTGATTTTCTCTTATTCACATGTGATGTGTTATTTGATGATGAACATTATTTGATATGATGATACTATAAGGACTTAATGTTGATTATGTATTTGTGTTTACGTTGATATGAGATGTGATGTTATCTGAATGTTATGATTTGTGAGATGTATCTTGAAAATGAGATGTATGATAATGATAATGATGTGAGATGTATCTTGAAAATGAGATGTATGATAATGATAATGATGTGAGATGTATCTTGAAAATGGGATGTATGATAATGATAATGATGTGAGATGTATCTTGAAAATGAGATGCATGATAATGATAAGGATGTGAGATGTATCTTGAAAATAAGATGCATAATAATGATAACGGGATGTATATAATGCAAGATTTAACATGATATGCAATCTAATGCAAGTTAAAAATCATATGCAATTTAATGCAAGTGTATGCAACTAAATGATCGCTTTAATTATGTCACTGTCATTCCTGTTTAGTCACTTGTTTGTGCTCTTTTTGTCATCATTGAGCTTTTGATATGTTGAAAGTTAATGCAAGAATCATGGTATAATTGAACCATAATGACCTGAGTATATCTTACATGGATTTTGATATTGCAAGATGACACAAGTGTCAAGGTATAATTGAACCAAGATGACCTGAGTGTTGCTTGCATAAAACGGACAAGAGTTAACCATTTTTATGTGCAAAATGGAAAATGTCTTCAATGATATGTTTCCAATCATGTCTTGAGACAAATTTGCACCATATGAATGATCGCCTCATAGACAGAAAACCAAAGAAAATACCAGACTCCTTCGTTGCTTCTCTAGCATAGTGCATCCTCGAGTAGCTCAAGAGATCTAATGATTCAAAAATAAAGATACAAATAGTCAAAAATTCATGCCAAATGTAAGAAAATCATAATTCAGAATAAATCATCCATCGTGTGTGTGTTAAAGTTTCAATTGGATAATGATCCTGTTTTCTAGTCCGATGAGCAATTCTGACAATGGTTTCCCTACTATGTTGCAATCCTTGTTTGTTGTCTGAATTCTACAGTGAGATGAATGTTGCCCCCAGTTATGGAAACTCGTTGATGTGGATATATATGTTGATCACCAAGCCATGGTGAGATCTGATATGGATAACTATTTAGATAATCAAGGACAGTGACTACGTTAAGTATGTTTGGGATAACGCTACTTGTATAAGTGTTCGGTGATGGATATTGGCTTAGACCAAATGGATCAAAGATATGATGTGAGTAATAATACATAGAGGAGTTATTCTCTCACAAATAGTGTTTGTTTCTAGGTTTTCACCACTTGTTTTTATTTCACTCTTTGATATGTTTTTCATATTTTTGTATTTTTCTGATTTTTTTATTTTTTTGCTTTTTGGCTTGATCTATGCATTGGACAACTCAAGTGTAGAGCTTCTTCATATATATGTTGTTGGTTGGTTCATTGAGAACTTCCCCTTCTGAAGTTGACAACTGATATGCTCCTGATCCATAGGCTAATATGACGACAAAGGGTCCCAACTAGTTAGGTTCAAATTTCCCCTTCTTTTCTCGATCTTGTTGATTTTTGGGATTTTCCTTTAGGAAGAGATCACCAAATTTGAAAGCCCTTGGGATAAATTTTTTATTATAGCTTCTGCACATTCATTGCTAATATGCCTTGGGATGATCATAGGCACATTGTCATTTTTCATCAAGAAGCTCTAGTTCCTGCAACTTGTTTACTCGATATTCCTCATCTGGTATGAGGCCCTTCAAAGATACTCGGAGAGATGGGATTTATACCTCAAGAGGTATAATTTATTTTGATCCATACACGAATGAATATGGTGTATCCCTTGTAGGTGTCCGGATACTGGTCCAGTAGGCTCATAGTGTCAGATTGAGTTGTACATGCTAATCCTTGCCAACACCATTTACTATTTTCTTAAAGATTTTCAAGATTGTTTTGTTTGATGCTTCTACTTGGCTATTTCCCCGTGGTTAGTATGGTGTGGAGAAGCAATGTTGGATTTTGAATTGTTCACATACCTCTCATACATCTTGATTCTTGAAAGGATGTCCGTTATCTGTGATGATGGAACTAGGAATTCTATATCTGCAAATGAGATAGTTGAGGATGAATGATGATATTTGTTTTCCGGTTATGATGGTCATTAGGACCACTTTGATCCACTTGGTGAAATACTCTATGGCGGTGCTAACGAATTTATGCCCATTTGAAGAGGAAGGATGAATCTTTCCTACCAGATCAAGTCCCCATTGACAGAAAGGCCAAGATGTGGTGAACGGTTGTAGCTCTTGTGTTGGTGCATGTATGAGGTTGCCGTGAATTTGACATTTAGGACATTTCTTAGCAAATTGATAGGAATCTCTTTCCATTGCTGGCCATTAATATCCCATTCTCAGAAGTTTCTTGGTGAGAGTAGGACCACTTGAATGCATACTTCAAATACCTTTCTGAAGCTCATGTTAGGCAGAGTCAGATTCAAGGCATCAAAGAAGAGTACCATCTAAACCTCGGCAGTAAAGTGTGTTAGCAGTTAAGGTATAATGAGCGACTTGTCAGATGAAGCTACATTTTTAGTTGCGAGATAGGTCGGGTGGGAGAGTATTTTTTTTGAGATAATCATAGATCTTCCTGTATAGAGGTTAATCTGAACCAATTAGGGCATGGATGACTTGGGATATAGAATTGTCATGGGCTGGGAAAACATTTGCTCTACCAGGAACTTGTAACGACTCTATTTATCTGAAATTTTTAGTAGTGAGGCAATAGTGGCCATTGCATTGACAACTCTATTGTCCAATCTTGGAATTTGCTCAAAGGTGATGTGCACAAAGTATTTTTTGAAGTCATCCACCATTCTCTTGTAAGACATTAGCTTATCATATTTTGTCTGATAGTCACCATTGACCTAATTGATAACTAAATGATAATCCCCATAGACTTTCAATTCTACGATTCACCACTATACAACCACCTTGATTCTGGTTACCAAGGCTTCATATTCAGCAATGTTGTTGGTGCATGGAAATATTAGTCTATAAGATCTTGGAATTGTGTGCCCCTCTGGAGTGACGAATAGGATGTCGGAACCTGATCCATGTTGTGTGTAGGATCCATCAAAGTATAGGGTCCATTGCTTGGGGGTGATAGTGAGTACATCCAGTATTGGAAATTCCACTTGTAGTGGTTGTTGGTCTGGTAATGGTGCTTTTGCCAATTGATCTACAATTACCTGTCTTTTGATAGCTTGTCATTCTATGTACTGAACGTCGAACTCACTTAGAATCATGACCCATTTAGCCAATCTTCCTATGAGAGCGGCCTTGCTAAGTAGGTACTTGAGAGGATTGATTTTTGCTACTAGCTTGATTATGTGGGCTAACATATAGTGGTATAACTTTTGAGAGGCAAACACCACTGCCAAGAAAGCCTTCTCAATGAATGTATAATTGAGTTCATATCCATTTAAAGTCATGTTGATGTAATAGATAGCCCTTTCTTTTCTTGCTAGATCTTCTTGTGCTAGCAGTTCCCCTAATGATACTTTTGTTATTGATATATAGAGAATGAGTGGCTTGCCTGCTATTAGAGGTACCAGAATTGGAGGATTCATCAGATATTGTTTGAGTTGGTGGAATGATTCTACACACTTGTCTTCTCATCTAAAAGGTATATTCTTATGAAGAAGATGATTGAATAGGAGACATTTATCTGCCAGCTGAGCTATGAATCATTTGATGGATTGCAGTCATCCCTGCAGAGATCATAATTGGCTAATGTTTTTAGGAGGTGGAATCTCCATGATAGAGTGAACCTTTGTTCGATATACTTCAATACCCTTTTCTGATACAATGTAGCCCAACAATTTGTCGGATGTGACCCCGAAGACACACTTCTTAGGGTTTAGTCTGACCTTGAATTGCTTCAATCATTGAAAGATTTTATCTAGTATGCCTAGGTGTTGTGCTCGAGTGAATGATTTAGCTAGAAAATCATCCATATAATCCTCCATGAAAGTATGCATCATATTGTGGAAGATTGTTGTCATGGGTATTTAATAATTTGCACTAGCATTTTTCAAGCCAAAAGGCATGAATTTCCAACAATATTGTAGCGTCGTAAATTGTACGCACTTGCTAAAGCAGTACAATTTCACACCTAGTTTAGCACCTGCCTTGGCGTAGTTTGCATTTTGCATTGCATTTCTCCTTTAGCACTTAATTAATCAAATTAATTAGGTCTAAGGTCCTATTTCATCATCTTCCACATTGTAAAGGTGGGCCCTTTCATTAAAGTGTGCCCCTTTCTTTTTATTCCTCCAATACATCATTTAATCAAAAACCCTAATTAGGTCCTATTTTGAACTTGGGGGCTTGATTTTGAGGGTCAAAACATCTCGAAATCACCTGTAACTTCGGGATTCTCTCTAAAATCATCATATCCGACGACCCTGAAAATTTGGTGAAAAGTTGATGGGACCGTGGCGCCCGGAGTGCACACGGTCCTGGACATTTTTCCCAAAATTTTAGGAGCACGATCCAATCATAAAATAAAGCTTAACCCCAAGAAATTGGCAGGAGATTCAATCTCTAAGTCGGCCAAAAGTTGAAATTAAGACCTAGGGTTTCATATATAAGAGCTCTCTTTCTTCATTTGAAAGGATCCGGAATTTTTGGTTTCAGGGACCTTCTATGCAGCGAAAGAGTAGATCTTTGAAGACTTCAACAACATTCAACATCCATCTATCAAGCATTTATCAATTTCATTCATCCATTTAGGGCTTTGAAGGCATTGAAGAGCAATAAGGGATCACCGACTGAAGATTGGCTTGTACCCTCCCTTGGGGTTGGGTATGATTTCATGTTGTTTTCATGTCTTTGCATAAGTCTCATTATATCACTTGTATTCATGCTTTAGATCTCTTTACATCTTGATTTGGAGGATTTACATTATCATTTACAAGCAATTAGGGTTTACTTTCTAGGTTGCTCTAGTTTGCTTACTTGCATTTTAGGATCTTGCACACACACAAGGTCTGCACACACACTACTTTTACAATACAACTTGGCTATTCGTGGAGGTGGAAATCACCAAAGCGGGGGTTTGACTAAGGCAAAACCCTATATAGCCGCCCAAAACACCTTTTCAGATATAAGTGCAGATTTCGGGATTCAAACGACGCCGCAAGTTGCAGATCCGAAAGAAGCAGACGGAGACCAAACCATACACCAAGTTTCAGAGAAAAAGACTAGGACAGGGGCACTAGGCACCCTGGTCCCTGGGACAGGGGCGCTGGGCACCCTGGTCCTTCTGTCAGACAGTATTTCCGACAGTTTTCCAGGTTGCAAAATAGCAGTTTCAGGTGCAGTTTCAGGAGCAGAATCAGGACAGTGGCGCCCGCGCCCCTGTCCCAAACATTTTCACTCAGATTTTAACTCCAGGTATGCATCTGTATTCTTGTCTTTTCCTTGTGTTTGCAGCTTTCCATTGTTTAACTTCAATTCTGCAATTTTGTTATTAGTTCATACTTGCACTTTCAAGTTAGGAATTGAACTTGCATCATTTTATCTTTCAATTACAACAAAGGAATAGAAACCCTAATAGGTAGCCTGTGGCTCTCTCTTTCACAAAAAGAAGTAGCCAATTGTGTGATACCTCTAGGCTCTTTCGTATTCTGCAATGTGTGTCAAAAGGTAGGATTAGGATATGTTAACCTAGTCTCGCTTTTTCCCCTACACAAATATGTTCCCCATGGACAGGTGAATGCAGTTTTATCTTGATCCTCTGGGGCTATCTTGATTTGGTTATAGCTAGAGAAGCCATCCATTAATGATAACATTGTGTTCCCTGTTGTTAGATCCACAATAGTGTCGATGCTTGGCAAAGGAAACCCATCCTTCAGACATGCTTTGTTGACATCCCTAAAGTCTGTGCATATTCTGATACTTTTGTTGGGTTTACAAACTGGTACAATGTTTGAGATCCATTTAGCATAGTCTATAGGTCAGATGAATCTGACATCTAATAACTTCTTTAGTTCTCCTTTGACCAACAATGCCACATGTGGATTCATCTTTCGTAATTTCTACTTGATAGGTTTAGCTCCAGGAGAGATGGATAAGTGATGCATGATTAGATATGAATCTACCCCTGGCATGTCAACATAAGACCAAGCGAAATTGATTTTCTTTTCCTTGAAGAACTTGATAAAATCTGGTTGTTCTATTTATGTGAGTGATTCTGCCAGATGTATGGTTTTGACTGCTTCTTCAGTGTCGATATTTATTGATTGAGTTGGCTCAATCAATATTGGTGACCTCTCCTGGTAATGTCCAGGAAGAGTGTCAAGCCTTCCATCTTTAGGTGCCTCAAAAAGGTTTTCACCTTCAGATACATCTTTTATTTTTACTTTTTTGCAATCTAATACTCCCATTAGATGGTTTTCACCATTAGATCTATTGTTTATTTTATTTTTATGACTGAGAGACTTGGCACTCTCCTGATTGCAGATATTGTTATTTTTTTCACTAGTGGAGCATGTTTCTGGGTTGACTGAGCATAGGTATTGGACAATGGATTAATTGTTTAGGAATACTAGTATATCATGATGTTCAAGTTCTTCCTAGTCTATGAGATCAAGACATACAAGCGGTAGGGAGTCATTTGATGGGTTAAGATTAGCTGTCGTAAGTGTCATGATGGAGTCATCATTATAGTCATTTGGGATACTAGTGAGGTCTATGATATTGTTGAGGTTTTCTATGGTATTCTCTTCGATATTTCCTTGTTTGTATTGTCGCTTTTCGTTCTCACTAGCCTCATAGATATGTCATGGTCTGAATTCAAGTGGTCGAGATCCTGAGCCTCGTCCCTCCTGAGAAATGGGTTTGTATGCATGGATTGTATCCACCTCAATATCTTTAGTAACATCAAAACAACTATCCCACTCATATTCATTGGAATTAGTTTCAAAATCACTGCCTCAGGTTAACTCGTTGTATTTGACAAGTATGTTGTATGGTGAGAAAAGATCATTGATGATTGACACCAGTTTAGTAGCTTGTTCTGATTCGAGATCGGTGCTTGTTTGTACTATTTGAATTTGTTTGTATATTGTTTCCCTTCTATGAGTAGCAATTTCTTTAGGTGGTGGCTCCACCATGGTTTGATCAGGTTCTTGCACATGATATACTTTTTAATAGGAAACTTCCTCCTTTTGAATAGAGATATCTTCTTGTTGTTTCTCATTTTCTCGATGCTTTTTTTCCTTCATTATCTTTTCTGCTACTTGGTGCAGTGCTTCTTTCCATGAGTCTTCCTTATATTTTTTCTTTTCTCTCCACTGAGGTTTTTGATGATGATTTTGCTTCTGCACAGGCAAGATATGTTGGCCATACCCAAGTCCTATTTTGTCTCTTGCAAATTGTGAAGGAAGTTGCAGGGGTTCTATAATGCCTTCTTGGCACTTGCCAATAGGTCCTTTTCCTTTGTATCCCATTCGTTGCATGATCCAAAAACCATTTCCATACTATTTTGGTTGTACAACCACTTCTATGGTAGCAGGTGTGACTTCTTCTTCATCCTTATATAGCCAACTAAGGATGTCTTTATCTTCTGATTCTTAAACCAACGTGCCCAGTTGGATAAATTTAACATCAAAATTGGTGATGGGTGGTGTTGCCTGATGTCTTGATGTGGAAGGTTGTCCATAAGATTTTGGTAATGTTGGTAATTTAGATAGACATAAGGGTTCAAAAGAGTACTCCCCCATGCCTTGGTCCTTTATTTCCATCTTTCCCTTGAAGTTCATGGATAGGGACTTTGGTTCTTCTTGATGGTTGGATGTTGAGGAAGCTTGGGCCTCCCTATTGTGTGGAACCAGACTATCTTGAGCTGCCCCCATAGCATTGCAATACTAAAACAGATTATTATCTATAGATATTGAAATTTCCTGTCCATTGTAGGGGAACTTGATACATTGATGGTACGTGGAAGGCACCGCTTGCATTTCATGGATTCATGGACAACCCAATTGTATATTGTATGTCAAGTCTATTTCCAAGACTTGGCACATGGTGTCTCTTTGTGTAGGACCTACCTGAAGGGGTAATATTATAGTTTCTTTGGATGATCTCTCTTCATCATTAGGCTTTGATGGTGATTTAATTTTTGAGATCAATAGACTACTTAGAGAAGCCCAATACACAGATACACTTGAGAGTACAGATATTGAGACCAACTCCTCCACCTATTAATACTCTTTTTACCCAATGTTTATAGACTAATACCTCGATATGTAGTGGGGTATTATGTGGATGATTCAAGGAGACATCATCATGTTCAGAAAAAGATATGTTGTGTGGCAATGTCATATGGACCACCATGGCTTGGAATTGATCAATATCCAGATTATTTGGAATGGTTGTTTTGATAAGTGCTTTCTCAACGATATCTTTGTGTTTTGGGAAAATTTTGAATAACTCAATTATAGATATCTGAGCAGGAGTTCTTTGTTGTTGGTCGACCAAGTTATATTGAGTCTTGGGGAGAGTTGTTGATGTTGAAGTGTTCCTTTACAAGACATATTTCGGCACTCTTGTGGTCACATTTATCGATGTGTGTTCTTGTTTGTCTTTGATTTTTATGACATTCACTTGATTGTCATATGTCGATATGTGATTGATTGTGTTTTTGTATATGTGATTTATACGAGATCCTTTGGTATTTTTGGATGTTGATGCTCCTCCTTTGTCATAATTGGGAAGAGGATTTTTGAAAGCTTCATGGTCACTATTGGTTTTATGACCATCGATCATTAAGTTGCCCTTGTTTATCATGTCTTTAACTATGTTCTTCAGCATCATGCAATCATTTGTGTTATGCCCTTTGTTTCGATGAAAATCACAATAATGTGAGTTATTCCACCAAGGTGGTTTGACTTGGGGTTCAAAGTTTCTTGTGGTTGGTAATGTGATGATCTTATTTTCCAATAGCTCTCAAAATGTTCATTCTAAGGTTTGTCCTAATGGCGTGTATATTCATCGATATGGGAAAGTATTAGTGTTGCTTTTTTGGTTTGTATTGTTCCCTTGGTTATTGTTGTTATTGTTTTGATTGTTCTTGTTGTTGTTTGACATTGAAGCTCCTTGGTTGGTATTTCACTGATAAGTGTTAGTGCCTTGATTAACACTTTTTTTATCATTATTGGATGGTGGGTTGCCTGATAAAGTCAACACTAGTCATTTAGACATCACATTGTTGGCATCGATTACCCCATCATTAACAATGTTTTGTTCCTTGTCCAAAATCTGGACTTGTCTAAATTGTTGTTATTGTTTGAGAAATTAACACCTTCCTTAAATAACTTCAATGTTCCTTTCCTGATTGAAGATTCCTCTACTTGGATACCATTTTCTATCAATTTTGTAAAAGATGGTATGCATTGTAGTTTGAGTTGGTAACTCATCTCACTATTTAGATTGTCTATGAAGATTTCCATCTTTTCCTTTTCAGGCACATCTTATGGATATCTTGAAACCATCCGCCTCCATCGATGTAGAAACACCATGAATTTTTCATTGTTCTTTTGTTTCGTGTTACACACATCTAGCATGGTGATCACGTGTTAGATGTTTTAGGAGTATTGTGTTATGAATTTGTTTACCAACTCATCAAATGATCTAATGGGAGGTGTAAGCTTTGACAACCACTCCATTATTTTCCCTCCAAAACTTCTTGGGAATAATCTCATTAAGTATGTGTCATTGTGAGAAAACTCTAAGCTCATGGTACAAAATTTATGAATGTGATCACGGGGATCACTCTTACCTTCGTATTTGTCATACTTTGGTATATCTGAATTTTGGGGGAAAAGGTACCATGTTCAATCGCCTATCAAAAGGATAAGGACAAATTTAATCCAAAGAGTATTGTACTGTGGTGTTAGACAGTTCAAATAACTGGAAGACAACTGAGAGAGGAGGTGAATCAATTGTCATAGATTACTAGAATATTTAGTAATTAAAACTTTAATACCGAAACCCAAAACATTAATATCGAAATTCTTAAACCAAATACCACAATAGGAATTAAACCAATTAAGCATAAACAATAATCAAAGAATAAATACCATCCACATGACACCAAGATTTATACATGGAAAACCTAGTAAAGGGGAAAACCATGGTGGGAAACCTACCCACAGTCAGGTAATACTTCTATAGTAAGTATGTGAATTACAATTGAGGGGCCTGCACTTACAAGAACGCCAATGACCTAGAGTGCACTGCTCATCACAAAAGGAGTCTCACTGACTACATATAAATCTAGACTACAATCCAGAAGAATGAATGAACTGCAAAGATAACATCTCCTATGCCTGAGTACAGTTCCAGTTAAGCTCAATACCGAAGGAATAAATCCTCTTACATAAACCCAATTCGATCTCCAATGATCGACCAAATCCTCTGCTTGAATGATATTACATTATTTGCACTACCATATCCATATCACATTGGACTTATATCCTAATCATGATATACAATGAGATCTTACAACATATATATACAAACCCTTGACCAAAAATAATCAGGTTAGCCACAAGACAATAAACTAATTACATAATTAAAAATCATGTCAGTGTTAGACCAAACAAATAATATCCAACACCTAATATATCCCGGAAACACATCAAGAGGTCCAATACTCACATGTTAAATTAAGTCAGTCCATAACCTAGATCAACTGGGACCCAATATAGGTCCACACGCTAAAGAAATGATCTCCATTCGCCAAGTCTCGAACATGATCACCATCAACATCATGAATCCATACCAGAAGCTGCACCAACACCACTTATGCATATCATCAAAGATCTTCAACAAATCTGTACTGGTGAAACCCTCACAGAGCCTCAAACCAAACTTCCAAGCAATCAGGATAGCATCCGATTGCCAAACCAAAACCAACCAACTAAATATGAACATGAGTAAGCCAATTCCATAACCAAGTCATAACAAAGCATACTGGATCATGTCGGATCCAAACCAACCAGAAACTACTCAACCTACCGAGACCAAAAGGGTGTCAGTAAAGCATCCAAAATAGCTAGTGTTGACATCAATGACAAAACATCAATGCAACACATAATCATTTCCTCCAAATGACCAATAATCTCCCCCTTGGGCATTGATGGCAACACTAGATGTGAAAAACATCTAAGTACCAAGAAATGCCAAACAAGTCTCCCCCAATGGAAGACAACCAACAATCTCCCACATAAAGATATAGCAAATGAAGTTCTGAATCAAAGACAAAAATCCCCCTACGAATAATATATCTATAAAGATTTGAATTACACATATATATTTCCCACTAATGTATACAACTCCTTAAGTTTTTCTTTTTCACATAAATATCATTCCTCCTTTGACATCAATGCCAGAAATCTGACATAAATATCAAAGCAAAAACATAAACCACTAAAACACAAAGCTGACTATTCCTCCCTGAGCAGTAGCATCCCCACATCAGTGCTGGAATGAATAATATCTTTGATTATGCATATCGAACTGATGCCGAAAAGCATCAATCAGTTCTCTGTCGAAGGGGCAAAAACCCCTAACCTATCTCTCAGGTACTCAAATGGTTCTTTAGGAAAACGTTTAGTGAAAATATTTGCAATCTACTCTTTAGTGTTCACATAAACTAGTCTAACTTCATTTTCTTCTACCTTCTCCTTTAAAAAGTTATACTTGATAGATATGTGCTTTGTCTTAGAGTGAAATACTGGATTCTTTGATATGTCAATAGTAGCAGAGTTATCACAGTGAATAACTACCGGTCCAGTGCAATGCACTTTGATATCCTTCAACATTTGCTTCATCCATAGAACCTATGTACAATTAGTAGCAATAGGAACATACTTAGCTTCAATAATAGATAAAGAAGTACATGACTATTTCTTATTGATCCATGAAACCAACTTCTTTCCAAGAAAGAAAGCTCCACCGGAAGTACTTTTCCGGTCATCAACATCTCCAGCCCAATCAACATCTATATATGCACATAAATTAAAGTCATCATCCTTAGGGTACCATAAACCATATTCTGATGTACCTTGCAAGTATCTAAAAATCCTTTTCACCGCACTCTCATGATTTTCTCTAGGATCACTCTGAAATCTAGATGCAATACAAACAAAATTCATTATGTCAGGCCTAGTTTGAGTCAAATAAAGTAGACCTCCAATCATATATTTGTATCTTGTAGGATTTACCGATTCAGAAACATCTTTCCTTATTAATTTCTCACTTGTAACCATAGGAGTACTTATCGGTTTAGAATCTCCCATACCAAATTTCTTCAACAATTCCCTAGCATACTTAGTTTGACAGATTAAAATACCTTTGTCAGTTTGAGTAATCTGCAAACCTAAGAAAAATTTCATTTCCCCAATCATAGACATTTCAAATTATTTCTCGATGTTTTTAGAAAATTCTATGCATAACTTATCTTCACCTCCAAAAATAATGTCATCAACAAATACTTCAATAATCAGTATATCATCATAAGTGATCTTATAATATAAAATACTTTTATCAGTACCCTTAGTAAAAGCAAGCTTCAAAAGATATTTATCCAACCTTGCATACCAAGCTCTAGGTGCCTGTTTCAATCCATATAAAGTTTTCCTTAACCTGCAAACCATGTCTATATCATCTGATAGTGAAAAACTATCAGGTTTCTCAATATAAAATTCCTCATCAAGATCCTCATTCAAAAATTCTTACTTACCATCCATCTGATAAACCTTGAAGTTTTTATGGGCAACATAGGCAAGAGATAATCTTACAGCTTCAATCCTAGCTACAAGTGGAAAAGTCTCACCATAATCAATTCCTTTCTTCTAAAAATATCCTTTACAAACCAATCTAGCCTTCTTCCTTACAATTTGACCATATTCATTCAATTTATTCCTAAAAACCCATTTAGTTCCAATAACATTCTTATTTTTAGGTCGTGGAACCAAAGTCCATGTGTTATTCTTTTCAATCTGATCTAATTCTTCTTCCATAGCTTTCAACCAATATTCATCTTTACGTGCCTCAATTATTGATACCAATTCAACTTGAGAAATTAAACATACCTCATTAGCTTCCTGTCGTATTCTTGTCATCACTCCATTGTTCTTATCCCCAATGATCTGATCTTCTGAATGATTCAATCTCACATACCTAGGAGTCTTCTGACTCTCTTTTCCTCTTCTCGATTCTTCAGTTACTGTTGAATTTTCTGATACTGCCGAAGTAACTGGTTCAACACTCTCCTCTGATAAAGATGCTACTGGTTCAGATATAATCATTTCCACTATTGGTTCCTACTCATAAACTATGATTTGACTTCTATTTAGCTCATCCACCTTGACATTAGCACTCTCCACTATTCTCTGTAATCTCTTGTTATAACATCTATATGCCTTGATTTCATTATAATAACCAATAAATATGCCTTCATCATATCTAGGATCAAATTTGCCAATAATATCATCTCTCTTGATATAACATTTACTACCAAAGATTATGAAACACTTAACTATAGGTGTATTGTCAAACCATAATTCATAAGGTGTCTTACCGGTTTCTCCTTTGATATGTACTCTGTTGAATGTATAAACCATTGTGCCCATTACTTCTCTCCAGTAGATATGAGGTAGACTAGCTTCCATCATCATTGTTCTAGCAACATCCAAGATAGTTATGTTCTTCCTTTCCACAACTCCATTCCGCGTGATCTCCCAAATATCCTTGCCAAGACATCGTAGATGAGTCTCCATCCAAATCTTCCATACTGTGTAATTTGTTCCATCAAGCCTAGGAATATCTCTTCGAAAGATAGCTCCAGATGAATTGGATGAACATGAACTGTTAGTCGCCATAGGATCTTCCTCAAGCGGTTAAGCTTTCTGTAGAGAGGACTAGAGCTTTGATACCAATTGTTAGACGATTCAAATAACCGGAAGACAACTAAGAGGGGGGTGAATCAGCTGTAATGGATTACCAGAACATTTACTAGTTAAAACTTTAATACCAGAATGCTTAAACCAAATACCAAAATAGCAGTTAAACCAATTAAGCATAAACAATAATTAGAGAATAAATACCATCCACATGACAACAATATTTATACATGAAAAACCCGATAAAGGGAAAAACCACAGTGGGAAGGCTACCCACAGTCAGATAATACTTCTGTAGTAAGTATGTGAATTATAATTGAGGGGACTGCACTTGCAAGAAGGCCAACAACCTAGAATGCACTACTCATCACAAAAGGAGTCTCACTAAATACATAGAAATCCAGACTACAATCCGGAAGAATGAATGAACTGCAAAGATAGTATCTCCTATGCCTAAGTATAGTTTCGGTTAAGCTCAATACCAAAGGACTAAATCCTCTTACATAAACCCAATTCGATCTCCAATGATCGACCAAATCCTCTACTTAAATGATATTACATTATTTGCACATTACATATCCATATCTCATTCCTTATATCCTAATCATGATCTACAATGAGATATTACAAATATATATATACAAACCCTCAACCATAAACAATCAGGTTAGCTACTAGACAATAAACCAGTTACATAATTACAAAACATGTCGGCCTTAGAACAAACAAATAATAATCAACACCTAAGATATCCCAAAAACACATCGATAGGTCCAATCCACATGTTACATTAAGCCAATCTATAGCCTAGATCAACCAGGACCTAATATAGGTCCACACGCTAAAGCAATGATCTCCATTCACCAAGTCTCAAACATGATCACCATCAGCATCATGAATCCATACCAGAAGCTGCACCAACACCACTTATGCATATTAGCAAAGATCCTGAACAAAGCTCTGCTAGTGAAACCCTCATCGAAACCTCAAACCAAACTTCCAAGCAATCAAGATAGCATTTGATCACCAGACCAAAACCAACTGACTGGATATGAACATGAGTAATCCAATTCCATAACCAAATCATATTGGATCATACCGGATCATGTTGGATCCAAACCAACGAGAAACTACTCAACCTACCAGGACCAAAAGGGTGCCGATAAAGTATCCAAAACAACTAGTGTTGACATCAATGACAAAACATCAATCCAACACATAATCAATTCCTCCAAATGGCCAACATGTGGTTCCTTGTTGCATGTCCCGCATTTGTCTTTGAAGTGTTTGGATTATTTGTGTAAGAGAAACCATGGGTGCATTTGTCCTTTGATGGGGAGCTTCCCCTCGTTCATTAAGATTTTTCTGATTGTAGGCATGGTCTTGTTCGTGAGAGTTGTCTTGTTTATGGGTGTGATATTGGTTGCGTATGTTTTCTTGGTCCTGTGCCTCTTTCTCTCTTGTTGTTCTTGATAGGCATGGTTTCTTGCTCTTGTTCTTGAAATTCTCTCATCTATATTCCTTAAGTGTTCTACGTCGAAATCCTCAAGAATGTTGACTCCTTTGCTAGTTAGCATGAGTAGATATTTTTCTTAATCTGCTTCTATAAGTCTTTCTACGATTTTTTGGAAAGACGTGTTCTCTTGAATTTCCTGGAGATGTTCTTCGATGATCTTTGTTTCTCCCATTTTGCATATTCATCAAAAGGATTGGAAAGTCTACAACCCATACTTGATTCTAGTTGTGATTTCTTCTTTTTGTTTCTTTGAGATTGAGTGACAGGGGGCATTAATATATCTCTACCATAAAGAATTCTTCTTCTTCTATTGGGGTTCTTGGTGGAGTTAATGGCTCAGGTCGAGCTTCATTGTAAGTGATAAGAAACTTTGGAAATAAAGAGGGGTTAATCCTTCCTCCACTATTAAGGCATTGGTCGAATGCCTCTTTCTAAATGTAAGCCCTACTTCTCAAAGGCTCTTTGTCAAATTCATTTGTTTTTCCTTGGATATACAACCACATATGACGCAATAATGCACGACGTGACACAAAGATTTGATAGTTGATATAGAGAAATTTATTCCTTTTTATAAGTGCCTTAGAACTAGTTTGTCTCTTCTTCAACTTGGTCTTTTGATGAAGACTTCTTCTTTTCAAAATATGAGGAGTGGTCATACACAAATGATCAATGTTTCATGTTGATGTTTGGATATGGATACTTCATTTGGAAACTCAAGTTTACTTTATCAAGTAGAGGTTTAGTTTGATTCACCTCCATTACAAAGTGTGTCAAATGATATGAGTCAAGTTTCTTGGTGTAGAAACTTAATTTCACAACTTGAGGACCTACCTAGGTATTGTTTTGATAGGATTTGTTGGATGGTGGAAATTTTGATCACTATTCTGATACTCTTTTATTTTGTTGGATGAAATCAGATTTCAAGCTAGTTGAAGATTTGAAAACTATTTCTAAGAGTGCTTTGTTGGATTCATAATTTTCTCACTTATGATTCCTTTTGAAGTTTCGTTACTAGATTTTTTAGAGGACCTAAAAGGGTATCCAAAACTGTTGATAAAAATTTCACCAAGTGAAGGTTTGCTCTTTGTTTTTCACTAATATTAGCCATGCGCTAAGACAGAGACCTGATGCACTAAAGGATGCTCTCAAAGCGCTACAAAATGTTCCAGATGCGTTATGCTACCTCTCAAATGTGCTATTTTATATTGTTTGATAATATAATTACTGGATAGGTTGTGCGCTAATATATCCCTCTTACGTGTTGATGTTTGATATATTTGTGCTATAATATGCTTTGGATGCGCTATATTGATGCTTTTATGTGCTACAGTGATGTTGAGAAGCGCTATCTGAATTCTTACCAGTATGATACTGATCATGTGCTAATGTGTGTGATGAAAGTGCTAACTGTTGGTTGGAATGTGTTATTGAATGGTTGAGACATGCTAGGATGTTGCTCCTACGCGCTAACTGTCATGATAATTTTATTTTGATGTTTTGTTATGATGCTAAAAAATAACTTTTATGATTTTGATGGATGATTTTCTGAAAATGACTTGAAAACACAACAGATAGAAGAGATAACAACTTGTCTATGCTAAACAAATAGTGTATGTTATTTTGAGGATGTTTTTACTAGTTTGGATTACAAAAAGACAGATCAAGCAAACTCTTTATTCAAGGGTCATTGACAACATGATAGCCGACTAGTCTCGATACTCTGTCAGTTCAAACAACCTTGTCACCCCCTAGGGGGCACCCATTTTTTTGCCTTTTGCCAGAAATTAACCCAAAGTGAATTGTTTCACAATTGGGTAGTTATCTTGGGAGATATATGGTGAGTGATCTTGGGGGTGGATTCTTCCCCACCCTTGCAATATGATATTGCTAGTGTTTGATAATTGACTCAGCTCAAAGCTTCTAATTCTATGGTTTTTAATCAAGCTTTCATTCAGTCTTCAATGATCAACTCCCTCAAGGGGGCTTCCCAACCTTTAGAACAAAGGCTTTACATATCTTAAAGATACTGGGGGAAGACTAATCACTGAGCAAAACTATTGGAGGTAACTTTCGTCAGCCTCCATATTTGACTATAGTGGGTTGGAACACTTGGCGGTAAAGTCGTATCCCAATTAGGTCATTCCCCTCTCACCGGCCTTAATAGCACCCTAAGGGCAACTCAGGAGGCAGGCCTTCTAAAGGATTTAATTGCTTGAAGTAAAAGAAAGCATAAAGAGTGGTTTGGCTTTTTGGTCACCCAATTAAGGGGAGAGCATATACCTTCCACTTTTGAGACAAGGCAAACAATGTTCTTTTTATCCCTTAAAGCAATTATGATCTATCTTCTATTTGAAGATGTTGCTCCAACAAGCATGGTGTCCTTTTTAGTCCCGCAAAGCAATTTGTTTGTTTAATCTAGGAAATGAAATCTTGGTCAACTTAAAATAATGCACATTGTTTGAAAGTGAATTGCTTTGTAAGAAATGGACAAGTTGATTGTTTCTTTTAATCTTGCAAGAAAATGCAGATTGTTCTTTTTACCTTTTGCAAGAAAATTGAAAATTTGTTGTTCTTTTTAGAGCCCAAAATGAATTTTTTTCCCCTAATCTTGCAAGAAAGAAAATGTGAAGTTTGTTGTTCTTTCTAAATGTGCAAATTTGATTCTTTATAAACCCAAAGAAAAATGTTGTTGATTTTAAGCCCAAAAGGAATATGAGGTTCTTTTTAATCTAAAGGAAAAATAAGTTCTTTGTATCCAACATTAAAAATCTAGAAAGAAATCATAAATCCTAATTCTGACTCCTCCAACCTGCAAGAAACTGTTAAAATCTGCAAGGAAAGAAGTTAGAAAATAAAATAAAAAACATATGGTTGGCTAACACAAGCCTAATTTTTCTACCTTTGTTACAAACTTTTTTTTTTCTCTGTCAGAGCCACATGCTAAACTTTCAGGCATACACGCCACAAAATTGTATTAAAGCACTAAAATAAAACCCCTACGCGCTACTTTGATGCCCAAATGCACTATACTGATAATCCTATGTACTAAGATATTAGAAAAGGTTACACGCTAAAAAGAAGTTTAAATGCACTGAGAGATGGTTCCTATGTGCTAAACAGTGCGATGAATGCACTAAGGTTTGCCACAGATGCGCTAGAGTATGTTCCAGATGCACTAAAGGAGTGTTCCAGTGCATTTGCAATCCTTAATCTACACAAAAAATGATGTTATTTTTGGGGATGAGCCCCACGGTGGACACCAAAAATGTACGCGAGAAAATGCAGTGACCAAAACAAATAACTCGAGATCAGAATACCCACATACCAATGAGACTCTTGGTGCAAGTATATGAACTAATTCAATTAGTTTAACTTCCCAAGGGATGCCCCATTGTTCTCTATCTCACAGGATCCCTAAAGCCAATGTTTTGCTCTTAGATCATTGAGAAAGTGACTTAGGAATGACAACTCCAAGAATGAGTGATATTTGATCTACATGCATGAATGCATTTCTAAGATCTATATGATCTGTTAAAACTATGATGATTAAGCTTAAGATGAAGATAGTGATATGATAAGAGATTAACAAATTTATCCTAACATGACATACTAGCCTAGCATGAATATTCTATGATATGAAAAATGCTTCTAAATGCTATTATGATGATTTAACAAAGAGAGGTTAAAATTCTTAGTTAATTAGGATATAATGTAGATGTATAAAGATTTGGAAATTTTTTAAAATGAAAAATGAGAGCTCTATTTATAGGGAAAATAGGGCAATGGATGGTTAATATTGAATAATCTTAACAAGGGATAGGATTGAAAGTTATCAATCCATGTTCACAATTCTCACCAATGAAATGGTGACAATTGTCAACAAGAGGTTTCTTGAGAGGAGATGCAAGAAGCATTAAATGCCTGAGAAGACATGAAGGTTACCTTAGGAGATAAGGGTTAAGGTTAGGTTAGGGCTATCCAATGGATAAAGCCTTTACCCAAAGGGTAAACTCTTGTGCAAGGGTTAATAGGATAGCCATGGTCAAAGCCATGAGTGCTTGATGAGACCCTTGAGTCAAAAGGATGGTTAAGTTAGAGGAAAGTCTCTAACCAAAGGTCAAAGATTAGTTAACCATAAATGGTTATGTAAGAGCCTTTAATGGTTTGGAAGACTTTAGAGGTTAACCATTTGAAGACACAAAGCCTTTAATGGTTATTGAAGACTTTGGAGGCTTTGAGAAGTGACTTCCCTTTGCTTAGGAATGTGACAATAAGTAGGAGATGAATTAGGCTAAATTGGAAGTGATTAGAAGAATCTAGAAGGGGCTTAGGAGGCAAGTGGGAGATGTAGGAAAATGCAAGTGGATAAGGGAAAAGGATTCTAATTAAAATAAAATTACTTTATTTCAACTAAAATAGATTCATTTGCATAAATACAAGTGGGGGGATTTAATAAATAAATTATATTTATTTATTTGCAAGGATTAATTTAATTAAATGTATATTTAATTAAAAAGGGAGAAAGGGGAATTAATTAAATAGAGTGATTTATTTAATTAAAGCCTAGAAAAGGTTTAGGTGAATTTAATTAAATAAATTGAGTAATTTATTTAATCAAATAGATGAAAATGAAGAAATTAATTAATAGGAGGAATGGGGTTAAAATAAATATTAAATATTTATTTAGGAAAGTGGTCAGATTTATACATTTATAGCTATATCCCACAAAGTCATAAGAGATAAATTTTGGATTTGTTAGACATAGGATAAGCTCTTATCCAAGTTCCAAGATAATTAATGTGACACATCACAAGATGTGTATAATCATACCATATACCAAAAATCATAAGGAAATGTTTGTAGCTATCTAACATAATGTTCAATAGTGCCATGTGATTAATATTATACTATTGCAAGTGGATACTGATGCTTTGGACATGGTTGTGAGATGTAGTCCTGTTAGGACTAACTTATTTATGCTTTTAATGGTCAATAAATCTCTTCCTAGATAAGAGGAATGAGTGTTAGGTTGTTATAGGATGATTTATTATATTGAAGACTATATATATGAGTTCGAGTATAACTTGAAAAGGTTAATACTTTAATGTCTCTCTCTAAGTGCAATTTTGTATGAAAGTAGTGTGTATTCCTTTTGAATATGAATATCAATACGATTTGCTAAAGTAATTATCTGATCTTGTCAATTATTTGAAGAGTGTACTACCCAATGAAGGGCCACTTGAGGTAACACATCTTTGAGTTTTGTTTATGCATCTTAATTAGGTACTTCCATTTCATTGGTATATTTCATGTAGCTATAGCATATTATTCTAGTTATCATAGTCATCATCCTATAGCAGCGTTGTAACCTTTTGTAGCATAGTGTAAGTATTAATGGTAAATGCTTTACCCTAATTATCCTCTTTGTCGTGTTTTGATTTTAATGTACTTGTTCTTGTTGCAATATTTCATTATCAGTTATTATCATTTTGAGCAATTACTTTCTTTCACTTTAATTTCTACAATGATTTCTATTAACATAGGATAGTAGCCTAGGTACAGTCATAATGCACATATATTGCAAACTCATTTTAAGTATACATCCCTAGATTAACAATTTAAGTGTAACTTATAGTCCACAAAGGGTTTCTCAGTATTGCATACTTAATCCCTAAGTTATAGAAGTTGTTAGGTTGGCTTGAAACAAGTGGATATAAGAAGTTCTACAAAAACAAAGATGTCTTTTTCAAATGGAACTATGATGCCATAATTTGCTTCTTATATAATTTCACATCACATACACCTTCCCATAGTTAAATTTGAAACAATTATGCTCAACGTCTTGATCTTAATCTAAAACATTACTAATTTTGCAAGCATACCAATTTCTTGATTGTTTGGCCTTTGAAACCTTCATTTTGCCTATAACACTCATTTTTTGGACTTCATATATGGAATTCTCTCATTTTGAACAACATTTGCACATGCTTCTATGATTTTGCAACCATTCTCTACAATTTCTTCATTCACTCTCTTATACAACAATGTCTTGAAGCTTTACTATTAGCATACTGAGATCATTATTGAGGCTTTAAAGATTGTTGCTACTTCCTTGTGGCATTTATAAGCTTCTTGTCTTTTCTTTCTTAAGGAGTGGTAAACTTTGAAGCATTCTAGGCATACCATCTTATTTACATATGGTAGAATATCATTCATATTTCTATTACATTTCTTTTATCAATTTATTTGTTTTAGTTGTTTGCGGAGGTGAAAACACCAAAATAGGGGTTGCACGACAACAAGCCCTTATATAGTGGCCCCAAACAATTTATTTGTTCTTCTGTGTGTAGGTGTTGAAGAGAAGTTGTCTAGTAAAGATTTCTAAGGTTGTTCAATGTTCTTGATGATTTCTCTCCCTTTTCTATTTCATTTCGTAGCTTAATATAATTTAATATATTTCTTTCATTAACTTCAATCTGTCAAATATCTTATTTAGTTGTACTTTATCATTCCTCACACCTTGGATTTTTTGTAGATGGTTTTGTTATCTTTTTGTCGATAGTTTTTATCTCTATTTGTATAGGACATCAACACATTGCATTGTCATTTGTGTGTCTCACAAATATTCTAGACAAAGATGTTTGTAGACTATCTAGAAGACCTCTGTAGCTTGTACTATTTGCTCCTAAAGTCCTAAGAATTTGATTTATCTTTGTTCACACTAAAACCTAGATTTTGTTAATTAATTAGATACACTCAAAGGTCACGGTTTTCTTTGGATTTATTTGAGTGGAGGGTAGGAATTTGAGCTCTTGAAGGATTAATATGCAAGCTTCATAGTAGTTCACTTTTCTCACAATATAGGAACATATGGGTCTTCACTATCTAGGTTCCTCTTCTTGTAGAACTTTGAATTTTTTGAAGCAAATTAAGAAGCAACCAACCTAATTGTTACCTCGTTGTCAATTATTTTCAACCAAATGAATTATTTATTTGGCTCCCCTTTTCCAAATTTCATTATTCCATCCTACGTTTCTCTTATTAGAACTATGATTCTTCCATATACCCTTAACTTGTTTTATTCCCTTCATTTCAAACTAAAACTTTATTTTATCCTTTGAAATCAAGAACCTTACATTTATCACGTTCATGTGTTTCTATGAGAATAACAATATCATTCACCTCTACTATGGGCCCTAACCCTAGTCCTCTTCTCCAAGGGAAACCTCTACAATTCCAACTTACTATGTGTAGATACTCATGTAGGGCCTCAAGCCCCTATTCATTATGTGATATCCACTCACCGATTTGATATTTTTCCATTTTTAAACCATGTTGACTTTCTTACATTTTTTTTGCTAATTTCACTTTCTCTCATTTTTTCATTCGATCTTCTTGTTGAATACAAACAAACCAAATTAAAAATTAAATATTTCTTGAAATATAAGAATAAAATAAAATAAAAAAAGAAAAGAAAAGAGAATTCACTATATGTATCTCTACCCCTATGCTTTGGTAATGCTAGTAGTAGTTGCGCATTGAGATGCACAATGCCCTTATCTGCTTCATATGAAAGAGGTGGTACCCATGAAATTCTTGATCTTACAAAATATATACATATATAAATTTTTTACACGAAGCAATCATGTTTCACTCCTAGACAGCACAATGTCGTCGTCCTCTTTGGTGACCTTCTCCCATAGAGTGTATTTTTGTCTTTCTTTTGAACTTGTCATGATAGTTTGATGAAGCAAGTCAGCTGACCGCAGCACACTCATCGTCCGCCTTGCACTGACGGTAGTTTGAGAGTCTCCATTAATAATGGTTAATGAAGATGTAACCTTGTACCGTTTAGTAGGTGGCTTTTATTTTATGTTATCGAACCTCCCATTGATTTATTTAGATTTAGATAGACGGCACAAGATTCAAGATAAAACAAACACAAGATAAGAAAGTGTTTCTCAATCATTTTTTTCCCTTGCGAGTTACATTTCTTGTTGTATAAGTACGGAAATCTTGACATTGCATTGATGCGTAAGTAGTTACTTATATCCGTGCAAATTGCTGTCTCCGTGAAGGAGGGGTTACTGTTGTGCAGGAAAAATAGCCGCGATACGCGTTTACTTTAACTTGAAGCTCATGTTATTCTTCTTCATCCTAAACTTGCTGTAAAAGTGAAAGCTGAAGTAATTGAGAGGCGCAAATTAATCCACAATTGGAGGGTGTTAGCGATATGTAGCCGTTGAGAAATTGAAAATACGTAAAGATGTTGATGTCCCATTCCGCGCCACCAGAATACGAAAATGAATTTCAGCGGGTGTTTGTTGAAGTTGGAGGAGAGAGTTATAATATAAAAACCCTCTGCCTCTGTTCCCGCTTCTGCAAAAACAATGGCTTTGGCACTGGAAATGGAGGAGAACTGCAATCCCAATTCGGGTTGCCAAGCATTCTCCGTTTCTATCTATCAACATAGTCATACCACCCACAATGCAAATGCACCCAACTGCACTGTTCCAAATTCACCCAAGGATTTTGAGAGCTCTTCATCTCTCTCAGAGTCTTCAGAGGGCAATGAGAGCACTAGTAGTGGGAAAAGGGTGCGGAGGAGATGGGTGTTTCCTGCCCAATATCAATGCAGCAGGTACCTCCTTGCTCAAACTCTTTTCTTACTTATTGCACGTTCAAATCGTTTGTTTAAATTAATCAAGTGGGTGTTCGTGTTTAAGCAGTTGTGGAAGTACAGAGGCGTCCAGGAAGGGAGTTTGGGTAGTTATTTTCATTTCCTCTTCTTTCTCTGTTTTATATATAGTATATCATCATATAATCCCGATCACTGTTCTGTTTTTTTTATATTTTGTATATGATCTTGATCACTGTTGTTTCTGGGTTCGGTTGTGTCCATAACCCATTATCAGAATGATAAAAAATTCCAGTAACAGAGAAAAATAATCCCAAAAAATCTAAAAAATAACAGTTCTGATATCATTAAAAGATATAACAAGCTTTCTTGTGGTTTGTCTGGCAGAAAAAGTTGAATTCCCATGAAAGAGCAGAGAAAGCTGACAAGCGAGTTGTGAAATTGACAAGCGTAAAGCCATTTGAGCTCAAGACACAGGTAACGCACTTTTCTGGGTAAAGACTAATTGCCTTGAGTTGCATGCAAATATTCTCTTATGGGTAACGTACTTTTCGAGGTGAAGACTAATGGCCTTCAGTTGCATGCAAACATTCTTTTGTGGTGAAGGCTATTTTTCATCGTTTCATTCTACCTCTATTATTTCTGCCTGGTTCCTGTCGTTTTCTCCTGACTTATATATAGGTAATACTGTTGATCTTTGTCTTTGTTTTCGTGGGAGCTTCTTCAGGCATTTAAGCTCAACTGATAGATGTCAAGATGAATTCCATGTTGGGAGATTGGTTAATACTGAACTATCATATGTCCATTATTGACAAAACGACCTTGACGCCTTTTACTTGGGCGCTACTTAACCTTCTTTTATTTATTTAGAGTGATCTCTTGGACTACTTGAGTTATTTGTTTAATTTTATATAAATTTTGTTTGATTATAAAAGATAATTTAGAAATTTAAGCAACCAAATAGGATCATTTTTTGTTAAAAAAATAATATTAAGTATTGTAGTAATTAGAAATTAGAAGTTATACTAGAAGTCATATATCTTATATATAATTGTGAATAAAGATGTAGTTTGTACACATAATGTGTTGTTTTAGCTTTCTAACATATAACATATTTTTGTGGTATCCATGACTGGAAAAGAAAACTGAAGGTTGTTATAATTTTGTATAATTTTCAGAGTGCTTATTTCCAGTCTATTTATGTTTCTCTTAGCCATATTTTAAATGCATCAAGGTTATTGTAGTTATATGCTTATTGGCTAAAGAAAAGTATCATTTAAATTATTTATTGTAAGTACACATGACAGTAATTTTAGAAGCTCTTCATGATTTGCAGCAAAGGGGTCAGTTGAAGGAGCAAGAGTTTATGAAAAAACTAAACAAGATGCTTGCTCAAGAAGAGAAATGTCGTATCCCAATTGCACAAGACTTGCCATTGACCACAGATGAACCACAGGTGCTCTTACTATAAAATATCTATTGAAAAATGTAATTTAAGAGATCAAACATGCACTCATGATTGCTTGCATTATTAACCATAAATCAATCATTTTTACTCCTTTGAAAAAAACCAGATTTTGCTAAAGCCAGCAACAAGAGGAAACACAAGGCCATTAGATGTAAAGCTTTATAGTGAGACAAGAGCAACTTCACGAGCTAAATTTGATCAAATGGTAAGCCTCTAATTATGCATTTGAAAGCATTTAGGAATACTCTTTATTTGTTTATGCAATGAATCTTAATTTACTTTTGATCGATTCTAGTTATTAAATCCTTATTCATATTAAAAAATATAAATTATAAGACTACATGTACATTAGTTTGTTAAAAAATTAATTTTAGGATTTAATTTTCTCTCACTAGTTTCTATTACTTGTGTTAATTTTGGCTCATATTTTCCTCCTTAAGTTCTGCATATGCAAGATGAATTCCAAAAAATTGCTTTGATGATTTCTTATGAAGATGGGATCATTATGTATAATGTAATTTTTTAGTTTATTTGAGTTTCTCTCTATATCAAACACTTGTAATTTTTAAAGCACATATAGTTGATAGGATATATTCTCTGGATTTTTTGTTAAACTTGGTGGGATACTTATTAGATTGCAGAAAGACAATATTATCTAGAACAACAAAGGCTAGAAGAAGAGAGGATACAAAAGGTAAGTCTATAAAAGGCCTCACTTCTTTTTACGTTTATCCTTCTCTTAAATGTCAATATCTACACTTAAAGTGTTTTGATTATGATAAAATTAATAGGCACTTGAAATGGAAGAAATTAAGAGAATGAGGCAAGAAATGATTCCTCGAGCTCAAATGATGCCTTTCTTTGATCAACCATTTGTCCCACAAAGGTTTGCTCCTAATTTTATGTAGAGATTTTAATCTATATATATTATCATTCTTATGTAAATATGCTATGTTTTAAATTCTTTTTGGTTTTGTATTCAATAGGTCCACAAAGCCTCTCACACTTCCAAAGGAGCCAAACTTTCACACAACTTATACCAAAAGGGCTGACTGGGGCTTATGCATGTGAAATACTATAGGGTGTGGCATAGAATGACAAATCATTATATATGTTGGATAAGAATGTAACTCCAAATAGCTTTGATGCTAATTTTAGAGGCACGTGTATCTAAATGAAATGAGTCTAATAGGGATTTAGTGTGATATTGCCATCCATTCAAAGGACAAAAAAGATATATATTATAATATCTCCCACATTTTATGTATAAATAAGTAATGTGGGGGTGCATAAGAATTGATTATGGTTGTGTCATAATGTAATTTTGTGAAATATTATATCATTTTGAGGATACAACCAATGGCTGGTCAAGCATTTTAGAACACAATTCTTTCTTATCTTTTCTAAAATGATACTTTGGAGTGGTTATGCTACTCCAATAAATATCTTGTTGATAACAAGTGTGGACATGTTTCTTATTTTTATTGATATGTGTCAATGGATCTTCCAACTAATCACATCAAATAGATTTGTCAATATAAAAATTGAAAGATCCTATATAATATAAAGTATGAAATTCACATATATTATAAAGAGAAAGTGAAGAAATTTAGTTAGGAGCTTGAAACTTTCTACTATCCACTATTGTAATTAAACAATGTCATAATATATTGACATTTACACTTTAATTATAAATATATGTAAAAAAATTAAATTTAATATTTTTATCTTATTTTTAAAATGTATAAAAAATAATAACACACATATTAGTTAATATCAAATATATTTTTCATTTACAAGTAATAGTTAAATACTTAAATGATCATTCAAGTAATGATTCAAAGATAAAGTGGAATACTTAAATACAAATATCACATATATCTCGAGATCATTGTGCTAAAATTTATAAATCATCAAAGTTAATAAAATTACTAACTCAGTTATTCTTTTTAAAACAAAAGCTCTTGCTCCCCAGATTCAAACTCTCATCTCCTACCCTTGGTTGCATGGAGCAATGATTCTCTTGTATGTAAGTTGGTAGTTGACATTTCTAACTCGGATCCTAGGTCCCTTTTTGAGAAAATGTTACCAGTTGTCAATGTTGCTCTTGCTATCCCAAATGCTTCTATTAACTCCCCTCTGAAAAATTCCTTTGCAGACCTTATCTGCAATCCCTTGAAGGGGTCTTCCTCCAAGTTGGTAAAATTCCTTCCCTGTGACTCCTTTGTTCCAGAGGTTGTGCTTGGTCACGAAGTGCTAGATTGCAAGCATATCCTATTTCAAGAAGTTGGTGTTTATTGGCAAATTTAATCATTTGTGGTTGTCTCTCCCTACACTACATTCATGGGTTTTCGAGCACTAGAACCTTCTCATTTCAGATAAAGTTGAAATTTACCCTTGCACTTATGGATTATTTGTTATTTATTTTGACTCTACTGAAGATAGAGATGTTGTGATGTTCATGGGGGCTTGGAAATGGGATTCACATGATCTTTCCCTCTTCTCTTGGTCTCCCTCCATCAACACTTTGATAGATCCTATTGAGTTTTCCCCACCTTCCCCTCCACTTCTGGTGCAATGCTTCATATGGGTTTATTAGCAATACATTGGGTAATTTTATCAAAGTTGATCCTAGTACTAGGCTTTTCTCCCATACTTCCTACACTAGGATTTTAGTGGATTTGGACCTTTCAAAGCCACTTCCTACTTAGATCTCACTCAAGGTTGGTGAGATGTCTTGGAGACAGATCCTAGAGTACAAATGGATCCCTTTCTAGTGTAGATATTTTTTCACTATTCAACATTTAGCCTCTATTGTACCTCGTGGCTCTCGCCTTCATTGCTCTCCTATTTGGTGGAAGGAATTCGAACAACACCAACTTACAGTGTTTCCTATGGATTCAAACTCTAGGTTGGATTCTCTTCCAAACTTCACTCCCCCTCTTGGGCTATTGTACCTGCTTCAATTTAGATCGTGCTATCTCTGCTCCTATGGCTCCTACTTGGGTGGCCCCTGTTTTGATGGTTTGCATTGCTCCCACTTCGGTCACCCCTACTACTGTGGACACAAATTCATCAAATCATGCTACTATTGTTCTACTAATTAAGCCTTTCTCCTTGCATGATTGCAAACTAACTAGTAAGAAAATAACGTTTTCCTTATTGTTTGTGCCATTCAAGAGTTTGCTAGAAATGGCCCATTTGACTTCTCTAAGATCATCTTGAATCACGATTCTTGTCCCAAAAATACCTAGATAAATTTGTGAATCTCCATCAAATTTTAGCTTTAATCTATCAAGATGAGGAGGGTAACATTTTAATATTATTTCTAATTTGTCGTATGCTTCTTCATAATTTTACCTCCCTGACAGTAAACTGTTGTCAAGAATAAGGCATCAAAAGTGCAGACCAGGTTACTGGTTGATGAAGACAAACGTGCAGATCTGAGGTGCAGACCTGATACTAATTAGTCATCTACATCAGCCCTAAAGTGTGGCCATATTAGACCTCATATTTTTTCTTTTCTTTTCATCCGTGTTAAAGCCTTGTGAGATTTTCAACTTTTCAATTTCTCATTTGCAACACATACCAACTCGTGAAAGGTTTTAGACCGTCATTTTTTTCATTTATATAAAAAAGTGTTGAATATAAAAATACAATTTATTTGAATATAAAAATGCAATTTATTTAAAATTTAGATAGAAAAAAATAAACATATTAAAAATACATTACATAATTTTTTGGAAAAAAAAAACACAAAATAAATTAAAGATCAAAACACAGATTAAAAATGTAGAAAAAAAAAATGATTTTAAAAAAATTGAGAGGATATATATATGAGAGAGAAACATCTTTTTACGAGCATTCACGTTTCACTCCTACACATCATAATGTTGTCCTCTTTCGTGGTCTTCTCCCTTAGAGCGTATTTTTGTCTTTCTTTCGCATCTGTAATGAGAGTTCTATGAAGCACATCAGCTGACCGCAGCAGATACATCGTCTGCCTTGCACTGACGGTGGTTTGAGAGTCTCCATTAGCAATGGTTAATGAAAGATGTAACCTTGTACCGTTTAGTCGGTACCTTTTATTTTATGTTATTCAACCTTCATGGATTAAATTTAGATAGACGGGATAAGATTCAAGATCAAACAAAGACAAGATAAAAAAAGTGTTTGTCAATCAGTTGTTACATTTCTTGTTGTATGAAGCACGGAAATCTGATGTGAAAGTAGACTACTTATATCCCTATAAATTGCTGTCTCCGTGAAGGAGGGGTTACAGTTGGGCCAGAAAAAATAGCCGCGATCAACGTTTACTTTAACTTGAAGCTCATGTCATTCTTCTTCATCCTAAACTTGCTGTAAAAGTGAAAGCTGAAGTAATTGAGAGGCGCAAATTAATCCACAATTGGAGGGTGTTAGCGATATGTAGCCGCTGAGAAATTGAAAAGACGTAAAGATGTTGATGTCCCATTCCGCACCACCAGAATATGAAAATGAATTTCAGCGGGTGTTTGTTGGAGTTGGAGGCGAGAGTAATAGTATAAAAAGCCTCTGCCTCTGTTCCCGCTTCTGCAAAAACAATGGCTATGGCATTGGAAATGGAGGAGAACTGCAATCCCAATTCTAATTGTCAAACATTCTCTCTTTCTCTCTATCAACATAGTCATACCGCCCACAATGCAAATGCACCCAAATGCAGTGTCCCAAATTCAGCCAAAGATTTTGAGAGTTCTTCATCACACTCTGAGTCTTCAGAGGGCAATGAGAGCACTAGTAGTGGGAAGAGGGTGCGAAGGAGATGGGTGTTTCCTGCCCAAAATCAACGTAGCAGGTGCCCACTTTCTCAGTCTATTTTCTAATTTCTTGCATGTTGAAATCGTTTGGCTCAATTAATAAAGTGGGTGTTTGTGTTTAAGCAGTTGTGGAAGTACAGAGGCGTCCAGGAAGGGAGTTTGGGTAGTTATTTTCATTTCCTCTTCTTTCTTTGTCATTTTTTTTTAATATTGTATATATTACGATATAATCTGATTACTGCTGTTTCTGAATTCGATTGTATGAGAGATTTTACATGAACGTATCAAATTATATTATAAAGTTTATCAGAATGATAAACCAAAACAATAATCTCAAAAAAATTTGAGTAATAAAGTAATAAGAACATATATTATGAAAATCTAATATCACCGAAAAAAAAAATATAATCTTATTTCTTGTGGTTTGTCTGGCAGAGGAAGTTGAATTCCCATGAAAGAGCAGAGAAAACTGACAAGCGAGTTGTGAAATTGACAAGCGTAAAGCCATTTGAGCTCAAGACACAGGTAACGCACTTTTCTGGGTAAAGACTAATTGCCTTGAGTTGCATGCAAATATTCTCTTATGGGTAAAGCCTAATTTTCATCCTTTCTATTTTTTCCGCTTGGATACTATCGTTTTCGAATTGTTTATATTTGTCTTCGTTTTGGGCGTGAGCTTCTTCAGTTTTTAAGGTTAACTGAATGATGGGAAGATGAATTCTATGTTGGCAGATCGGTTAATACTGAACTATCATATGCCCATTTTTGACAGAAACGACCCGGACTCCTTACTTGGGCGCTGCTCAACCTGCTTTTATTTATAGAGTGCTCTCAGACTATTTTAACATTGTTGCTTAATTTTATATATAAAAAATTGATTACAAAAGATATTTTAGAATATTTTATAATATGAAGTTGTTAGCCGTTTCAAGAATTGATTTTTATTTTTTTTAAATAATTAGGGGTTGAAATGTAAGCAACCAAATTAGGATTATTAGTTGCAAAATGCTTTTAAAAAAAAATACTGGTTTAATAAAGTCAATTAAAAAGTATCATGAAACTTTTGTATTAAGTATTGTAGTGATAGCAAATCAAAAGTTATACAAGCAATCATATATTTTAATATATAATTGTGAATAAAGATGTAGTTTCTACATATAATCTGTTGTTTTAGCCTCCTAACATAAAACCTATTTTTTTATGGTATTCATAGATAGAAAAGAAGGCTAAAAGATCCTTATAATTTTGTATAATTTTTAGAGAATGCCTATATTCAGTCTATTTATGTTTCTCCTAGCCATATTTTATATGCATCAAGGATTATTGTAGTTGATATACTTATAGGCTCAAGCAAAGTATCATTTGAATTATTTACTACAAGTACACATGAAAATGATTTTATAAGCTACTCATGATTTGCAGCAAAGGGGTCAATTGAAGGAGCAAGAGTTTATGAAAAAGCTAAATGAGATGCTTTCTCAAGAAGAGAAATGTCATATCCCAATTGCACAAGAGTTGCCATTGACCACAGATGAACCACAGGTGCTCTTACTATAATATATCTATTGAAAAATGCAGTTTAATAGATCAAACATGCATTTTTATGATTGCTTGTATTATTAACCATAAGTCAATTTTCTTTACTCCTTTGAAAACTAGTAGATGTATTATTAACCATAAGTCAATTTTCTTTACTCCTTTGAAAACTAGTAGATTTTGCTAAAGCCACCAACAAGAGGAAACACAAAGCCATTAAATATAAAGCTTTATAGTGAGACAAGAGCAATTGTATGGGCTAAATATAATGAAATGGTAAAGCCTTTAATTATACATTTAAAAACAACTAGGAATTAACTTTATTTCTTTATGCTATGAATCTTAATTTACTTTTGATCAAATCTAGTTATTAAATTTTTATTTCATATTAATGAGCATAGATTATTAGACTATATGTACATTAGTTGGTTAATAAATCAAATTTATGATTTTATTTTCTCTCACTAGTTTCTATTACTTGTGTTAATTTTGTCTCATATTTTTCTCCTTAAGCTCCTCACATGCAAGAAGAATTCCAAAAGAGTTGCTTTGATGATTTCTTATGAATATGGGATCATTATGCAATGCCATTTTTTACTTTCTTTGAATTTCTTTATGTATCAATTACATATAATTTTTAAAGCACATGTAGTTGAGAGGATATATGTTGTGGTTTTTGTGTTGAACTTGGTGGGCTACTTATTAGATTGCGGAAAAACAATATTATCTAGAGAAACGAAGGCTAGAAGAAGAGAGCATACAAAAGGTTTGTCTATAAAAGGCCTCACTTCTTTTTACCTTGATCTTTCTCTTAAATGTCAATATCCACATGTATAGTATTTTGATTATGATAAATTTAATAGGCACTTGAAATGGAAGAAGTTAAGAGAATGAGGCAAGAAATGATTCCTCGAGCTCAAATGATGCCTTTCTTTGATCAATCCTTTGTCTCGCAAAGGTTTGGTCCCAATTTTATGTGGAAATTTCAATCTATATGTATTATCATTCCTATATATTACTATATTTTAATTTATTTTTGGTTTTGTATTCAACAGATCTACAAAGCCTCTCACACTTCCAAAGGAACCAAACTTTCACACTACTTATACCAAGAATGCCAATTGGGGCTTATGCATGTAAAATATTATAGAACATGTCATAGAATGACAAATCATTTATATGTTGGATAAGAATGTAACTACAAATAGCTTTGATGCTAATGTTAGAGGCACACAAACCTTAATGAATAGGATCTAATAGGGATTTAGTGTCATATTGCCATCCATTCCAAGGATAAAAAGGCATAATATAAGGTCTCTCCCACACTTTATGTACAAATAAACAATGTGTGGGAAATGATGGAATGGGGGTGAATAAGAATTGATTATAGTAATGCCAAAATGTAATTTTGAGAAATATTATATCCTTTATAGGATACAACAAATGTCGGGTCGAGCATTTTAGATTACAATTATTTCTTATCTTTTATAAAATGGTATTTTAGAGTGATGCTCCAAGGAATATCTTGTTGATAACAAGTGTGGACATTTTTTTTTTTTTATTGATATGTCAATGGATCTTCCTACTAAGCACATCAAATATATTTTTCAATATAAAAGTTGAAAGATCGCATATAATATTATCATGAAGCTCACATATATTGTAAAGAGAAAGAGAAGAAATTTAATTAGGAGCTTGCAACCAAATCCACTATCAAGCACTTATACCATGTCATTATATATTGGCATGTACACTTTAATTATATATATGTAAAATTTTAAATTAATGGCACAAATATTAGTTAATATTAGATATATATTTCCTTTACAAGTAATATTTAAAATATCATTACTTAGCAAAAAAACAAGTTGAAATATTCTTGAAATCATTCAAACATAAAATGGAGCACTTAAATACTAATATGGCATATATTTGGAGATCATGGTGGTAAAATTTATAAATCATCAACGATTAACTATCATCAAATTAATTCTATTAGAGATAAGGATATAGCATAGAGCTAAGCTAGGGTATCTTTGATTAGTAGGACACTTTCTAAGGATCCATTAATGTTTGATCTTTTATATTTTTATTTTATTCTTTTTAGAAAAACTTTAAATTCTAGTTCAATGACTTATCATCATGACCATTGAACTTAATTTAATTTTTTATTTTAATAGGTTGATTAATTTATCTAATCAAACAAAATTAATATTATTCAAGTGGATTTTTTGTTTCTAGTAAAAAGGATGATTCTATTGATTTAATTATAATTAAGGGAGAACTTCAAGATTCTAAGTTTTCATTAATTCAAATTAAATATAATTATATCATGCTTGAGGCCCATCTTAAGGCTCAATAGGGTGCCTTTGTGGTCTTCAAAGATCATGAGCAAGTTGAATCTTATGAGTATGTTTCCCTTTTATCCTTATGGGTGGAGGCTTGGGTTACTAAACTAGTTTCCTTTTTATGTTTTATTTTTTTATGTTGAGCTAGGGGATTCTAAGTCTAGGCTTGGTGGTCTTGGTCTCAAAAGAAGCTTTTTGTTTCCCCCTCCCCTATCTAAGGTAGTGTTGTAGATTGTGCTTCAGTCTCCCTCTTCTATTTTGTCCCTTATAGATAACAAGTACATTCTTGAGGTTGTTCCCTCTCTCTATCCTATTGTGGACTCCTACTAGGGGTTTCCTTCCTAGGTGGAGGCCCTCTTAGAATTTGAGGATAGTTTTTGTACTCCTTTTCTATATTTTAGTTCTATGAAGGTCCTCCCTCCTATGGATGCTCATTTTTAAAATTATGTTCTTTGTCTCCCAAATGCTTGAGTGGATAAAGTTTTGGCTGGCCCTCACAATACCCTCACTGGGAGATTCATGGGTTGAAAACCAAAGATAGATGCTATTTTGAATTGGGATTCTAACTATTGGGGTGCTTCTAGTCTATTGAGTATGAATACTATGATGAGTTAGAGACAAGATCTTAAAGCATTAAAGACTCCTAGTTATAAATAATAATAAAATATAGGTGCCTTTTATCTTTTCTCTCTTAGAATTATAGTATTACCCTTCCTAGGGATGTATCCACCCCACGAGTTTATGTTGAAAAATGTACTATCTATTTTTAGTAACCTATGTTAGAAATTTTAATTTTGAGCCCCAAAGATCAAGGTTAATTTAGGGTGACTTATTGAGGTTGTGGTAACTTTGGGAACCCAAGACTAATTATTTATAGCTCTCTTATGGAGTTTGTTTTTTATTAAAGGAAAACATGTTTTGAAGGGACCTGAAACCCTAACACAACAAAATAGTCCAACAAGAGGGAACCAACAGTGAGATAGAAATTGGACAACATCAAAATAATAGCAACAAAAATAAGGGAAAAAACCCCCAAGACCTTACAATTTTTTAGTAGGCTTTCATTATTTTGAATCATATCCTCATTAATGCTCCAAACCCTATTGACAAAACTATCAATAGGCATAACATCTTTGTCCTTATTACAGAGTCTTATGGCCAGACCTAGTATAGAACCAGAGGCCACCCCAGAATCCTTCATTTGCTTCTTCGATTTGACACTGGTTGTTGAGGAGTTGGGGGCATTCTTTGAAAATCCAACTACCAACTCTTCCTAGGCATCTAACTTCCTAAGCCCATCCACATTGTTCTGTATAGAAAATTGACTGGCCACCACCACAACCCTTAATTTATCATGGACTCTAAAAATATCATTCTCCAAAGTTTTAATTCTTTGTTCATGACCTTATTTTAATTCCTTAACCCCTCTTGTTAACTCTTGTGTAGTGGCAAGGATTTTTTCAACAATGTTTACATCAATAATAGGACCATACCTATCCTTTAGGGAATTAATTTCTGAAATGATCCACATAAGGAATGATGACCGTCCATGGTATTCTTAACTTTATTTTCTATATTCAAACTATTGTAAACAAATAATCCATTTTCCACAGGGGTATCTTTCCTTGTGTGGGTTTCAATATGGATGTCCTTATTGATCTCATTAATAATGGGAAGCTGTAGAGTAGGGTCCTCATTATGAACAATATCTTTCTTGGGTTTTTTCTCATAGGAAATGTGGGAAGCCAAAGGGACATTCCCCTTCCCCTTAGTCAAGATAGGGGAAGAACCCCCCACTTTCCTTTTTCCTTTCACATCATTGTTAAGGATAAACGAGTCAAGGACATATTCATCAAAAGGGGTGTAGATCAAATCTTCATCCTCAAACACAAAAATTTTAAAGTGGGTCTTAGCTTCCCTCTTAGGGTTTGTACATTTTCCGAAAGAAACCCCACCATCATCCCCAAAGGGTATAGCTTCTTTTCTCAAGGAATTATCTATTAGAAAATCATTAATATCTTTCTTGGCCCTAACCATTTTGAGGCTCTAGTTCTAAATAGAGATTGCTTTAGCAAATTCCATAATGAGGAGAATTAAGCCCTCATGCAAAACAAGAAATGAAGGTTTCTTCCTATGCATCTTCATACTATGAGACAAAGATGAAAAGAGATAGAATGATAGAGAAATGCATTTGTCATGCCTAAAGTGATTTAGATTACAAAATGATAACTGAAAAGGTTGTAGTTTTGGCCATCAAGTGTCACATACCTCATGATAACTTCAACAATTTACGCCCACAAAGGATTAATGGAGGCCCTATCATAACCACCATCTACATTCTTTCTGACTTTAGCCCTCTCTCCCTTTTCAAAGAATATCATCAAATCTTCGTTTAAGCTCTTTGTATCCCTGTAAAACTTTCTTCCCTTAACCGCCATATAGGAGATCTCAACAACAAGCTCTTTAGACACCACAAGATCAATACCAAAAACCTTGCTAATCCCTTCCTCCCAACCTTCCACAAATGCCACAGTAACCTAAGGATCTAACCCATGTAATTTTTCAATATGGGAAGTGACACCTCTCATCAATAATTCACTCCATACACCAGCAGTCTCTTGTCATTTTCTTTAGAGAATGGGTTCAACATAGTTCTTGTCTCCGCCCATTTTGTCAAGAAGAGAATAGAAGAGATAGACCAACAAGAAAATAAGCCAGAAATGATAAATAGAGCTCATAAAATCTTTTGTTTAAAAACATGCCATAATGATGAGTAATGTTTTCACCATGCACCTTTGCACGAGTTCAGATTTAGAATCCATCATTTCTAATACTGCCTCCACATTAGGAGCCCTTACCATGATTTTGAATCAAAATTTTAATTTCTTGGGGGACGGTGTCATTCACCCCCCAATATTTCTCACTAGGTTGCACAACTCCTAAGTTTGCAAACCCATCCACTACTAATTTCCCTTCTCAACTAGGTTGCAGAATTCCTGAGTTTGCGAACCCATCTGTTGGCGGCAATATTGTACATGGAAATAAAACTAGTTAATTAAGTTGTAATTGTGTTGGTTAGTTGGCAACCGAGGGGTGGCAGTTGTGGTGCGACGGTTGGCGCTCGCACCCCTCGGCATCTTTATATACTTCCGAATGTAACTTGTGGGAAAAAAATGATGATGAATGGAATAACATATCTTATACTTGTCTGATATCTATGGTGTTATTATTCTGCATTACGTGTTTTATCTCTGTGCTTTAAGTTATTCACCCAAGAGGGCAAACATTTGGCATCATTGCCTAGACGTACTCGGGAACAAAAAACACGAATGGTGCACGGACATGATGGGCCTACCCATTGGTGAAATAAACCCAAGGCTAACGACGCGCAAATAGAACTTTACACAGGAGAAGACACGGCAACGGGAGAATTTTCAATTTTGCTCTAGGTAGCCATCTTGACCTACGTCTGATGAGAGGCAACGGAGGCAGAAATCCCACCAAGTGTCGTGTGGACAGTGTTGGAGGTTCGGGATGGTGCCAGACCGAGAAGGAATTGAATCTTGAATTTTCTATATTCAAATACAAGTGTCATTGAGATGAGTTGTATCTGAGGAAATGTATTGCGAATTATGGAAATGTACGGCAATTAATGCCCAATCAATTGAATAAAGATAGAGAAAAAAAATAGAAATGGACGAGTGGGAGGTCACGCAGAGGGCCTTGATTCTGGAGTAGCAAGTAGAACAAAGGCGTAGGCTAAGGAAGCTTGTCGAGGGACGATCGGCCAAGGGGTTGCTCGAAGGGAACCCAAGAGGTGTCACAGAAGTTGCAGAGGCAGAGATAGATGGAGAGAATTACACTCTCTACACTGTCATAGGGTTGCCTGAAGGGAACCTAGGAGTCAGGGAGGGTGCCGAAGGCGACCTCTACAGTTCGCTTGAATACCACCACCATAGGGTAAGAAGTCGCGAAGAGTTGGTGGAACAAACAAGGCGAAATCTAAACTTGATCGACGCTACCAGAGACCTACTAAAGAATTTGTCCATTTCAGAGGACAACCGGAGGGAGACGATCGAAGGTGATGGTACGACCGATGGTGCAGAGGGAGCACAAGGGTACCGTATGAGAGGCAATTTGTTTAGTTCAGGGTCAACAACCTTCTCCGGAGGATCTACGAGTGGAGGATCAGGTGCAAGAGGCGGAGGCAGACCAGGTACAAGCACACAAGGCACCAAGGGAGCGAGACCGAGCGGTGGGATGGCCAGTAAATAGAAGTTGCCAAAGTTCAACGACGAGGGGAAGGAAGATCCCATCCGCCATTGTCGAACGTGTGAAACCATATGGTCAGCGAACGCTATTACTGACCAAAATAAATGGGTAACGCAGTTCCCAGCCATGTTACGTGGAGTTGCCATAGATTGGTACTCCGATGTGGACAAGCAAAAAGTGGCTACGTGGGCCAACCTATGGAAGGAATTCACGGAGGAGTTTCAGTTGCTCTGTGATGACAATGAAATTGTAACGGAGATATATAGTACCAAAAAAGGTACCAAGGAGACAGTACGGGCATACAGTAGGAGGTTGAAGGAATTGCTAGGTAAAATGGAAAGCCAACTAGCAGAGGGATTGAAGAAATAATGGTTCGTTGAAGGATTGAAATCCTCCCTACCTAAAAAGATGAAAATTGTACCCCTGACGTCATATGACGATGCCTATAATAGGGTGATGGACCTAGAGAGCGAATATAAAATGTCAAAGAAGAAGAAAAGTAATAAATATTCATCTGACGATGATGAAGACTCTAATGGGGAAAGCAGCAGCAGTGGCGAATTGAGTAAAAAGGTGCACACTCTCCAAAAGGACATGGAACGAATGCTAAAAGAATTCAAAGCCATGAAGGGGAGTAAAAGTAAGACTGAAGAAAACGACATGTGGTATACCGACTATAGGAGTGACAAACACACCAAGGGGTCCTGCCCCAAGAAGGCTTTCTGTGACATTTCTCAGATTGCAGGACATTTGACAAAGGAATGTCCCTACAATATGAAAACCAGGAGGCAACAAGTTCTCTTCATGCAAGAGCAGCCAGTCGTCGAAACTTCATAAACCAACACAATGACATCATCTGGAGGTTACCGGGACAACAAATGCAGTGGTGGAAGGAATAGCAACAATAACAATAATGGAAGTCGTATCCAGTATGACGTCAAGGGCCGGCCAATTATCCAATGTAGGGCCTGTAATCAGTGGGGGCACTTCACCTGTGATTGCATGAAGGAAGCCACCCCTTAGCACCTCTGCCGATGGTGTGGGCTAGGTGACCATGAGGATGCAAATTGCCCATAGGCAGGGGTTAATCTCCTCAACATTGAGAAGACTGGTGATAAAGAAATACTAGCAATCACCCGCGCCCAAACGAAAAAGGCCACTTATCCCGACCCCCATATGGAGAAGGAGAGATTACAGGAGGCAAAGGCCAATATTGAATGTGAGATGACGACCGAACGATGGGACAACGAGGTGGTGAGTACATCATCCCGTACGAAAGCGGAAAATAACATCATTGGGCAAGTACTGTAGATGGAAGTACCTATAAGGGTAAAGGACCTTCTAGAAACAATGCCACAGTTAAGAACTACCATTTTTAATTCCATACAAACCATTGCGCAGGCACCTTTGCGTGCCACATGAGCGGAAGTTCCAGTCAGCCCCTCGGCTGACCCAGTGTTGTTGGCCTTGAATAGTGGTCGGCATCCTGCTGTAGTAGAGATGGGAATTCTCAGGGCTATCCTCAAAGACACTATCATGGACGGAGGTTCGGGGGTGAATGTATTGCCAGAGGATATGTGGAAGAAGCTAGGCAAGCCAAAACTATGGCCACCCACGTTCAACTTGGTAGGTGCAGACCAACACGGCATCGAGCCACTCGGCACCCTGATGGCCCAGCCGGTCACCATTGGCACGCAACCTTTCATATTAGATTCTATGGTAATCCCACTCAAGAAGAAGGGGTACGATGCCATCTTAGGCAGAGGGTAGCTGGTTGCAGCAAAGGTGAACCACGACTGGAAAAAGAACACCCTTTCTATGGAGAAAGGGGGGTGAAAGTACATCGTTGATCTGAGGACCCAAGTTGTTGACGAGGAACCGACATCATCTTCGGAATCAGAGGGTGAAGGAAAAGGATACCCAAGGGACGAAGGACGAGGCTATAGGGAGCCCAACGACGAAGAGATTCTCAAACTAGGAGAATGCTCCAAGGATGAGATAGGGTCATTGAACAGGCTCTTCCACTAGCAGATGGAGGATTATGAAATGTTCCAGAGCTACAGGCTCAAAGGAGAGGAACCAGAGCAAGCAACAAAGGAGGTGAACCTACCGAAATACAGATAGTATTGGAAGGGAGACACCCCAAACCTTGATGACGTAGATAATCCCAAGTTTATTGGCAATGATTGGAACCTTGTGTGGAAGGCCGCAGCCTTCAAAATATTTATTATTCTTCTTCTTCTTATGTACGGGAAGGAGACCGTGGTCCCTGTAGAATTTGTGGTTCCAGGTCTTCGGATGGCCATTAAAAATAGATTGGCCACCAACGGGCCCAAATTGAAACCCTACCACGCAAAGCGCGCAGGGGACCTAAGAGGCTGGACGGACACCCAAGAGCCCGGAGGGGGACCTGAGAGGATGGAAGGGGACTCGAAAGGCCAGGCAGGTGATTCAAGAGGCACAGGACCACAACAGGAGACTATCGGGCGAGGAAAATTGAGAAGGATGAAGGGCGATCCCAGTGGCATGGGACCCAAGTCGAAGACTCTCGACAATTAGATTATATATTAGAAAAAAAAAAAGTAAAAAAAAAGTCATGGGGCCACCGTACAGTGACCGCACCGGTGGTGGGACCACCGAAGGTGGAACCACCATGTGGTGGAACCACTGTCCGGTGGTCACACTGACAATGGGGCCAACAAAGGTGGAACCACCATGTGGTGGTCACACCGAAGGTGGAACCACTGTGCGGTGGTCACACCAATGGTGGGGCCACCAAAGGTGGAACCACCATGCGGTGGTCACACCGACGGTGGGGCCACCAAAGGTGGTCACACTGGTGGTGGAACTACCATGCGATGGTCACACCAATGGTGGGGCCACCGGCAGTGGATGCCATCATGTGGTGGACACCCATATGCCGCACTTAAAATAAACCCCCGCACCACGCAACCCACACAAGGAAAAAGAAGGAGAAGGAAACCTCGTGGAGGTGTCAGTGCTGTTGTTGACTGTATGGGGACATTACAGAGGAAACACACAAAAAAAAAAAGATGACGACGACGAGATTGAAAAATGATTCGATGACATCTCGAGCCTGGACACTAAAAATATTGGAGTGTAGAAGAAGGGTTTTGACATCATAAAATATCACAGAAATGATGCGCGCCATGGAATTTTGTGGGGTTCTGAAGGTTGTAAATTGGTGTTGGCAGCGCACCTGGGGCATTGCCCCCAGACCCCGCGAGGGGCACTTCCCCTTGACCTCGTTGGGGCACTGCCCCAGACCCCGCGAGGGGCGCTGCCCCTCGACCCTGCTGGGGGCGCTGCCCCCAAACCCCCAGTTTATTTTTGAGCTATAGAATGCCACGAGAAGTGTTGTGATTGTCCGTACTATGAGAAAGAAGCTTGTAGCTAAGCATTAGCAGGGAAGCCATAAACCATAGAGGGAGACAGATTTGGAGGTTGGGAACAAACAGAGTTTGAGGGAAGGCATTGCAAGTCCACGCAGTTGTATGACACCAGGGAGTTATTCAGTTCAGTTATTAACCTTTGGGGAGTGTGATGGAGGATTTGAGGTATCTCCTATCCTTTGTGCCAGTGGGTTGTGGCCACCTCCAGGCATGAATGGTACGCTTTGAGGAACTTGGAGTATGTCTCGGCTGGATGTGAGGTTGCCTTGGTGGATGCAAAGAGGGCTCAGGAGGAGCTGACCACCAGGCTGGAGGCAGTACTAGCGTGAGACGTAGCTCAGTGTACCCAGTAGTTGGATGTCAGGAGGGCAGTGTGGGTGGCTATCGAGGAAAAATTGGCTAGGGAGACAATATCATTTGAGTAGCAGTTGGTGGAGGCTGAGACTGAAAAGCATGTTTTGCAGACAAGTTTGGTTTAGGTATAGGAGGATGGTGATGTTGAAGGAAGCAATAATGGTGAAATCCGCACTTGAGCACCGGATGGTAGCAGCCAAGGGTTTTCAGGCAAGGACACAGCAGGTGTATAAGTTCCAAGCTTGACTGGCATCAGCAATTCTATTTAATGTCATCTTTATTTTGTGTTAAGTCGTCCAGAGATGACTTCTTTTCTTTTGGGGGGGATGATGTTGGTGGCAATATTGTACACAAAAATAAAACTAGTTAATTAAGTTGTAATTGTGTTGGTTAGTTGACAATCGAGGGGTGGTAGTTGCGGTGCGACGGTTGGTGCTCGCACCCCCTCGACATCTTTATATACCTAAACCAAACTTATACTTGTCTGATATCTATGGCGTTATTATTCTACATTACATGTTTTATTTGTGTGCTTTAAGTTATTCACCTGAGAGGGCAAACACCATCCACTACTAAATTTGCTTCTTGATAAATATGTGAGATCTTATACATTTGAAAGTAATTTAATAAGCTTAAACACTCCAAAATCAAGGTTTTTATGGTCCAACTAGGGGTTTTTGCTTGTGGAGTTTTTTGAAGTTTTTGTAAATATTTAATTTTAAGAAAGAAAATGAATTTTTAACATAGAAACCCACTAAAAAATATATTATGCTCATTAGGATCATGCCTATAATTTTTAATTCTATCAACCCTAGTAGTCATTTATTTGATTTTATTTATTTGGGAGTGAATAATTTGATAGAATACCTTTTAAATAAACATACAATGAAGTTATGTAGATAATCTATTGTTGGCATTATAATGAAATTGCTTATGTGTTTGTTGGCATTGTGTTGTCATTGATGTCAACCGGTGTAGGATGGCTACTGATAGAAGAGATGTATGTGCAACACTATCATTGATGCATATCAGATGTGATGTCTTTGATGTCACCTAGCCTAGTAGGTCACCGGTAAGGGATAGAATGACATTCAGCACAATGGCCATTGATAGTTACTGATACACAAGTTAGTGTTTGACTTGTGTTGAAGATATGGATAGGAGATCGGTATGATATAACAATTGGTAAATGATGACATCTGTAAGAGAGAAAGATGTTGGTTGGTTGATTGTGATGAAGAGGGGGAATGTTATCTAAATTACATCAACACTGGGGGTGAAGTATGTGTAGGCCACTAGTATGTTGTGTGGATGTCAAACAATAGGACTCCCACCAGATAAAGATACAAACACCATTTCAAGAGATGACTGACAGTGAATGTGCCCCAACTGGATCATATGTGCTTGTTTGAAGATATGCTAATCAAATAGGGAAGCTACATTGGTGTATTGCAGGTTGCAAATGACAAGGATCCACTCCCATTGGTAAGTGGAGTTTATCTCCTATTACCCATGAAATATATCATATCCCTCTGAGAGAAGGAAGTTAGAGGAAGCAAATGCAGGAGATTGGATGCATAGAATGGATGACAAATATGAGTGATGAGGAATCCTCCTAACCTTAAGATCAGAGATGTGTACCAAATTTGCAAAGGTAGACATGTTAAGTTTCTGGTATAGAGAAGGAAGGATATTTTTTCCATCTTGGCAAACTAGTTAAGAGGAGGACTAGTCAAATGATGAAGAGGGAAAAGTTGGAACAACTCCAGAAAGAGGACATTGCCAGATTGAAGATGGAGTTTGTTCAAGGTTGATGACATGGTGTTATCAAGGTGGTTACCAGTAAGTATGTCCATCGGTAAAGCTGACAAGGTGTAGAGGTGTTAATCTCTCATTTGATGAAGATGTGCATGAGGTGTTTTGGCAAGAGTGATGACTAGTGAAGGTGTTCCACTAGAAGACAAGAAAGGTGCAAGGTTGATAGTAGACTGGTTAGGGTATAACCAATAGGGTTTATGAACTGATAGCTGAACCCAGTTGTGTGGTTGGTTAGTGATCCTATCCAAATCAACATAACCAACCTAGCAAAGGTGGATGCTGACAAAGGGACCACGTGGAGGTGAAGTGGCATGCATGCACAAGTCGGTGGAAGTGTTGTCGGTGAGGTAGGTGGTGACAAGTCAAAATTTATGTCGACTACATGATTCATGGGATGTGTAGCAGAGGTTTGCAGCTCCAGGTCAAACAGACAACGAAGATCTAAGACAGACTGATTGAGAAGATAGAAGTAGGTGAAGGAAACTGCCAAACCATTCTTGGTGATCGACCAAGAGATCAACGGATAGATTAAACATAGATTGCTAAATATAGAAGGCATGTTCTGGAAGGCATGACAATGGCGGTATTGATTGATGAGTTGCAGATCATCAATCAAGGAGATCAGATATGATGAAATCTGATTGGATTTGGTTTTCCTTGAGGTCGATGAAGAAACCCTAACCGCCTAAAGTTTGAATTGGTTTTTAGTGGGAAGACTTGTTTATAAATATGCAAGTCAAAATCAATGAAGACTATTGTTGCTACATGAGAGAGTGAAGAAGTGAAGAGAACCATTTAATCAAGTGCTCAACATCGATCATTGTAGAGATTGGGTGTGTGAGAGAGAATCAAGTTGAAGAGTTCAACCAACGAGAGTGAGGCAACTGGTGAAAGGGTTTAGTAGAGGTTTAACCAGTAAGGCCAAAGAAACCAGAAAATTGAACGAGTGCATCACTGAAGACAATCAATAGTGGTAGAACCAGCAGGGAGGTAGATGAGACTAAAGTGGTGAAGAGTGAGTGTTTGAAGAGATTTGGTAGGTAGGAAATAGGGTAGAGATAAACTGGAAAGCAGAGGAACCGACAATGAGAGTTTGGTTTGACAGCTGATCCGAAAGGCAAAGTTAGAACCAGTGTGTAAGCAGGAGCAAGTGAATCAAATCAGAGAGAGCAAAGAACTAGTAAGGTAGAGGAAAAGTAATACCTGCAAGGTGAAGCCTATTAAGTGGTTGCAAGACTCACTTGTAACTGGACTACTACTATTGTATTTGATAATGTTCATTGTAGATCATCGAGTTGGTGCTCAGTGAAGGGGTTGGTGCTCCTTGGGTTGGTTCCCTAAATTGGGGGTTGGTGCTCCTTGGGTTGGTGCCCTAAACATTGTAATCAGATTCCCATTGTGAGGCTAGATTGGAGCAGTAGACTCCAACAACATTTCTCACTGAGTTTTTTTCTCATCTTGGGTTTTCCTCATATATACAAGTGTTATGGGCAGCGCTTCTATGTGGTTGCATTGTGTAATCTCTCTTTATCCTACCGGTATGTTAACTTAGCTTTAGATTGTTAACCCATAATCATTCTTAGTGTTAAAAGGATAAAAAGTGGAAACCATTGATTCATCCCCCCTCTTAGTGGCATCTTGTGTCGAACAATTGGTATCAGAGTCTAGGTTCCCGATTGATAAGATTTCTCCAGCTTGTGTAGATTTTGGATTAAGGACACAATGGTCTGTTTATTGCCAATCCCAACTCTGGTATTTGATGGTGTAAACTATTCCATTTGGATTTGTAGAATGGAAGTCTACTTATCCTCTCTAGGGTATGATGTTTGGATGTCAATTGTTAATGGTCTTTCTAGTCATGTCAATCCTCCCACCAGTCCTGAAGCAAAAAGAAGATCTAAGTGCAATGTTGTAGAAATGAATGCTATACTTTGTGGGTTATCAGATGATATCTACTCATAGGTGGACAGATGTAGATCGACAAAAATCTTATGGGATAGATTGAAGAAGCTCTATGGAAATGAGCCTACTACTATAGAATCAACTTATGAAGATAGGATGAGAAATGTAGATGATGAAGGCAGATCTGTTAGTAGCCACACCAATGATGTAGAATAAACTCACCTCTTCATGGCAGAAGAATTAGAAGATGAGAGACACACATCTGAGAATGATCATGCAGATCATTCCTACCGGCGAGATGTGTTTGGCAATGATAGTGAAGGTGAAGAAGAAGAAGAAAAAGTTGATCTTGAAGGAGAACTTGTAAGTGCACTTGAAGAACTTAGTAGAGTGAGGAATGAGTACAAGTTATTCAAGAATGTTGCAATTGTAGAGCAGAACCAATTGATCATATGCCTTGAAGAATCTGAGAAATGTGTCTCAGAATTAAAGACTTAACAAGAAGACACTAAGGTGTGCCGGTGTTAGCATCTGAGCTAGAAGTAAAGGATACAAAATATCAGGAGCTGGTAGGAGAAATAGAGGTTCTCTGAAATAACCTTGAGAAATTTCAGGATGAGATCAAGGTAAGAATCTTGTTTGATGGAAGCAGTGATGCCTTCAACAAAATGTTGAAAAAGAAAAAGCATGCCAAGGATACCAGTGGATTAGGAAGTGGTGCTGGTGAATGCTCCACTAGAAAGAATGTCCCCCATAATGAAATTTTGCATGTCTCCTCAAATGGAGATAACATGGGCCAGACCTTCAAAGTTAGAGATGCTCCCTAGAAGAAGGTTGATCTAACCACAACTGGTAAAGACATGCAGAAAAGGATGAAGATCAGTGTTGCAAGAAGGAGAAACAATTTGGATCCCAAAGGAAAAGGGAAGATGGGAGAAGGTAGCTTCACCAGAAGTAAGAACATGAGAAGACAGCAAAGAAGACCTCCTATCGGTAGAGGACAAGGAAATACTACTAACCACAAGACAAAGCAAGTGTGGGAAAAGAAGAAATCAGAAGGAAGAGCTGCAGAGCGTGGACAACCCAAGATCCATTATTGGAGAAGAAGAAATCGAGATACTAAACCGGTAAGATCTCCTCATGCTTGGCAAAAAAAATTGTAGGTCACAAGCCTCCTTTCTCTGGTTATTGTTTTGCATGCAAGGAATATGGCCATAGAGCAGATGAATGCAGAATGAAGTCTATAAATAGACAGTTTTCTCTTCCTAGAGACAATATGTAGCATCGTAAATTGTACACACTTGCTAGGGTGGTACAATTTCACACCTAGTTTAGCACCCACCTTGGTGCATTTTGTATTTTGCATTGCATTTCCCCTTTAGCACTTAATTAATTAAATTAATTAGGTCTAAAGTCCTATTTTATCATCTCCTACATCATAACGTTGGGCCCTTTCATTAAAGTGTGCCCCTTTCAATTTATTCCTCCAATACATTACTCAATCAAAAACCCTAATTAAGTCCTATTTCGAACTTGTGGGCTTGGTTTCGGGGTCAAAACATCTCGAAATCACCTGTAACTTCAGGATTCTCTCTAAAATCATCATATCCGACGGCCCTGAAAATTTGGTGAAAAGTTGTCGGGACCATGGCGCTCGGAGTGCAACATGGTCCCGGACATTTTTCCCAAAATTTTAGGAGCGCGATCCAATCATAAAATAAAGCTTAACCCCAAGAAATTGGCGAGATATTCAATCTCTAGGTCGGCCAAAAGACGAAATTGCGATCTAGGGTTTCATACATAAGAGCTCTCTTTCTTCATTTGAAGGGATCCGATTTTTGTTTTCAGGAACCTCATATGCAGCAAAAGAGAAGATCTTTGAAGACTTCAACAACATTCAACATTCCTCTATCAAGCACTTATCAAATTCATTCATCCATTTAGGGCTTGGAAGACATTGAAGAACAATAGGAGATTACCGACTGAAGATTGGCTTGTACTCCTCCCTTGAGGGTTGGGTATGATTTCATGTTGTTTTCATGTCTTTGCATAAGCTTCAATATATCCTTTATTCATGCTTTAGATCACTTTGAATCTTGGTTTAGAGCATTTACATTATCATTTACAAGCAATTAGGGTTTACTTTCTAGGTTGCTCTAGTTTGCTTTCTTGCATTTAAGGACCTTGCACACACACTAGGTCTGCACACACAATATATTTTACAATACAACTTGGCTATTCGTGGAGGTGGAAATCACCGAAGCGGGGGTTTGACTAAGGAAAAACCCTATATAGCCGCCCAAACACCTTTTCAGATATAAGTGTAGGTTTCAGAATTCGGACGACGCCGCAAGTTGCAGATCCGGAAGAAGCAGACTGAGACCGACCTTCCCACCAAATCTCAGAGCAAAAGACTAGGACAGGGGCGTGGGGCGACCTGGTCCCTGGGACAGGGGTGCTGGGCGCCCTGGTCCTCCTGACAGACAGCATTTTCAGCATTTTTGACAGCTTTTCCAGAGTGCAAAAACAGCAGTTTTCGGAGCAGTTTCAAGGGCAGAATCAGGACAGTGGCGCCCGCGCCCCCGTCCCAAACATTTTTAGTCAGATTTTAACTCCGGGTACGCATTTGAATTCTTGTTTTGTCCTTGTGTTTACAGCTTTCCATTGTTTAAGTTCAATTCTGCAATCTTGTTATTAGTTCATACTTACACTTTGGGTTAGGAATTGAACTTGCATCATTTTATCTTTCAATTACAAGAAAGGAATAGAAATCCTAATAGGTAGCCCATGGCTCTCTCTTCCACAAAAAGAAGTAGCCAATTGTGTGATACCTCTAGGCTCTTTCATATTCCACAAGTGTGTGTGGTTGAAAGTGAGATTAGGGCATGTTTGCTTAGTGTCACTTTTTCCCCCACACATTTTGGTGAACCCGACGTGAACTCCAATCTTCTCTAATTATGATTTATGTTTTAAAATTTGAGTGTTTATTCTATTTCAAATTCAAATTTGTATTTACAAGTTTTAATTTCTTGCAAGATTCAAAAATTTAGAGGAAATTTTTGCTAATTTTTCAATTCAAAGTTGAACTTGTGGATAGCTTAATTGGGATCAATAATTTCAAATCTGATTTAGGAACTCATTTGAATCATAATTTTCATTTTCTAAATCTACATTCTAAGTGCTTGCATTGGTTAAAATTAAATATTTCCTTCTATTTTGCATGTGTTATCATTTGAAAGAGGAAAATTGTTGTCATGATGCATTCATTTCATAGATGTGATAATGGGTTAGCTTCCCTTGTTTCAATTTTTCCTTCTCCTAAAGAACCTCCCCCTATCTATAACAACATTTTAGTGCCTAAAAGAGTTTCTTATGATCCCTTTGAGACTCTCCCATGCTCTACGGATGAAGACTTTAAGAGTGATCTTGACGATTCTCCTAAAATGTGCCCTTCCTATTTAGCTATCCTAGAGGAAGAGAATGATATCATAAACACCTTTCTTAATGTTACTTCACCTTCCCTACATGATGCCTCTTTAAGTGAAAAGGTATTGATGGACATTGACTTATTTTCTCCTAAAGTTGGTCCTTCCAATGGGGGCATGTTAGTGCAGCAAGAGGTTATGAACACTTCTTTCAAAGATCTCCTTCCTAAGCATGAATCTTTGGAGAAATATGTTCATGTTCCTCCTAAAAAACACTCCCTTCATGAGGATCCTTTTGTGCAAGAAGATGACATTATCCTTACATTTCCTAGTGGTGGCATTTCCTTTTCCAACAAAATTCCAACTAGAGATGATGAATTAATGATAAATGCTTACCCTTCTCCTAAAGTGTGTCTTACCCATAAGCATCCCTTAGAGAAAGAAGATGAAATAATAAGCAATTTCCTTAATTCTCTCTCCCCTAAAAATCATATTGAACATATTTTGATGAAAGAGGATGAGTTTAACACATCTATTGATGCTCTCCCTCCTAAGGATGAGGAATTAATAAACAATGTTATCTCCTCTCCCGAAATTGACAATACTTCAAACATTCCTTTCAACAACTTCGCTATTTGGGATGAACCATTAGAAGAAGGTGTAGATTATTCTCTTCCCCATGAGAGAACCCTAGCCAAAGGGGATGAAAACTCCCTTGATAGTTTCTCACCTTCCTTGAATCTCAATTATTCTCCCCCTCCTCAACTTGGTTCTACTCATAAGGAAACCCTTGTTCAAAACAAGATGGTTAACATCTCTTTCAAAGATCTCCATCTCAAAAGTGAGACTTTAGAGAGCAATGTTGATCCTTCTCCTAGAGAGTTTATTCCCCATGTAGATCCTTTGATGATAGAGGATGATATGACCTTTCCTAGTATTACTCTTCCTACTAGAATATCAATGCCTACCCCTTGTCTCTCTCCTAAAATTGATTTAATTCGTGATGAGATTTTAGTGCAAGAGAAGACTATCAATAATTCTTCCAACACTTTTGTTCATTCCTCTAAACCATCCTCAATCAATTTGATACATGTGAATGAAACACCTAACAAACCTCTCTTCACTGTCCAAGGTGCTTGTCCTTCTCAAAATTCTCAACCTTTAAATAAGCCTATCTTAGTGGTTCAAGGTGGTTATGCTAATGATTCTTTTTGCACGCCTAAGACACCTATTATTACTGTGCAAGGAGGTTATTCCTCTAAGAGCCCTTATGAGTATGCTAAGCAATTGGCTAGAGAGAGTTATCATGCGGTTGCCCATACCTATAACACAAGAAACAATGTGCAACCTAATCCTCCTCCAGTTATCCCCACTTCTCTTCCTACTTCCCAACCTATTCTTCCTCAAGCTCCTCGTATTTCACAAGTTCTTGGTAAGGAATATGATCTCATAGAACAACTTAAAGCTACCCCTGCTAAGATATCCCTTTGGGATCTGATCCAAACTTCTTCCGCTCATCATGGAATGTTACAAGATGCCTTGAAAGATTTGAATGTTCCTCCACCTAATACATCTAGTAATATAGTGTCTTTGGTTAACTCTGTGATGAATCCTAAGGCTCAAATTGTGTTTACTCAAGATGAGTTGCCTACTAGTGAAATTCAACATCAATATGATCCCTTGATGATTGTGGTTATCATAAATGACACTGCTATAAGACGAACACTGGTAGATAATGGCTCTGGCCTTAATGTGTGTAGCATTAATCTATTGCATAAGATGAATGTGGATACATCCCTTATTGAGCCTGACTCTCGTCCCATTCGAGGCTTTGATAATGTGGCTAAGTCTTCATTAGGTATTATCACCTTACCCATCACGGTGGGACCTGTTACTTTGCCTACTCCTATCCATGTTATGTCGGGAAATCTAACATACAACTTGTTATTAGGGAGACCTTGGATTCACAGTATGCAAGCTGTCCCCTCTACATTGCATAGACAAGTTAAATTTATTTATAATAATAAGACATATACCTTGATAGGTGATACTAATTTTCAAACTTGTTTGCAAACATCTACTTCCAAAGGGAGTTCTTCTAAGCCTTCCTCTGCTAGTAATGACTCGTTAAACAAGATACCTATGGATGAATCATCACCCTCTGATAATCAAAATTCTTTGGATGAGTCTGAAGCTCCTGAAGAATATCTTTCTCGACTTGAATATACACATAAAAAGGCTTTTGATCCTGAGAAGGTTCTCGCAGAAGATGATTGGGGATCTCTTGACTTTAATCCCACCTTTGTAGGTGAGTATAGGGTTCCTCCTAGAGAGTTTAAATTTAAAAAGAGGGAAGAAACTAAAAATCAATCAATCTTACTTGAACCTATGAGCAATAATTTTGTGGCCGCTTCTCAAACTTCTTCTCCTCACACCTCTGATTATGAAGAGTTTGATTCTTTGTCTTATGAAAAACCACCTTCTCTTCCTGAAATGGCTGATCGTTATGGTCGTGGTTTTCGCATTTTTGCTAATCATGGGTATCATGGAAATGGTTGTGGCGCTCATGAACAAGGGATAAAAGTTCCTCTAGAGACTAATTTTCACAATTATGCCTTTGGACTCGGCTATAATCCGTGCAAACGTACCAAAGCATCTAAAAGACCATCTCTCAATGTGAATGCTATATTTAGTAGTGATGATGATCTCACTTCAACTAAATCATCTTCTACTTCTATCAACTCTCATTCCCCTCATAAGGAAATCTTGGCGATGAACAAATCTCTTTATGATTCCCCTCAAATTTCTAAATCCACTTATGAATCATTATCTCCTATTCATCATAAAGTCCTTTCCTCCAAGGATAAGGCTCTAATAAATTACGCTCATCCCTCTTCTAAGATTTCTTGTGACTTTTCTTCTTCAATTTTTATCATTTTATACATGTTCTTGATCTCACTTATAGTTGAGCATTTAACATGTCATATTCAAATACCTCATTTAGTCTATCATGTCTTTAAATAACATTAATGGCTATTATGTTGCTCATCATTATGTGACATTGGTAGCTCATTTACTGGGGGCTCATTGTCATTCATGATGGTACAATTTCAAGTGCAATCATATTTTTTTGAAGCAACATAATAGCCTAATTTTCTTGTTCCTATGGGGACAAGAATGATTTCATACATCTCTTCTTTTGCTGATGTCCAAATCTCTCCCTAGAAGATTGTGTAAGTCCTTCTCATTGTCCTTATCCTTGGGAGGCAATGATCTATCCTTATTTTTATCTAAGGATCCACTTTTTCCTATTTTGTGGATGGTGAACTTTATTACTTGATGTTATTCCTTGTATGCATTTGTTGTTGTTTGTTCAAGGATTCTCTCTTACAAGAGGTGTAAGTCCTTGACTACAACCTCTTTTGCACTTGGTAAACTACATCCATAATGAATTCACTCTCCCAATTGGGTTAAAAAGAGCGTCATCCTTCATTAAGAATCACTTTCACCTCGCAAAAGAAGGAAGTATTGCATTCTTATTCTCTTCTTTGTCTTATTCTAGAAGATGTTATATTTGTCTAAGACAATTCCTCTCAGGGATAGGTGTCTTTTGTACAAAGATCTCTTCTCCTCTAAGGATCTCCTTTACACGTACTACAAGATATCCCTTTTCAACTATCTTATCCTTGCTTAAAGAGTGTAAAACTCTCTTTCTTGGATCTATGACATTGTTGCATTTTTGGGGTATCTTCTTTTATGATGAAGGTAGGTATCCTTGTTCTACTTTACTTATGACATAAACATTACACTTTTTGAGCAATGGGTCATTCTTGGAACCAGAGCACAGACTCTTAGAGCGAGATGTCTCCATTTTTCTTTTATGCAAGGTGATTATTCTCGGAACCAAAGCACAGACTCTTAGAGCGAGATGTCATGCTTTTGTACTATACATATACAGGTTGTAGCATACTCGGGCATAGACTCCTACGAGGTGCTTCTAACCTCCCTTACACACACATGCACGAGGTTGAGTGGAACTAGCGGCATAAGGCTAGACTTTCTCACTCTCCTCCCTTACATGGATCACCTAGACAGACTCTAGGGGCTAGTTTTCCATGTCCTTTTTCACATGGATCACCTAGACAAGATCTAGGGGCGAGAAGTCCATGTTTTTTCTCTATCACTATTCTTCTCATGGATCACCAATGTGTGTATTCATGCTTTTTTCCTTTCTTTTCTTCTCTTTGCATTTTGTTTCCATTTACATCCTTCATCTTGTGTTAGAGAACTCTCAAATCCTCATACTCTTTGTTGTGTTTGAATTGAGATTTAGTCCTCTTTCTTACCAAATGATTCTCCATTAGTTTTTGATCTCATATCAAATCTTCTTGTGAGCATTTGTCATCAATATTCTTTAACAATTCGAAGTGGTAAACATGATACCCTGTTTCAACTCACTAAAATTAGCAAGCCGAAACAGGGGGGGGCATATAGCTACCCTCGAATTTTCATCACCTTCCTTAGTAAGCATTAGGTGATTTTGTGATCTAACGTGTGTTTTGTAGGGTGCGGTTCCTAACTGTGTACTGCAGATACCGCTGGGGGCTTCGTTCGACAGACTTATGGATATATCCTTTTTCAAATAATGTTTACTTTTCTGTACTTTAGCTTGCATATGCACGTAGTGTTCATATGACCGCTAAAGTGGGGGCTAAATGTAGCGTCGTAAATTGTATGCACTTGCTAGGCTGGTACAATTTCACACCTAGTTTAGCACCCACCTTGGTGCATTTTGTATTTTGCATTGCATTTCCCCTTTAGCACTTAATTAATTAAATTAATTAGGTCTAAGGTCCTATTTTATCATCTCCTACATCATAACGTTGGGCCCTTTCATTAAAGTGTGCCCCTTTCAATTTATTCCTCCAATACATTACTCAATCAAAAACCCTAATTAAGTCCTATTTTGAACTTGTGGGCTTGGTTTCGGGGTCAAAACATCTCGAAATCACCTGTAACTTCGGGATTCTCTCTAAAATCATCATATTCGACGGCCCTAAAAATTTGGTGAAAAGTTGTCGGGACCATGGCGCCCGGAGTGCAACATGGTCCCGGACATTTTTCCCAAAATTTTAGGAGCGCGATCCAATCATAAAATAAAGCTTAACCCCAAGAAATTGGCGGGATATTCAATCTCTAGGTCGGCCAAAAGACGAAATTGCGATCTAGGGTTTCATACATAAGAGCTCTCTTTCTTCATTTGAAGGGATCCGATTTTTGTTTTCAGGAACCTCATATGCAGCAAAAGAGAAGATCTTTGAAGACTTAAACAACATTCAACATTCCTCTATCAAGCACTTATCAAATTCATTCATCCATTTAGGGCTTGGAAGACATTGAAGAACAATAGGAGATTACCGACTGAAGATTGGCTTGTACTCCTCCCTTGAGGGTTGGGTATGATTTCATGTTGTTTTCATGTCTTTGCATAAGCTTCAATATATCCTTTATTCATGCTTTAGATCACTTTGAATCTTGGTTTAGAGCATTTACATTATCATTTACAAGCAATTAGGGTTTACTTTCTAGGTTGCTCTAGTTTGCTTTCTTGCATTTAAGGACCTTGCACACACACTAGGTCTGCACACACAATATATTTTACAATACAACTTGGCTATTCGTGGAGGTGGAAATCACCGAAGCGGGGGTTTGACTAAGGCAAAACCCTATATATCCGCCCAAACACCTTTTCAGATATAAGTGCAGGTTTCAGAATTCGAACGACGCCGCAAGTTGCAGATCCGGAAGAAGCAGACTGAGACCGACCTTCCCACCAAATCTCAGAGCAAAAGACCAGGACAGGGGCGTGGGGCACCCTGGTCCTGCCAGGATAGGGGCGCTGGGTGCCCTGGTCCCTGGGACAGGGGTGCTGGGCGCCCTGGTCCTCCTAACAGATAGCATTTTCAGCATTTTTGACAGCTTTTCCAGAGTGCAAAAACAGCAGTTTTCGGAGCAGTTTTAGGGGCAGAATCAGGACAGTGGCGCCCGCGCCCCCGTCCTGGACATTTTCAGTCAGATTTTAACTCCGGGTAGGCATTTGAATTCTTGTTTTGTCCTTGTGTTTACAGCTTTCCATTGTTTAAGTTCAATTCTGCAATCTTGTTATTAGTTCATACTTGCACTTTGGGTTAGGAATTGAACTTGCATCATTTTATCTTTCAATTACAACAAAGGAATAGAAATCCTAATAGGTAGCCCGTGGCTCTCTCTTCCACAAAAAGAAGTAGCCAATTGTGTGATACCTCTAGGCTCTTTCGTATTCCACAAGTGTGTGTGGTTGAAAGTGAGATTAGGGCATGTTTGCTTAGTGTCACTTTTTCCCCCACACACAATATTGTTACCTATCAGAGGTGTAATAGGTTTGGCCATAAAAGTTATGATTGTAGAAGGATTAACGTGTAGTCATGTGGTAACCATTATAGCAGCTATGCTTAGTATGATAATGGGTTTAGAGCATTTGAAAGACAAAATGTTGCATGGAACAAAAGGAGAAGAGGTTTTGCAATTGCAGGATCAAGAGGTCCACCGATTCTAGTAGTCAGTTGCATGGAACAAAAGGAGAAGAGGTTTTGCAATTGCAGGATCAAGAGGTCCACCGATTCTAGTAGCCAGTTAAAATGGCATGACCAAAAGAAGGTGGTCAAACTAGTTTGATAGAAGGTCCTCAAGACAACGGATTGGTATGAATGTAGTTCACTACTATAGAAATGCTTCCAGTCATGATGCATAATCTGGTAGAGCAAGGATTAATTAGAAAAAGAAGGTAAGACCTACTCTCAAGTCTGAAAATGGGAAGAAAAATGAAGCCATGCAGGTGTGGAAGAAGAAGAAAGTAGAACCATGGACCGAAATTGTGCATTCAATGCACAAGTGATATCTCCTAAGGCTTAAAGAAGATGCAAGACCTTAGGGGGGGTTACTCATTGATTACATTATTCACCTCCTCAATGAAAATGGCAGTCAAAAGGATTATTGGCTATTGGTATGAAGGAAGGAAATGAGATGGTAAGTGTGTGTAGTGGTTGCCTTGGCTACACACCTATAGATTAGAGATGGATCACTGCTGCATGTTTCAATGGTTGGAAAATTTACAATTAGAATCAGATGCAAATTGACACAAGAAGACAAGAGTTACAGGAAGGTGCTCTGGTAGTGATGATGGACCGGTACAAGAAAACAATATGTGCAGGATGTTACCGATATGAATGCTAATAGGTACTTGTAGGCTATGTAAGACAATGAGGTTCGAGATCATTGCATTAGCCCTGGTAGCATGGAATGAGGAGTTTATGTCTCAGGTGGTATTGGAGAAGACCTGAATGACATATGTTGGCCCAGTTGTTGATTATGTATGTATGCATCCTTTGTGGGCTAATCGGTTTGATTTATGGAATGATGAGGATATTGTATTGTATTATGTACACCTAAGATCATGTTATATGTTGTGGCAAAAATTGTGGAGATGATAGATCATTAGATTGATCGCATATGCATAGCTCAATCAGTATATGGTGAATATTGGAGATCTGATTTTGGACCTGACCAACAATGTGGACCTGAGTTGCATGCTTCAATGGGAGTTGACAACCATGTTTTCTGACTAGTATCAGACTTGCTGGACATAGAGAGTGTGCAAGTGTCTTTGGTGGTACTTGTATGTTTGTGTCTTTGGTGGTATCCAAGATTGTGAGATATTTCAATGCCTATTCAATTGAAATCACAACTGTATCACCGAGAGAGTTTCTTTCTAAGAGGGAAAGTTACCTACACAAGAGAACATGCATTTGGTATCGAAGAGATACAATTGGTATTGGTGTTAGCCTCAAAACTTGATAGCAATATTTTGGGGTCAGAATGGCTTCTGCATATCAAGGGAAGATGATGTAGTTTGATCGACAAATATGTTGTATTCACTGGCACATGTGCCTTCAATTGGTCTCAGTCTTGTCTATGCATGTGTTTCTAGTTTGCATATACACTTGGTTCCTGGGAAAAAGGTGTTAGTTGGTGGTTGAGCCCTTCATCTCAAGTGTTGTGATTTGAGAGGATGTAACAAATGATGGTTGAAGGAGGAGAATCATCTGGTAGCGAAAAAGGGGAGAGAAAGCTCTGTCAGTGCCCTTTTCCATTGTTGTCAAAGGGGGAGAGAGATTTTGTAGTATGCCGCATACTACATGTGAGAATCCATGGATCACACAAAGGAGGAGAGAGAATATGTAGTATGTCAGATACTACATGTGTTGACATCAATACCAAAGGGGGAGATTGTTGGCATTGTGTTTTCATTAATGTCAACCAGTATAGGATGGATTCTGGTATAAGAGATGTATGTGCAACATTGTCATTGATGCATACCAAATGTGATGTATTTAATGTCACCTAGCCTAGCAAGTCACTGGTAAGGGAGAGAATGTCATTTAGCACAATGGCCATTGAGAGTTAGTGGTACACAAGTTAGTGTTTGACTTGTGTTGAAGATATGTATAGGAGACCATTATGATATAACAATCGGTAAATGATGACATCTGTAAGAGAGAAAGATGTTAGTCAGTTGATTGTGATGAAGAGGGGGAATGCTATCTAAATCACATCAATACCAAAGGTGAAGTATGCGCAAGCCACCAGTATGTTGTGTGGATGTCAAAAGGAAGGACTCCCATTGGATAAAGATGTAGTCACCATTTGAAGAGATGACTGATAGTGAATGTTCCCTAATTGGATCACATGTGCCTATTTGAAGATATGCAACTCAAACAGGGAAGCCACATTGGTGTATTGCAGGTTATAGATAACAAGGATCCACTCCCACCGGTAACTAGAGCTTATCTACTATTACACATGAAATGCATCATATCCCTCTGAGAGAAGGTAGTTAAAGGAAGCAAAGGCATAAGATTGGATGCATAGACTGGATGACAAATGTGAATGATGAGGAAGCCTCTTGACCTTAAGACCAGAGATGTATATCGGATGTGCAAAGGTAGACATGTTGAGTTGTCGGTATAGAGAAGGAAGGATATGTTTTCCATCTTGGTAAACTGATTAAGAGGAGGACCATTCAAATGATGAAGAGGAAAAATATGGAACAACTGCAAACAAAGGACATTGCCAGATTCAAGATGGAGTTTGTTGAAGGTTAATGACATTTTGTCATCAAGGTGGTTACCGGTAAGTATGTCGACTAGTAAAGCTAATAAGGTGGAGAGGTATTAAGCTCCCATCTAATGAATATGTGCATGAGGTGTTTTGGCAAGAGTGATGACCGATGAAGGTGTTCCACCAAAAGAGAAGAAAGGTGCAAGGTTGATAGCAGACCGATTAGGGTATAATTGTAGAGTCTGTAAACCGGTAGACGAACCCGATTGTGTGGTTGGCCGGTGATCCTATTTTAACTGACATAACCAACCTAGCAAAGGTGGATGCCGACAAAGTGGCCACATGGAGGTGAAGTGGCATGCATGCATAGGTTGGTGAAAGTGTTATCGGTGAGGTAGGTGTAATACCCTAAAAATGGTCATCTAAACCATGTGCCTCTAATCTCGACAACATCACCAAGGTCCTAACCAGAGGCAATTAAATCAATCTTGAGCACAAAATTAATTCTTCAATCATCAAATATCACATGGAAAATCAATAACTCAATATTAATTAAATATTTATTTAATTAACTGAATCATTCCAAGAATATCATTTTGATCAATAATCCTATTTAATTTATTAAATATCCTAGCATATTTAATTAATTAATAAATTTGTCATTTATCACAAAAGAGGAATTAATCACAAAGAAAGAGTTAAATTAAAAATAGAATAAAAGAATTGAGTTGAGAGAAAGAAAACTTGAGATATTATTTCTTCTTCTAAATTGAGAGAACTTGAAATCAGAAAAGCTATTAAATTGAATTATTAATCATTCTCCAAAATTGGAACTCAAAGCTTTTGAGAAAAAGAAGTTCAGTTGCATTGAAAAGACTATTTTCTTGAATAAATCAAAGAATTGCATGGAATTACCTATTTTTATCACAAGTGCATGGAATTAATTAATTCTATCACCAATGCAACTCGAACTTATAATTTGAATGCATTTCAAGTAAGCTATAATTGGAATCTATCTCAAGGTTAACTAAATTTGATTTCTCAATTATTTCAATTAATCCTAAATTGTGCTTTTTCTTGGTCTCTCTTGTGAATTTCTATAAATTCAGCCTTCAGCTCTCATTCAAAACACCCTGGAGATTTATTGTTATCATATAGTTTTTTCTCTGGAGTCATTGAAGATATTGTGCTTGCTTTTTGAGATTATTGCATATTAAATTAATTTCTTCTTTGCTTGAATCCATGATTTCTTGAATCTTTCATCCATATAGCTTATTATTCATCCATCTTGCATCCATTTAGCTTAATATCATGTTCATATAGATTAAATCCTTCGTCTTGGTGTAGTCTAGTCACTGGTATTGCTTATACAAATCTAAGAGCAATCTTATACTCGCATCTTTTAGAAGGCAATCAGTCGATTTGTAATGGTTTTCATATTCATGCTTATATCTGTCTAACCATACATGTAATGATTTAATTGAAGTGTTGTGTCTTGCAGCTTATAGACTTATTTCACTTTTTCACACACACATCTCTGGTACCCACTGTGGGGCAAAAGACTACTTTCATTTTGGCCTCTAAGACTAACTTTTTTATTTTTTTTTGGATTTTTGACTTTCGGATTTTTGTCGTACAGTTGCAGTGAAATATAGTACAACATATCTCACATGCTAGAATGACAAACTATAGGTATCGTATGATCTAGTATGGATTATCATACGACTAGGTGAGAATTGTCATATGGACTTGTATATTTTGGTAAAAAAGCAAATTTCATTCTTTAGGCTCTCTATTCAAATTTGATTATACTGACGCTAACCCAGGCTTATTATCTATCTATCTGAGAAATTTGTATATCCTAATTGGTTTTTGCAGAATGTCTATCGAAGAATATGCTTGTCGCACAAAGACAATATGACTATGGATTCATTGTCTTTGTAGGTTGCCTGACGAGAATTGACCAAACATTGTGTATTCTTTAAATTCATTTTTAGGCACCTAAATTGCTATTTGGTTAAAGAACAAATCTGTATTTTGTGTTTTAAGAAAATTCTAAGAGGTAGGAGTGTATGCTCTTGTCTTTATAGACAATCAGAAATATAGACCCTTGAGGCATTTTCTTTAAGTTTAAGATTTGTATATCTTTAGCGGGTCTACCCTCCCTAGGAGCTAATAACTCTATAGCCATTACGGCCGGTGAGAGGGGAATGACCCAAATGGGAATGGCTAAATGCCAAGTACTCCAACCCACTATAAAATAAATGTGATTTGATGAAAATCAAGTCAACGATAGTGCTCGGGAATAACTCTCCTTTGTACCTTCGGGTATATTAAACCTTGGTTTTCAAGGCTAGGAGACCTCTTAATTGATTTTATACCTCAACGCGCTGAATGGATCCCTCACTAGTTCCAACTAAAATTAGAAGCTACCCAGTTCACCTCCGAAAGGGGGATAATCTTTGTGCAAGAGAGATAGTAACTCTCTCAAGATACTTGTCATTTCATGCCCCCATTAGCATTTGGAGTTGGCTAATACAACATTGAGAATCCATTGCATGAGACTCAGTGGTCGTATTCTGATTAGCTATTGGGTGTGTACCTGAGTCTACAAGCAAAGGTTTTCTTCTCTCACCAATTTCCGTAGGGTTTGCATGATGTGATTGGAGTTATTATTCATATTACGTGTTTTCTGTGTTTTCATCCCTAAAACTAAAACTAGAATACCAAAACTGGAGAAAACAATAAACAAACTCAGTGATCAAAACTTTGTTTGTGTCAAAATTAGTCTATCCTAGTCGAAAATTTGTCTGTGTTAAAACTAGTCTATCCTAGTCGAAACTATGTCCGTGTCAAAACTAGTCTATCCTAGTCGAAACTATGTCCACCTCAAAATTGGTCATAATCAGTCATTAAAAACTAATAATTTTGCCTCTGTCCAGTAAACAGTCATACGAGTCTTTTGATTTATCATCCTACTACATATATATTTTCGTATGAGATTCCATCAATCCTAATAGTCTGTCATTTGAGCCTGCATTCTGTGTCATACGATACTTGATTATCTGTCATCATGTTTAGGGAACTGTTGTTTTTGATGAATACTAAGAGGGGGGGTGAATTAGTATTCCAAAAATCAATGTACTTAAACACTTTACTAGACTACCAGTAAATTGGTAAAACAGTTTAGCAAACAAACAGGTTAGCACACATGCAAACCAAATAACAAATAATGCATTCACCCACAGAAGCACAAACACCATAACACAAGAGATTTTGACATGGAAACCCAAATGGGAAAAACCATGGTGAGATGGAACTCAAAAGTAACTATCTGTAGAATAGGAATCAGACCAGTTAAGGTCATATAATGTTCTTTACCAGAACAGATCCTGTTAGGAATCTCAATCTTTGTTAGGAGATAAATCCGATTAAAGACTACCTTGCTAGAGGATTTTAGATCCACAGATGTGAACCACCTTGTTAGAGGATTTACAAAAGGCTTTTGGGCCTACCCGGTTAAGGGCTTCAAACTTGTCGAAGATGTGAGTAATCAACAAGTGAGTGATCTAGCTAATAGCACAGATTGCTTGGTTAGATCTTTGATATCTCGTTCCTAATGCATTCCAGCATTACTTCAGTCTTCAACACATTCACACTCTCTCTAACTCATCAACCACCTTAAACCCTAGCAACAACTTAAAACCCTAGACATGATGTCCTAATAAAAGAATCTGATTTCATGTCAGTCCAATAGGATTAAATTACAATTTCCTAGGTTCAATGCATCTAGATATATTCTGTAACATGACACAAAAAGCATCGTTAAAGTGTCGGCACCATTAAACAATCAGTGGATGGTAACTCATCACAAAGTATTACCGGTTCCTACAAAATATTGGTTGCCAGTTTGACAAAAATGAAGACTAGGAAATATGTGTTCTGCTACTTTGATCTTTTGTACTGCTTGAGATCCTCGAATCGCTTGGGGTCAACATACCGCTTCAGACCAGTAAAAACATTCTGCAAAACACTGATAGTCTAAAGACTATAATGCATCATACTAATTGGAAACAATTACCAGTTGAGCATAACTCATACATGTAAAAGTGATCTCAATGCAAGTGTGTGTCCATCAATGACAATCACAACATAATCATCAAAAATGCCAATAATCTCCCCCTTTGGCATTGATGGCAACACTTAGGAAAATTTTGACATCTAAGTGTTTTATAACAAAAATATGCCATAATCAAAATTACCCCCCCTAAGCATATACACTATCTCTTTTGCTGAAAATACAATGTATACTTCTTCTTAATAGAAATAACATGAAACTATACATCAAAACATTCAAAATTTATACTTCTCCCCCTTTGCCAATAATGACAACAGACCAACCCCTGTTTCATTAGTATTAAGAGAATAAGAGTTTATGACAATAAATAATAAAACTTGTCAAAAACTGATTTAAAGTCCTGCAAAAATTGTTTCATAGATAAGGACTAGGACTCAAGTAGGGAGGTAGCCACTTCTTTCTCTGTCTACATCTGGGAGACCTGTTCTTCCATGGCGTCTATTATGATCATCTCTTGAGTCACTGTTAAGGCATCCATATTGAGATAACATTTCTGAAGTATTTGCAGGCGTGGGAGTAGAACCAGTTGTAGTTTCTGCAAATCTCGAGTCCAGTTGCTAATTTCCAACTCTATTTTGGCAGACCAGATATGAAACCGATGAACAGTTTGCCCATAAGCTATAGAAGAGTCATATGGCAGCTTGAAGGTGCTCATGTATAATTGCAAGTCAGATTGTAGCTTTTGCTTCTGTGCAAGCACATCATCCATAAGAGATGGGGTTGGCAAATCTTACTCAGTAGTAGATTCCCCTCATCCAAAGCATTCCTTATGTCTTTTTGAGCTTTTTGCAGATTGGACTGGAGCTCATTTAGCTTCTTCACTAGGGCAATGTTGAGAGCCTTTTGATTCTCTTTCTTGGCATTTTCCTCTGCTACCTCTTCTAGGCTCTGCACCTGATCATCCACTACGGTGCATAGGAGCTTCAATTGTGCCAGTGATGAATCAGTATTGGGGAGGTTTGTGTTGGGTAACAAACTGGTAAGAGTGTCCACCGCAGCTTGGATCACATCTTGCTCCTTCCTCCTTATCACTTCAAGACATTCTCGAGCAACCTTAATGCTCTATAGCAGCTCCATTTCATTTGCAGACTAGAGATCAATAGGATTGGTGAGGTTAGCCGGTTTGTCTTGACTACCAGTTGCCTTTGGAGTCCCCATTTGAGTGCTTTTTGCCACTTCTTCTTTCTCTTCTTCCTTCTTTTCCTTCTCTGCTTCTTTTTGCCGCTCCTCTTCCTTTTCCAAATCTGCTTTCTTCTTCTCTGCTTCCTTTCTCTTCTCATCTTCCTTATCCTCCTCTGCTTTCTTCTTCTCCGCTTCTTTTCTCTTCTCCTCTTCTTTATCCTCCTCTGCTTTCTTCTTCTTTGCATCTTCTTGTTTCTTTTTCTCTTCTTCCTCTTTTCTCTTTTCCTCCTCTTTCTTTTTCTTCTCATCCTCTTTTCTCTTTTCCTCCTCTTTCCTTTTCTCCTCATCCTCTTTTCTCTTTTCTTCCTCTTTCCTTTTCTCCTCATCTTCTTTCTTTTTCTTCTCCTCCGTTTGCTTCTTTGCTTCCTCCTTTTTGTCCTCTGCTTCCTTTTGCTTTTCTACCTATTTTTCCTACTTCTCCTATCTTGTTGCTTCTAATGGTGCATCCTGAGTATCATTTTCACCTTCTAAGGCATCTACATCAATGGGGTCCATTTGTTCTATGACCAGTTCTTCTTCACTATCATACACCTCATCCGGTTTGCTAGTTTTTGGTTCTCACTCAGCTTTTCTATTGGCTTCAGCCACTTGATGCATCTTAAGGGCTTCTTGAGAATGAGTATGTGTATCCTTGATCACTTCTTGACCCTTTCCTTCTAGTAACAGGAGTCTTCTTCTTCTCATGAAGAAGTGGCCTTTGTATTTATTCATAACTTCAAAAAGTTCTGAATTGGATACATCAAGAAAATGTTGAGCAAATATTTTCTCCCTCATTTCCTATTCCTTTTCTATGGCAATGTGCCATTTATTGTCAAAAGAATTGTAGAAAGAATCTAGTGTCTCAGATCTAATTTCTGAAGGTGACCGGTCATTAACACATAAATACCCAATGATTTCCTATTCATCTGCTTCCTTTTCATCATCATTGAAATCATCAAAATAATCAATCAAATCATTCAACACTTTTCTCCTAATATTCTTTATAGTTCTTTGACAATGTGTCAAAGGTTTGTAGGAAGAAATGTCAATATTTACTGGTGCAGATGATGCCAGTTCATTCTTTGTCTTTTTCTTTGTTTATCTTGTCTTCTTGGGTTTTTCTTCAAACACAGTTTCTTCTAAGTCCGGTGAATTATTCCTTATCTTCCTCTTCCTCTTGAAGACTTTGGCAGGTACCGCTTCCAGTTTCTTCTTTGCTGGTGACCGCTTGGTCACTTTGGGACTAGCTACAGTAACCAGTGCCAATGCCAAAGGCACTACCTTTCCTTTCTTTTCAAAGGGTTCTACAACCGATGCAACTCTTTCCAAATAGGTGTTGGTTCTCTTTTACGTAGGATCAAGGGGTGAGGTGATTAGGGTAGAAGCATACCCATCAAACATATCATACATCACCTCATAGCCCATAGGCTCCACTTCTTCCTATCTGGGCTCAACGGCCTCCATTATGCATTCATCCACATTGATGATAAAGCAGATGTCCTCTTCATATTTCTTGACAATGTCACTAGATATCCTCATCCTTAGGCTCATATTGCTTCTGAACTCATCAAAGTACTTGTTCAGAACTTCAGGGTAATCGGTTCCAACCGCTTGCAAGCTCTCTTTGATCTACTTGGTAACCGGTTGGTTGACAGACTACTAAATATCTCCAACTCCTCGGAAATAACCTTGGAAGTAGAAGAATAATCCTACCAGTAGTTGTCCAAACTTGAATCTTAGTGCATTGTCCTGTTTGATTGCCTTAAGATTCAACATAAGTTGTCTTTGCATACAGGTGCACAGATCAAACGATGCATCCTCCTTGATCATCTTGTAAGTGGCATTTACCGCTGTAGCAGAGACAAAATTAATTCTGCTGGCAGAGAATGTTTGGTAGCCTATCACCATGTAGGCATACTTGACTAGATCATCCTTGATTGAGTTGACGGTCATGCCACGTGAGTTGCTCACTGAACCGATGAGCTTGGACATTTCAGTCTTGCTGACCTTCCTCAGAGCTGGCACTTCCCCTGTATTGCAGAAACTGGTGATGGCATGAATCGCTTCCGGTGTGATATCATGTGTTATCTCAAGATACATCTTGTCACCATGAACTCTGCTTAGAATGATTTGAATGTGGTCATCTGTGAAATCCTCTAGGAAGTAAATTGCATTGTGAAGTTTCTTCTTCTCCAAAATGCTATACTTCGGTTTGATCTTTTTATCCTTTGTACAGAATAGACCTAGCTGAGAATGGATCACAAGTGACCCTAGGTCTTTGATTTTGTAGTCTATGTAATCAAAAATCCCTTCTTCTACTATAACACTAGCCGGTACTTGAGACAAGGCATTATATTTTGACTTTCATTGTATGAATTCCATAGAATCAACAGTTGCACTAGAACTATCATGAGATGCGGAAGCCATGATAAAATAGAAAAACTCGAGAAATACCTTTTAGAAATCCAGAATTTAGGGTTTGCAAATTCCACTTTGCCTCACACTTCATCCGTTGCTGAATCACCGCTTTGAGTTCTTCTCTTGACCATTTGATATTTGCTTTTGAATCTTCTTCAGGGTTTCAAAATTTCTTTGAATCACAACACAAATCACTTTTTCTTCACTCTGCACTTGAAAAACTTCTTCGCTCGAAAAATGATAGCGAGAAATGATTTGAAAATTCTTTTTAAACATATTCCTCACCTACCATAATAAATGCTCCACAATTAGGGCGTAAACCCTAATTTTCCTATTACCATTTTTGGTCTTCTACCAAATGACAAGTATCACATACCAGTTAAGGTCTTTTATCGATATAAATCAAGGGTTCAAAACATTTCACCATTTTCTTCCCCTAAGCTTTTCTGATACTTAGTATGCCAGTTCTGCTATTTCCACACTAGGTGCAGAAACCGGTTCTTCTTGCAACACTCCTGGTTTCTTTTTCTAGGTTTTGTTCATATCCGCTTGAATAGTTTCAATGTCAATCTTTCCTTCTGGAGTGACTAGTATGTCATCCGATATGTTCCTTCTTGTTTTACAGAATCTGGCAATGTGACCGGGTTTGTTGCAATGATAGAAGACCATTCCAGGTGCTCTCCAAGGTCCATTATTCATGTTTCCATTCTTCCTTCTGCATGTTGCAGCTATGTGACCATGACCATAGCAAATCCAATAGTTTTCTCTCCATCTAGTTGCCGCTTGATAACCATCACTTCCTAACTGATGATTAAAGGCATTAAACTGGTTGTGATTCCGATTCACAAAAGGTTTTAGACCAACTCCTTGAGTCCTCTGAGGATATCTTCTAGTGTTGTTCATAACAGACCTACATTCAGATGCTTTGTGCCCAAACTTGTTGCATGCATAACAATTACCATTGAACTTATTGGATCTAGGTACATTGTTTATAAAGTAAGGAAAATTATTGTAGGCTTTGCTTCTACACACATTGGCAGTATGTCCTTCTTTAAGACAGTTAAAGAAAATAGGTTTAAACTTTTGCTTACCTTTATCCTTTGACGTCAGTTGTTTCTTTGATGCTCCAGCATTTGTACTAGAGGTCTCACCTTCCTCATGACTAGAAAAACCAAGTCCATCAGTATTCTTGACAGGTTTAGCTGATTCAATCTTTTTCTCTAGCTTAACAGTACTCCTGTTGAACTTAGCAAGTATTTCCTTTGACTCAGAGAGTTCTTTGGAAATAGTAGCATTTGTTTCCATCAAGTTTACATTCTCGGAGATGGTCATGTTTAGTTCTCCTTGCATGTCTTCCTTTTCCACTTTGCTCGCATGGAGTTGAGTAGTTAGGGCACTGATCTCTTGCTTCAGCTTGGAGATTTCATGATCTTTGTCTTTTACCAAATCTTCAGGTTTCCTTTGGTTCTCAAGCTCTTGGCACATTCGCATAGTTAGTCCTTCCAACTCCTTTCTTAGGTTGGAATTGGATTCATTCATCTTTTCTACTTCTTGAATCAGGGCTTCCATGTCTGCTTCATCAGAAGAACTATTTTCAGATAGCTCCATTAGTTTTTCAACATGTTCTCTCCTTTTTGCTTGAGAGGCCTTATATTTGACCATAAGATCACCATAGGCTTGCTCAAACTACATGAGCCGATGAGTAAGTTCCCTCATAGTGTATTCCTCCATATCTCTTTCCAAGTGGTTAGACTTATAGAAAAGTTGGCTATGATACCAATTGATGAATACTAAGAGGGGGGGTGAATTAGTATGCCAAAAATCAATGTACTTAAACACTTTACTAGACTACCAGTAAATCGGTAAAATAGTTTAGCAGACAAACCGGTTAGCACACATTCAAACCAAATAGAAAATAATGCATTCACCCACAGAAGCACAAACACCATAACACAAGAGATTTTGACGTGGAAATCCAAATGGGAAAAACCACGGTGAGATAGAACTCACAAGTAACTATCTGTAGAATAGGAACCAGACCGGTTAAGGTCATACAATATTCTTTACGAGAATAGATCTTGTTAGGAATCTCAATCTCTATTAGGAGATAAGTGCGATTAAAGACTACCTTGCTAGAGGATTTTAGATCCATAGATGTGAACCACCTTGTTAGAGGATTTACAAAAGGCTTTTGGGCCTACCTAATTAAGGGCTTCAGACTTGTCGAAGATGTTAGTAATCAACAAGTGAGTGATCTAGCTAATAGCACAGACTGCTTGGTTAGATCCTTGATAGCTCATTCCTAATGCATTCCAGCATTACTTCAGTCTTCAACACATTCACACTCTCTAACTCATCAACCACCTTAAACCCTAGCAACAACTTAAAACCCTAGACATGATGTCCTAATAAAGGAATCTAATTTCATGTCGGTCCAATAGGATTACATACAATTTCCTAGGTTCAATGCATCTAGACATATTCTGTAACATGACACAAAAAGTACCGTTAAAGTGTCGGCACCGTCAAACAATCGGTGGATGGTAACTCATCACAAAATGCTAGTTGGTAACTCATCACAGAGTATTATCGGTTCATACAAAATATCAGTTGCCGGTTTGAAAAAAATGAAGATTGGAAAATATGTATTCTGCCGCTTTGATCCTTCATACCGCTTGAGATCCTTGAACCGCTTGGGATCAACATACTGCTTCAGACCGGTCAAAACATTTTGCAAAACATTGATAGTCTAAAGACTGTAATGCATCATATCGGTTGGAAACAATTGCTGGTTGAGCATAACTCATACATATAAAAGTGATCTCAATGCAAGTGTGTGTCCATTAATGACAATCACAACATAATCATAAAAAATGCCAACAATTTTAGCCTACATTATGTGTCATACGATAAATCACTGCATTGATCAGTTTGTCATTTCACACATACCCATCTATCGTACAGTCTTAGGTAGGAACTCGTACGAAACACTATTGTCATCATCCTGAAGCTATTACATTGTCATCTGGTCTTGTAAAACTTGGCATACAAATCTCTGATTTTGTCAGTCCAAAATAGTCAAACTTGCCTAAAACAATCTACAGCGAGCATAAAACTGGTTGTCATCATCCTGAGCATAAATAGATCAAAACACTATAGCTCTGCCATTTGTGTTGCACAATTTTGTCGATCATCTTTTAGCTAGTTCAATCAACTACTTATCAAACTTAAGTCACTTAAATAACATCTTATATAGGATAGATCATTCCTAAAAATAGACTGAGTCTTAGTTACTTCTCTCAAATCAACTTAGATAAATATCTTACATAGGATAGATTTTTCCTAAAACCAGACTAAATCTTAGTTGCTTCTCTCAATCAATATGTTAACCAAACAACTAGCTCTGAATTTGATCTTAACTTCTGAATCACAAACAGCTTTAGGTCACATCAATCAATAAAAATGCCTATTCAAATCAGAAGCTCTCGTAAGAAAGATGCCAAAGGCAAAGTGAAATCCTTTTCACATAAAGATAATCCATTTTACAAAGAGGATCCTCTTACTAATAAACCTTCATCATCAAAGATGCCAGTTTATGATCAACCTCTATCTCCCACTATACCTGGAATAGAACAAAATGTCGAAGATAACCTCAGTATTCATGGTACCGATGATGATTCCTCATCAAGTGAATCTAAAGCCTTTGAACCTCCAGAAATTGATATTCATAGATGTCAAAAGGATAAAGATTTCCAAAAAATGATGAAGGTTATCATGGCTAGAGAAAAACAAGACTATTTTATAGAACTAGCAAAACAAGGCGCTAAACTTCCTACTAGTTATAACATTCATACTCTCATCACTAAAAAGGAAGAATCACCTATAATAATGGTACACAAACAATTAGAAGCCTTATAGACTGAGATCACAGAACTAAAAAAAAAGGATAAATCCCCAAAACAATATTCTCTGGATACAATATGCCCATTTCCATTTGACAAAAACCTATACATGCCTCCATTTCCTTCACGAGTTGAGATCCCAAAATTTGACAAATATGATGGTACCTCAGATCCTCAAGATCATATCAGAGAATTTTGTGCTTTATGTATGGAGTTCATGCATGACCAAACTTATCTCATGCACCTTTTCCTTAGATGTTTGGGAGGGCAAGCTATGGAATGGTTCTCAAGTCTACCTAAGGGGATTAGAACTTTTCAAGAATTAATTGAATCATTCCTACAAAAATACTCCTATAACATTCGACACCCCATTACTATGATCGAGCTTTGCAATACCAAATAGAAAATAGGGGAGCCTTTTCTCACTTTCCTCCAATGTTGGAGAAAGATGTTCTCTAGATATTCATGGCCTCTTCCAAATTCTGAGAAAATGGATATATTCATCAACAATCTGATCCTTGAATTGAAATATAGTATCCAAATACAAGTGCACCCATCATTTAAAAAAATGGTAGATAATGCTATCTAAATGGAAGATGTTCTTATAAAGAAAGGAGATATCTCACCTTGGAAAGAAACACAACCAGGATCTATCTCTAAAGAAAAGAACAAATATTGGAAATATGGAAAATACAACAACAAGAACATTGTTAATGACGAAGTGGTAGACACTGTTAAAAACAACTTGAAGCCCACGATATTTAACTTGGCTAGTGGCACGTAAGCACTCAAAGTAGCTGAAACTGCACCAGAAAATCCTCCGAAGAAATTAAAAGAGTGGTTCAAAGAGAAACCTTGGCTTTTGAAACCTAGATGTGAATTCACTCCTCTGGAAGAATCATACAAATCCGCTTTCAAAACTTTATTGGCAAATGATCTGATAACGTTACCAGATAATTCTAGGCCATATGATCCCAAAGTCAAACCAAAATGGTGGAGAGAAAATGAATACTACGACTACCATCAAAACAAAGGTCATAACACAAACAACTGCATGAAGCTCAAGCATGAGATTCAAGATGTCATAGACGCTAGTAAAATTGTTGTCGGGAATCACTTGACAAATGTTGATCACAAAGCATTTAAAGACCCTTTACCTATTTATGAACAAGGTGATTAATCAAAGACAAAAGGAGGTGCCAAAGTAAATTACACTTATACCAGCAATGACAATGTGATCAACATGATTGAGTCTTCCCAACCTAAATATTGCAATGTGATTATAATCAAAGATGAACAAAACAAATCACAAAATGCAAATGTTGTGACCCATTCTAAAAAGAAATTCACTCTCCAAGGAGCTAGTTCTTCAACTCCTACTCAAATAACATCAAACCTACCAATCTCATCAAACAAACAAAAAGAAACAACATTTGATAAGTTTAAACTAACTTCATCATCATCCTCTAGATATAGCATTGTCGAACAACTGAAAAGAACGAATGCTCAAATCTCCATCTTTGAATTTCTCAAAATCTCTTCTACTCATAAAGAGATCTTGGACAAAGAGTTACTCACAACTAATGTTCCAAAAGATTTAAATATTGATCAGTTTCAATCTATGGTGGGTCATCTGAGTTCACCTCACTATCTGACCTTCTTTGAAGAAGATGACAACTTGCTAAATCATCCACATAACCAGCCATTGCATATTGAAGCCACGATCCATAAACATAGAGTTAAATGTGTTTTGATAGATGGAGGCGCGGGGTTGAATATTTGTAATTATAGTCTGCTCACACAACTAGGATTTTTTGAAAATGTCATTGATCCAGCCAAGAAAATAACAATTAAAGTGTATGATGAAGAAGAAAGGACCTCTAAAGGTCTGATATTATTACCAATCAGAGTGGGACCTATAGAAAGAGATGTCATTTTCCAAGTACTTGATCTTCATCTGTCATACAATATCTTACTGGGTAGGCTGTGGATTCATGAAATGAAGGTAGTTCCATCTACATACCATCAATGCTTAAAATTTCTCTATAACGAAGTTGAAGTTAGTATTCCTGCTGATACAAATCTCCCTTGTAATGCATTGACAAAAGGTGTTGATACCTTTGTGCCTCACAATAGAGAAGCCTCTACAAATGAAAGTCTAGAAGCTCTGATGAAGGACTTAGAAAAGAAATTGAAGATTACAAATACTGGCATGGATGGCTACAAGATAGAACTAGTACTTTCATTAGTCTCTCTCTCCCTCCATCACCAAAATAGTTGAGCAAACCATCAGAGGCTATGACAACACAAACTTCAACTCCAAATATCATATACAATGGTCGTTTTGTATAGTCTTTTACTTCCTTGGTAGATGAAATAGAAGAGGATGTCATTCTTAAGTGGCTTTTCAAGGAAGATAGTCAAAACGAGGAAGTATGACATTGTGAGATTTCCCCAACCCAATATGGTCCCGACTACAAAATGATTCAACGCATGGGATATTCATGTACTGGTCCCCTATGAAAACATCAAGAGGGTATTATTGAACTAATTTAGCTTCAAACAAAGTCCACAAATGATAAGGTTGGACTGGGATACAATCCAAAAAAGACATCAGACCAAAAACATGCTTCTAAGTCTAAGTGGAAGAAAATGATATCGCCTTCAACATCATAAGAAGTCAACGCTCAAGAAACTCAAGTAGAGTGTGAAAAAGAACAAGAGGAACTACCAATCAAGGGAGAAGAAACAATCAGTACTCAAGTTTCGATGGTATCAGCTACAAAAATACAAGGAGTTGAAGTTCAAAAAGATATGAGAGACGAAGTAGAAAGAATCAGAGAATTGTTTGTACCACTGAAAGTTCCAGTCACATACACTGGTAGGCAACAAGTAGACAATTCAGAAACTGACTCAAACAAGTATGAATTGGGTCCAAATCATCTCTTAGATACATCTAGTACAGAAACTCTAGAAGAGTCAAATGATATCACAGATAACACTCAAGAGCTGATGCGCTTAAAGCTAGAAAAGGAGATACATGAAATCAGACTAAAAAGACAAGAAGACTATGAACGAAGGCTGAAAAAAGGAAGAATAACAGAAAAAATTTCATCTATTATATACCCCTCTAATAAGAAAGAACAAATCAAGTATGGGACTACACAAGAAGAATTGGAAGCTATAGAAGTAGAACCAATCATTAGTCCAGAGGAAGCTGAATGGAGTAGACGACAGGGACTCACAAAACCATCAAGGTTATATCAACAGGTATGTCAGACACAAATGGTAAATGAACCAAATCTTGAAGGAACTTGTAGCATTAAAGATGTTAGTGTTGATACCATACATACATTTACTCAATCACTTGAAGAAGACTCGAAAAATTCATCTGATGACTTTGATGACTCTGACAACAGTCCTATTTATGACAATAGCTACTCAACATCAAACTCTGAATCATATGATGTAAATGATGAGAATCTATCTACTGATCTTGTTACTGTTGAATCACGATATGAAGTCTATTTTGGCGTAGAGAATGATGCTACAAGTAGGTCTATTAGATTAGGTCAACTAAATATTAAAGTGCACTTTAATAATCATGTTCTGACTCTTCCTAGTCTCGAGACATTTACGCAAGGTAGTCTTCTAGAACTTGACTTTTTGATTCATAGTTGTGATGACAATAGCGTGAACTCACTTGAACATGTCCAAACTCTATCCTTGGTACATCCTAAATTAATTGACTGTAGTCTACAAGAACAACCCATGAATGTACCTACTTTTGCCAATGACTACACGCTAGCCTATTACCTCATCGCAGTTGAACCCATTGACTCTTCCACCAGTGAAAGGAGTGAGAACATGACTGAAACAGATATCAAGTATCTTAGTCGCAAAAATCAAAGAAATAAAAATAAAAGATCTGATGGTGAAAACCACATTGTGGCGGTGTCAAAATCTTAAAAAGAGAAAATAAAGGACGTACCTAAGGGTGAAAACCTCTCCGAGGCACCTGAAGGTGAGATACTTGATATACTGCCAAGTCATTTTCAGGAAAGGTTTTCTATATTGATCGAACCAACTCAGCTAGTGAACATTGGGAGTCAAGAGACACCACACATCATTCACTTAGCTCAATCACTATCACCAGAAGAATTGAAAGATTTCACTCCTCTTTTCAGAAAAGGATCAATTTTGCATGTATGTACTCTAATATGCTAGGCCTGGATCCTGATCTTATCATGCACCATATTTCTATCACACCAAGATTTAATCTAGTCAATCAAAAACTCCATAAGATGCACCCTCACATGGCATTGCTAGTCAAGGTTGAGCTAGAAAAATTGCTAAAAGCTGGATTTATCAAAGCTATAGACTATACAAAATGGATTTCAAACATAGTACCTATGTCAAAGGAAGACAAATCTATTAGGTTTTGTACAGACTTCATAGATATCAACAAAGCTTGTCCAAAGGACGACTTTCCATTGCCAAACATTGATATGATAGTTGATATGACCGCTGGGTATGAGATGTACTCACTAATAGACAAATTCTCTGGCTATAATCAGATCAAAATAGCTCCAAGAGATCAAGAAAATACAGCTTTCACCTATGCATGGGGAACCTTTTGCTGGAATGCCATGCCATTTGGGCTAAAGAATGCAGGAGCAACTTACCAAAGAGTGGTAACTACTATCGTTCATGATATGATGCATAAGAATATGGAAGACTATATTTATTACACCTTAGTAAAGACTATGAAGAGATCCACACATATTCAAGAGCCAGGTCTTACACTAGACAGAATGGAAAAATTCAAACTTCAGCTAAATCCAAAAATGTGTGCATTCGGGGTAACATTGGGGAAATTGCTTGGCTACATCATTTCAAAGAAGGGAATCAAGGTTGATCCTGAGAAGGTCCAAGATATAATGGAAATGACACCTCCGAAGAACATCAGTCAAATGAGAAGTTTATAGGGATGTCTCCAATCAATCAGACACTTTATTTCTCAGTTGGTAGACAAAGCTCAACCTTTCACAAAAGTATTGAGAAAAGGGGTAATCTACAACTGGGATCAAGAATGTGAACAACACCTTTAGAAAATCAAAGAATACCTATCCAATCCACCAATACTGATGCCACCAATTTAGGGTAAACCATTGATCTTATACATATCAGCTATTGATTCTTCATTGGGGGCACTTTTGGCACAACAAAATGAAAATAAAAAAGAGAGAGCTATATATTACATCAGTAGAACATTGGTGTCTTATGAAATGAACTATACTATAATAGAAAAGGCATGCTTGGTATCACAAAAATTGAGATACTACATGTTAGCACATTACATCAAGCTAGTAGCTAAGATTGATCCGCTCAAATATCTTCTCAACAAAACAACACTTATAGGAAGATTGGCTAAATGGGTCATGGTTCTTACAGAGTTTGATATTGAATATGTGGAACGCAAAACCATCAAAGGATAGGTAATTTCAGATCAACTTGTTGATGCTCCACTTGAAGACACTCAACCGCTACATATAGAATTTCCAGATGAATCAATAATGCACCTTACTCAACAATCATGGAAGATGTTCTTGTTACCAAAATTTTGCACATGCTAAATTTGGTGGCCTAATGAGGCCAATTGCTTTCATTCATATTGGAAAGTTCCAAGCAAACTGGCAAATATCAAGTCAAATCATTAGCAAGAAATCAGATATGCACTATTTTTTTTAGCTTGTTTTCTTCATGTGCAGATACAGGAAAAGTAAAATACAGCATGTGGGTTAAAATGTGGCTCCCATGAGGGTTGAGCCTAGCATGCTGATGTAGATGGGTATTACAAAGATAAATAGATCATAGAGATATTCATGCTCCATTACACTTTCAGGTATGGCATGGCTATTAAAACCTTTAGGCAAATTCATTTGGCAAGTGTATCACCAAATTGCCTACATGGCTGTTGGGAAAGGTCAAAAGAAACTCAGAGAAAATGCAATCAACCTGTGTAAAGTTTTTTTACTTGGGCACCAAAGAGGGTTTTAAATGTTAGGTCCCAGAGACAATTGAGAGGGGGGGGTGAATCAGTTGTCTAATAAATTCAAACCAAAAACTAATTAACCAACTTAATGCTTAATACCGGTAAACAAGTTAAGTATGTCGATAGATAGTGTTAATAGTAAATTGCTATACCGGTAAGGATTAAAGCATGAAACATAAACATAAAGTCATCCACAACACATAACACCAATATTTGTACGTGGAAACCCTGTAAGGGGAAAAACCACAGTGGGAAACCTTACCCACAATCAAATGATACTATTGCAGATAGTAAGTGTACATAAATGAGGTCTGCACATGCAGAAAGGTCAACAACCTAGAGCTCACTACTCAATCAAAAAATGGGAGTCACATTGACTACAATTGGATGGTTAAATCCAATAAGAATGTATTGCACAAAATAGCATCTCCATATGCTGGATTCAATACCAGTGTAATGCTGATATGCTTATACAAAAACCTAACTTCACCTTCAAATGATGTCTTCATGTATATCCCTGCTTGATCTCGCATATACCTTCACTCAATTCTTTTTCGCATTCCATACTTGATCTTACAAATAAGATTTTACATTTATACCATACCCTAAGACCAATTTTAGTAGGTCGGCTCTACAAGATATTACAATAAAAACATTTTTCATACAATATAATATCCGATGCAATAGCTGATTAAACATGTCAGCTTAATGCATTTACAACAATAATAAATCATCTCCACAGCATGCCATGCTGATCTGGAAAAGATAAACTTGCCGGTGTAACCCTAGATAACCTGGACCTATTTGCCGGTAAAAGCAAATATGCAAATATGAATATAGCAATGATTAATTCTTCAAAACAAAGTGTCCACATGATGTCTTCGACATTACCAAGTGTCTTGCATATCATTCCAAGTGCCGGTGAACAATATATCCTGCCAGTGAATGTTGTTGGATCTCCAAAGTGCTTGTATTCAGTAGGTGTTGACATCAATGACAAAACCATACCAAAATACCAACATTAAAAGGCCAAAGAACTTCCAAGTTGTTTCAGTCGCCAGGCACAAAGAACATTTATCCCACATTGGTCGCGGGGAGGAGCATTTTTTATTTAAAACCAAAGTCGTATTTATCCTTAGTGTCAAATCTTACGAGCTTTTGGAAAGTGGTTGATTAAGGAAGTGGTGGGTCCCACATGTGCGCGCACATGTCAAGGTGTCCAAATTTTGTTACCGACTGGAAGGAAGCAGAAAAGGTCGAGCAAGTTGGGCAGATCAGACACAGATCGTGGTGATCAAACGATTGTCGCTATGTCGCGATGGTTATATGCTCACCAGATATCATTGCGATTGGTGAGGTGGTGGTCCAGTGGCTGGTGATGTGGTATAGATGGACAAAGAGATGGAAGGTCCAATGGTGATGACATGACATAATAAGTAGCATGTCACCAAATGGTGACTTATCAAGAAGATCTTGGCTGCGATGAATCTCTAAAAGGTTTCATCAAAGGTTCAGTTCCATCGACATAGGGTATATCAAAGAAATTAAAACTAGTCCCACTGATAAAATAAAAGCATCGATGAAACTGCAGGTTCAATGAGACTTGCAAATGGCTCGCTGAGGGAGTAGTTTGGCTGAAAGAATGATATCTAACAGAAGCAAAGGTGACTTGGCAGTCCAGGTGGATCCGTGAGTGGGCCATAGGCTGATGCGTGGCAAGCCTGACAGGAAGGTGGTGCCCAGGCAGATCTCATGAGTGAATGAGGGGGTGCCACATGGTGACACATGGAAGAGGGGAGTAGATTAGCTAGGGTTAATTGTCAGGCAGATCAAGGATGATCCAACAATAGTTGCTATACCATGATAGAAAGAAGCTCGCTAGTTATCCCCATGACTTCGCGACAAAGCACGTGCGGAAAAGGGTGAGTGCCCAGGTGAGATAAGGGTCATACAAGTCCGGGATGATCTAAGGGCTATCACTATACCACAATGAAAAGGTGCCTAAATGTTAAACCTCGTGACATAGAGAAAATCCATCAACAGTCTCGGTGGTTGAATGTTAATCTGTCATGTAATGGCAGTTAATGCAGGTAGTTAAATCAAATGGCCAAGTAACTGGTAGTGCCCAGGTTAACTCACTGTGAAACAAGAAGAGAAGTCATCAGGTAGTTTGGGGTCCTATTTTAGCCTTAGAGAAAGTTTGCATGAGTTCTTCTCAAGATTTTGAGCCTATTTTGGTAGCTTTTTATTCCAACTCAAGCATTAATTTCAGAATAGATATTTTCAATGGGACTTCATCTTCAGTCATTTTGGAGTCATCTTTCCTCTACCTTTTGGAAGGTTTTTTTTGTATAAAGTGAGAAATTTTTATCTTTCTTCAGAAGTTCTTGATCATTCTCTTGCTAATTTTAGCAGAGAATACATTCTTGTAGCTCTTGCAGTTTTATGATAGAATACTGAATAAAATTATCAGCTTATGCCTTATATTTTTGGAGTTCATTTTCTTATTCATGATTGAGAGTTAGTTTATTGTGTTATTATCTAGATAACCTTTAAATTTTCTATCTCATTTGTAAGTCACAGGTTATGCATTATGATAAATTGGTTCATTTGGTTGATTGTGAAAGTTTTCTTTCCTTTCAATTTCTTGAAGTTTAAATCATTTGCATGAAATATTTATGTGCTATGAACTAGAAGTCTATTTCTACAGATTGGTATTTTTAGGAGTGTATTTCTGTCATTTTGAGATATCTTATTGATGCTTCACCTTAGTTTAGCATTCACAAAGTCATTCTATTTTCATTTTTAGTTTCCTATCCCTTTTCTTGATAAGGAATTTAGAGTTATTCATAGGGAACCAACCCTTCATCTGGAGGTTAATTCTCACTATAGGCAACCCACTGGCCTGAGAATTATCCCATGTGTCACCAAGTTGCTTGAGCTTTCAACTTGTGCATTACAGGTGCAATTTGAGTGATAACAGTTTTTGGCACGCCTGGTGGGACACGTTTGAGCTATCTCAGTTCAAAAAATATTCACTCTTGCTACTTTTGGTCTGACAAGCAACAATTCCAGCCTTTAGAGGCAATGATTTTCATACCTGGCGACTCATTTTCTTGGTTTCTATGTAGATTCGGTGATATTTTGTAGCTTATGAGAAAGATTCAAACCAGATCAAGTAAAGATCTTGTTGAGAATTCTCATCTATCACCACCAAAAAGAGTTAAAGAGGCAACAAATAAGGTTTCAAATCCATCAAACCCTTCTAATTCACTTGTTCTAGATTTGTCTACTCCTCCCATTATTCAGCCTCTAGTTACAACCTACAATAATCCTTTGTTTTCAAACTCCTCATCTCAAGCACAAGTAAATCCACCTATTATCCCAATGGCTCTGCCAAGAGCTCAACCTTTTGTAACTTTCAATCAAGGTAGCCCTTTGAATCTTACTCATTATGATGATATTCATATAGTAGCATTGAAAAGCCTACCTTTTTTCACAAGAGAAGATCAGACCACTCCCATTGAACATATAAGGAATGTAGCTTCGTTGTGTGGTGTACATCATATCACACAAGAGAATGTTGCAATCAGACTCTTGGGTGCCTCATTTAAAGGGAAATTTCTTCAGTGGTTTAGAGGACTACCTGTAAATTCAATTGATACCTGGAATCAGCTGGGTGATAGATTAAATTCACAGTTTGAGGACAAATCTGACCATTTGTCACTATTAGAACAACTCAGTACCATAAAGAGATCCCCTCAAGAGCAAATGACTGACTTCAATTTTCATTTGTAGAAGACTTGGAGTAGAATCCCTGTCATAGTAAGGCCTACTCTTGCACATGCATTTCTATCTTATCTTAGGGCCCTTAATACTGACATTTTAGTCATGATTCAATCTATGGGTGCAAATAATCTACCAAATATATTTGATGTTGCTATTAGAGCAAAAAATTGTCTAATTCAGGCTGGTAAAATAGCCCCTAGGCCCCCAAGGCCCATATTTACAGAAATACAACATATTGTACCTCTTTTAGAGCCTCCTCTAGTCGTTGTCCCACCTTTACCAACACTGAATTATCAAGTTGCAGCCCAAGCAAATATTGTCACGCTCCCAAATCAAGAGTTTCAGGAGTTTAAAAATGAAATGAAAACCATGTTCCAAGGCTTTGGTAATAAAATGACCAATATTGAGAAGCAAGTTTCCCAAAATACCAAGCCTTATCAAGCTCCTTATTAGAATAACCATTAGAACAAGCCTCATTAGCAAGCTGACCCTCAGGGTCAAAGAAGAAATTATAACCAAAGATCCAATATACCTTACAATCCCAACACTACTAGCACATCCAGAGATATCATCCTAGCTTAAAACAACATGGCATCAGATTATGATTGGTGTTACCCTTGCAACCAACCTCATAATCATACCACTTGTTTGAATGGTATGCTACATCAAGAACTTATGGTTCAAAATAATGATGTTGTCTTAGAAGATAGTACTCATGGAACTCATGATCAACAAGTTTCTCATTCTGAACAAGGCCCAGATGTCACCTTGGTCAATTGGCAAGGTGAATAATTATGTGGAGTGAATCAGCCACAAACTCAGAATTAGTCCTACACTTATATTGCAGCCAATACATGGTCCAAAAAGAGAGCCATTGATATAGGACAACAAGTTGATAAAGGCATCAATCAGGCTTCTATAAGCCAACAAGCATCACTTGGACCTCAACCCACTCCGAATACACAAATCCAACCAAAAGGGCAACTAGTGGTCAACAAGGATCAGCCAAGAGGTCAATTACAAACAACACAAGCTCAAGAGGATGTTGTTGTTAAAAGAGGACAACAAAAGGTTAGTACAAGTTTATTTAATATTTTGGATCAATTGAAAAAGATGCATGTTAGTGTCTCAATGTGGGATTCCTTATCTCTTCCAGGGCAAAAGGATTTTCTTTAAAATGCCTTGTCTAACATCTCCTTGTCACAAGAGCTTCCTAATGAGAAACCCAAAGTAGTCTTATCCAATGCCCCTCAAGAAAAGAAGGACAAACAACAAACTCAAAGGGTCAAAACCCCTCCTTTTTATCTGACTTTAATCATAGGTCGGCACCTAGTGCATTGTATGATTGATTCAGGTGCAATTAGTTCTGTCATGCCAAAGAAGATAGTTGATAAGGTGGGTTTGACATATGAGCCTCTTTCAAAAGGGGTAGTCTAGCTAGATGGGACAATAGTAAACACAGTAGGTGTGATTACAAAATTTGGATCTCATATTGCATGCATGCCCAAACTTCTCAATCCCACAAGATGTCTACATCATAGATCTTCCCCCTTACTTTGCTTTATGCTTGTCTATAGATTTCACAGCCAAGTTGGGTGGGTATTTGTCTTCTGATTGGTCACATATGTTTTTCAGAACAAGATATGGTACCAAAGTGACCATAAAATTAGAATTGTTAGTGTTGTCACTCAAATTGCACCCGTAATACACAAGATGAAAGCTCGAGAAACTTGGTGACACATGGGATAATTCTTAGGCCTATGGGTTGCCTATAGTAAGAATTAACCTCCAGATGAAGGGTTGGTTCCTTATGAATAACTCTAAATTCTTTGCCAAGAAAAGGGGGAGGAAAACTAAAATTGAAAATAGAATGACCTTGCGAATGCTAAACTAAGGTGAAGCATAAAAAATGATATCTCAAAATGATAGAAATACACTCCCAAAAATACCAATCTATACAAATAGACTTCTGGTTCATAGCACATAAATATTTCATGCAAAGGATTTAAACTTCAAGAAATTGAAAGGAAAGAAAAACTTTCACAATGAACCAAATGAACCAATTTATCACAATGCACAACCTATGACTTACAAATGAGACAAAAAATTTAAAGGTTATCTAGACAATAGCACAATAAACTAGCTCTCAATCATGAATAAGAAAATGAACTCCAAAGATATAAGGCATAAGCTGATAATTTTATTCAGTATTCTATCATAAAATTGCACATGAGTTACAAGAATGTATTCTCTGCTAAAACTAGCAAGAGAATGATCAAGAACTCCCGAAGAAAGATAAAAAAAATTCACTTTATACAAAAAACTTCCAAAAGGTAGAGGAAAGGATGACTCCAAAAAGACTGAAGATGAACTCCCACTAAAAATATCTTTTCAGAAAACTATTCCTTGAGTGGAAATAAAAAGCCACCAAAATAGGCTCAAAATCATGAGAAAAACTCATGCAAACTGCTTAAATCTGACCCCAAACTACCTGATGAATTCTCTTTTCTTTGTCACTGATTCCACTTGGATGCTACTGGTTACTCGAGTCCACTTTTGAACCACTCATCTATAGATAGTTTACAACTCATGCACCTTCTTATCAGGTTATCGGTGTAGCATCAAAACATTCCCACTGATATCTAATGATGTGCTCCCAAACAATGTGTTGTTCCATCGGGTCTTTGGTGTAGCTCCCAAACATGTTGTACCAATAGCCAATGGTAGCACTCCACAAAATTCTTTCTTGGGCCCCACCACTTGGTCACCAAGTCGCGAAAGCCCTTGCCACATGTTACAATCTAACTTATCCATGGCCACCATCTCACTTTAGGCCAGACCCACCACTGGACTTATTCTTTCTTTGTCACTGATCCATGATAGGTAACTGTCAATCATCTTTGCATTGTGGATCAGCAACAGCTGTTGGATCGGCTCCAACTTGCTCGCACCTTATCTCCTTGTCTCGCTCAACTTTTTTGCATGTGCCTTGTTGCCAAGTTGTAGTGAGTATTTGGCGATCATCTTTGCATCATGACATAGCGACAGCCGTCAGATAATCTTGGACCTGCCGTTGATCTGCCTTGATCTACTCGATCTTTAGTCTCTCTAAGTGGCTCTCTCTTATGCCATGGTGTCACCATGTGTCTGCCACTGGTTCACTCATGAGATTTACCTATCTTGCCACTTGGACTTGCCACTAGACTTGGACCCACCTTGGTTCATTTGATATTATTTTTTCAGCCAAACTTCCTCCCTCGGTGAACTATTTTCATGTCTCATTGAAACTATAGTTTCATCGATACCTCTTATTTCAGTGGAACCGATGTCTTCGGTGAATTCGTTTAGAGATCCATCGATGCCAAGGTCTTCTCAATAAGTCACCCTTTGGTTTGTCAGTGCATCCAACTGGCCATCATCTGGGCACCACCTATCTTCCACCTATCGTGAAGGTATTCATTCTGGGCACATCACAACCAGGATATAGTGACAGTCATGGATACCCCTGGAATTTCACTCCACTGTCCAATCTTCCTTGATCTGCATGCCCTTCTGTCACATGTCACCACATGTCAGCCTTTATTCTGCCACATGATCCACCTGGGTGCCACCTCGACTTCCACCTGGATGCCACCTCACTAGTCACTAAGTCACGGAGATTAACAGTCGAGAGCTTTCACATAGCAGTATAGCAATGACCATCAGATCTTTCACACCATTGTCTGATCTTCTTGGACTTGCAGGTTGGTTAACCACCTTTTACTATGAAATTTGGCCACTCTGAGATGCACGCACACACGGGGGGCCCACCAATGCTAAGATGCTCCTTGTCAAAAGCCCAAAATCTTTGACACTTAATATGTGTGGGGCTTTGCCTTTAAATACTGAAATGCTCCTCTCTGTGGCCAATGTGGGCTAAATGGACTATGCTTGGGCCTTTCCATAGGGTCATCAGGATAACATGAAACTAGGACTTCCGATGGCCAATCACTACACACACAGCTTTGCCTTTTCCATCAGGTCACTGGTGTAATATTAAATAGCTCATTTTGGTAGCAGATGACTTACTCCGTGCTCCGCACTTCTTATTGAGTCATCGGTGTAGGTCTTGTCGATCGGGGTAGGTCTTGTCGATAAGGCAAAAATTCAAAAACTGCAAAGAAACACCCATCTCCATTAGCATATTGGGCTCAACCCTCATGGGAGCCACATTTTAACCCACATGTTGTATTTTACTTTTCCTGTATCTGCACATGAAGTGAACAAGTTAAAAAAAATAAGTGCATATCTGATTTCTTGCTAATAATTTTGACCTGATATTTGCTGATTTGCTTGGCACTTTTCAATTTGAATGAAAGCAAGGCCTCATTAGGCCACCAAATTTAGAATGTGCAAAAATTTGGTAACAGTTAGCTAATGATCATATAGAACCATACATCTCAAGTGTTGTTAATGCAAATTTTTCTATACAAGAATCTAATGAACAACCTAATATCCCAGATCCAAACACCCCAATAGAAGGGATACCTGATGTAGTATTAGATGAATGGGCAGTAGAGAATGATGAAGAAGATCCATTCAAGCATATGGAATAATTAGAGCTAGGTGTCTACATGATCTATGAAGAAGGTGTCATTGTCCCTAATCTTGAAAAGAGTGACAATCAATTGTCCAATCAGTAGGGTGAACAACAGAACAATGAATTGTGGCAACTCTATTTTGATGGCTCGAGGAGCAAGGTTGGTTTCGGAGGTGGTGTTATGTTAATCTCTCCTAAAGGTAAGAAATACTTTTCAGTCTTTATATTTTCTTTTAACTGTACTAATAATACAATTGAATATGAGTCACTTGCACATGGATTGGAATGGGCTAGAAAAAGAAATGTAAAGTGTTTGCAAGTACTGGGGATAGTGAGCTAGTGGTAAATCAAGTAAGAGGTGTCAATGTGACTAAAAATGATGTCCTTAAAATTTATAAGCATAGGATATGGGACTTAGTTAAAGAATTTGATGCTTTCAATCTGCTATCTGTGCCTAGAAATTAGAATAAGGAAGCAAATAAATTGGCTGCCTTGGGTGCTCAATTTGACATACTAGATGAGGTAAGAAATATTGAAAGACAAAAATATGTCAAAGTGGTTGTTAGGCCTTCAATTCCAAATAACAGTGTCAATTGGCAAGTCTTTGATTCCGATGAACAAATTATTGATTTTCTTATTGAAGAGGCTGAATTTGCAGATGGTAATCAACATAAATTTGTAAAGCAATAAGAAAATCAGATTCTTCAATTGAAAAGTAATAAGTTGCCAGAGGGATTGGTAACCCTTGAGTCAATGTTTAACATTGATGATCAGGTTAGAAAGGAAAAGGGCAGCATGCTAGTTAAAGAGGAGCACTACAAACCTATTGAGATCTTTAGAGATAAGTTATTAAAGCTTGGAAAGGTAGGTATAGTTGACGAGAAACAGGCATTTGTTTTGCTTTGTCAAGATTTCAATGATGTGTTTGCATGGCAGTATGAAGATTTGAAGGGATTTAACCCGGCATTAGCCCAACACACCATAGAGTTGGAAGTTGATGCCAAGCCTATGAGACAAAAGCAAAGGCCCCTTAATCCCAAACTCAAGCATCTCATGAAGATTGAACTAAACAAGTTGATCCAACATAATATCATCTTTCCTATAAAGCATACGTTTTGGGTTTCAAATTTGGTTCCCGTAAGAAAGAAGAATGGTGAGCTTAGACTTTGTGTAGACTTTAGAGATCTTAACAGAGCTTCTCTAAAAGATCATTACCCACTACCCTGAATGGAGCAGATCTTACAAGTAATTTTAGGTTCAGATAGATTTTCACTACTTGATGGTTACTCTGATTATAATCAAATTCTAGTCAAACGTGATGACCAATTTAAAATGACCTTTACTACAAACTGGGGAACAATGGCATATAGGAAAATGCCTTTTGGTTTGTCTAATGCAAGAGCAACCTTCAGAGGGCAATGAATATGGCTTTCCAAGGTCTTATAAATAAATGTGTTTTGGTTTATCTTGATGAGGTAACCATTTTTTCAAAGCATGCGGAGGAGCACTTTTCTCACTTAAGGCAGATTTTTGAAAGGAGTAGAGAATATGGAGTATCTCTAAATCCCAAAAAGTGCATTTTTGTTGTACACGAGGGTAAGTTGTTGGGCTATATTGTCTCCAAACATAGAATAACCATAGATCTAGAGAGGGTAAGTGCTGTTTTAGCTTTTCCTTTTCCTGCACATAAGAAAGGCCTTCAAAGATTTATAGGCAGAATCAATTTTGTAAGAAGATTCATCCCCAATATAGCATTTCTTTTGAAGCCATTGACTACCATGCTTAAGAAAAATATTACTTTTAGCTAGTCCAAAGAGGGTAAGAATAATTTTGAAGAAATTAAGACTGCCATAGCATCAACGCTTACTTTGATTAATCCAGACTTTGCAAAGGATTTTATATTATATTCTTTTGGTACTTTTGATACTATTTCAGCTATGTTGATTCAACCGAATGATGAGGGATTGGAACAACCAATTGCATTCTTTAGCTAAGGCCTAGAAGGGTACGAACAAAATTATTCTTTTGTTGAGACACATGCATTAGCAGTCATTTGAAGTCTAAAGAAATTTAGACACATGCTTTCAAATAACAAAATTCACCTAATGGTTGCTCATCCTAGCATAAGAGAATTTTTGTTAAATAGAGATATTAATGACAAAAGAGCTAGTTGGATCACAAAAGTGATGGAGTATGATGTTAATATAATGGTAGCAAAGCTGATTAGAGGTAAGGGATTATGTGAATAGCTTGCTAGTCATAACAAAAACACCAAACAAGACAATGAAGAAGTGATCCTAGTTCATGAAGATAATGAACCAATTGTTGTAGCAACACCTCCTACAAGATGGGTGCAAGAAATGATGAATTTTCTTCAGAATGGTGAGTGTCCTAAAGGCCTAAAAAATGCTAAACGAAGATACTATAGACTTCAAGCTATCCCTTATCTCATTTTGGATGGAATTTTGTTTAGAAAGGATTTTAATGGTGTATTCTTAAGATGCGTAGATTCAGATCAAACTAACACAATATTAGAGGAATTCCATAATGGACCAGCTGGTGGTCACTTTGTACCACAGACTACAACATTAAAGATCATGAGGGTAGGATATTTTTGGCTTGATTTGCATAAAGATGCATATGCTTGGGTAAGGAAATGTAAGAATTGTGCAGTATTTGCAAGCAAACAGAAAATGGCATCTTTACCCCTGCAACTTGTTCAAATTGAACAACCATTCATGAAGTGGGGGCTTGATTTTATCGGAGTCATCAATCCACCTTCAAGTTCTGGGCATAAATGGATCTTGATAGTCACGGATTACTTTACCAAGTGGACTGAAGTTGTACCCTTGAAGGAGGCAAATGAAAGTGAAGTCCTAAACTTTTATCAAGACTTAGTAGCAAGGTTTGGTATTCCCGATTCTATTATTTCAAACAATGCATTTGCTTTTGTAGGATTTAAGATTACTGATTGGGCTGTCCAAAACAACGTATTTTTGAGTACTTCATCCAATTATTACCCTCAGGGTAATGGATAAGATGAGTCTACTAATAAAAACTTGATTAGGATAATCAAGAGGACAATAGAAGATAATCAGAGAACTTGGCACACTCAGATGAAACATGCATTGTGGGCTAATAGAATCACCCCTAAGAGAGCTACAGGTATATCTCCCTATGTCCTCATTTATGGTAAAGAGGAAAGACTCCCAATTTTAGTTGAAATGCCTACACTAACTCTGATTAGAGAGCTAGAAATGTTTCAAGAAGAACCTATGCAGGTTAGGTTGGCAAAACTAATGGAGCTGGAGGAGGTGAGAAAGCAAGCATTGATGACTATTGAAAATCATCAAGCTTAGATGAAGAGGACTTTCGACAGGAAGGCAGCTCTAAGAGTTTTCAATAAGGGAGATTTGGTTTTGAAATGGGATGAATTAAAAAGTAAGCCTGGAAAGCATACTAAATTTGATGCCATATGGGATGGCCCATACATTATTACTGAGAAAAAGCAACATAATACTTTTCAGCTTTCAAAGTTGAATGGTGAAACCCTTCCAATCCGAGTTAATGGGATTCATCTCAAGGATTTCCTTTGATATTTTATTTAGGTTAATAAGCGTCGATGCACTTTTTGTTTTTCTATTTTGTTGTTCAGAGTTTCAATAAGTGCTCATGTCGAGTTTTGTGGTTCCTGTTTTAAGCAACACTACTTGTTTTTTCCTAGTTTTCCTATTTTGTTTTGGTGTCATGTTGTGGAGCAACTGAATTTCAAGAAGTTCCATTTGGAGAGAGGGCTAAGATGACTCCATAAATCCAATGGATAAGCCATGACTAGTCTATAGTGTTTAGCAGGCAAACACTCTGCAGAGGTCACCAAAAATGTTACCAAACTTTTGCACATGCTAAATTTGGTGGCCTAATGAGGCCTTGCTTTAATTCATATTGGAAAGTGCCAAGCAAATCAGAAAATATTAGGTCAAATCATTAGCAAGAAATCAGAAATGTGCTATTTTTTTAACTTGTTTACTTCATGTGCAGATACAGGAAAAGTAAAATACAACATGTGGGTTAAAATGTGGCTCCCATGAGGGTTAAGCCCAGCATGTTGATGGAGATGGGTATTACAAAGATAAATAGATCATAGAGATATTTATGCTCCATTACACTTTTAGGTATGGCGTGGCTATTAAAACATTCAGGCAAATTCATTTGGCAAGTGTATCACCAAATTCCCTACGTGGCTATTGGGAAAGGCCAAAAGAAACTCAAAGAAAATGCAATCAGTCTATGTAAAGTTTTTTTACTTGGGTGCCAAAGAGAGTTTTAAAAGGCCAAAGAACTTCCAAGCAGTTTCAGTCGCCAGGCATGAAGAACATTTATCCCACATTGGTCAAGGGGAGGAGTATTTTTTTATTTAAAACCAAAGTCGCATTTATCCTTAGTGTCAAAGCTTATGGGCTTTTGGCAAGTGGTCGATTAAGGAAGTGGTGGCCCACCCATGTGCGTGCACATCTCAAGGAATCCAAATTTTGTGACCAATTGGTGGGAAGTGAAAAAGGTCGAGCAAGTCGGGCAGATCAGACACATATTGCGGTGATCCGATGGCTGTCGCTATCTCGCGATGGTTAGATGCTCTCCAGATATCATTGCGACTTGGCAATTGGTGAGGTGGTGGTCTAGTGGTTGGTGATGTGGCATGGATGGACAAAGAGATGGAAGGTCCAGTGATGATGATGCGGTAGAGCCAGTGGCATGTCACTAAAGGGTGACTTATCGAGCAGACCTTAGCCATGATGAATCTCTAAAAGGTTTTGCTGAAGGCTCAATTCCATCGACATAGGGTATATCGAAGAAATCAGAACTAGTCCCACCAATAAAATAAAGGAATCAATGAAACTGCAGGTTCGATGAGACTTGTAAAGGGCTCGCTGAGGGAGTATTTTGGCCGAAAGAATGATATCCAATAGAACCAAAGATGACGTGATAGTCCAGGTGGATCCATGAGTGGGTTGTAGGTTGACGCATGGCAAGCTCGATAGATAGGTGGTGCCCAGGCATATCTCATGAGTGAACCAGGGGGTGCCACATGGTGACACATGATAGAGGGGAGCAGACCAGCCGAGGTTAATGGTCAGGTAGATCAAGAAAGATCCAATGGTGATGCGAGAGATCTAATGGCAGTTGCTATACCGTGATAGAAAGAATCTCACTAGTTATCCCCATGACTTGACGACAAAGCATGTGTGGAAAAGGGTGAGTGACTAGGTGAGATAAGAGTTGTGTAAGTTTGAGATTATCCGGGGGCTATCACTATACCACAATGAAAAGGTGCTTGAATGTTAATCCTCGTGACATAGCGACAAGCTGTCAGCAGTCCTGGTGATTGAATGTTAATCTGTCATGCACTGGCAATTAATGCAGATGGTTAAGTCAAATGACCAAGTAACCGGTAGTGCCCAGGTGAACTCAATGTGAAATGAGAAGAGAAGTCATCAGGTAGTTTGGGGTTTGATTTAATCCTGAGAGAAAGTTTCCATGAGTTCTTCTCATGATTTTGAGCCTATTTTGGTGGCTTTTTATTCCCACTTGAGGATTAGTTTCAGAAAAGATATTTTTAGTGGGAGTTCATCTTTAGTCATTCTGGAGTCATCTTTCCTCTACCTTTTGGAAGGTTTTTTTGTATAAAGTGAGAAATTTTTATCTTTCTTCAAAAGTTCTTGATCATTCTCTTGCTAATTTTAGCAAAGAATACATTCTTGTAGCTCATGTGCAGTTTTATGATAGAATACCAAATAAAATTATTAGCTTATGCCTTATATTTTTGGAGTTCATTTTCTTATTCATTATTGAGAGTTAGTTTATTGTGTTATTGTCTAGATAACCTTTAAATTTTTCTGTCTCATTTGTAAGTCACAGGTTGTGCATTGTGATCAATTGGTTCATTTGGTTGATTGTGAAAGTATTCTTTCCTTTCAATTTCTTGAAGTTTAAATCCTTTGCATGAAATATTTATGTGCTATGAACTAGAAGTCTATTTGTGCAGATTGGTGTTTTTAGGAGTGCATTTTTGTCATTTTGAGATATCCTATTGATGCTTCACCTTAGTTTAGCATTCACAAAGTCATTCTATTTTCATTTTTAGTTTCCTATCCCTTTTCTTGGTAAGGAATTTAGATTTTTTCACAGGGAACCAACCCTTCATCTGGAGGTTAATTCTCACTATAGGAAACCCACAGGCCTAATAATTATCCCATGTGTCACCAAGTTTCTTGAGCTTTTAGCTTGTGCATTACAGGTGCAATTTGAGTGACAACAGTTTTTTGATGGGTCTTTCACACAACATGGTTCCGATACTGGAATACTTTTTATTACTCCTCAAAAGTATTCAATCTCGGAGGCTTATAAGATTCTTTTCCCTTGCACAAACAACATTGCAGAGTATGAAGCTTTGGTAAATAGGATCAAGCTATCTATCGAGTGGAAGGTTGTGGAACTACACATCTATGGAGATTCTCAGCTAATCATCAATCAAATCAATGATACATATCAGACTCGAGATGAAAAACGAATGCCTTATAAGAGAATGGTGGATGATCTCAAGAAATATTTTACTTTTGTATAATTCCAGTAGATTCCCAGATCTGATAATAGAGTAGCGGATGCTATGGCCACCTTGGCATCCATACCAGAGTTACAAGAGTCTAATTTTTGCTTTGAATTCTTAGTGGAAGAGTTACATTACCCTACCTATAATTATCCTATGTCCCATATGGTCTATTCTATTATCAGACATGACTCATCTCACTACAACAACATTTACTCTTATCTGTGTGACCAAATTATCCCTGAAAAATCTTACATTTAATGAGAAAAAGAACCTAACTTGAAATGCTTCATGATATGTCATCATTGCTAACGATTTGTTTAGGTGAGGTTTGGATGTTACATTACTTATGTGTCTAGAAACTGAAGAGTCCCAATGTACATTATCAAAATTCCATGAAGGTATTTGTGGATCTCATTCGAATGATCTTACTTTATCTCGGAAACTACTAAGAGTTGGCTACTACTGGCCAGACATGGAAAAAGAGGCTATCAAATTTGCAAAAACTTTTGAGAAGTGTCAGCTACATGGAAATCTCATACATGCTCTAGCAAGGGATCTCATGCCCTTCATTACACATTGGTCTTTTCAACAATGGGCCTTTGATCTCATTGGTCAAATATATCCTGCATCATCCAAAGGACACATGTTTATCATAATTGTCACTGAGTATTTTGCTAAGTGGGTAGAAGTAGTTCCGCTCATCAAAGTGATTGGTAAACAAGTAACTTTGTTCATCCTTAACTATATCATTTGCAGATATGGGATAACTTCATCCATCATAACTAAAAATGGAGGACAATTCAAGAATAAAGATCTTGACGAGCTTTGTGAGAAATTCAAAATTAAACAACACTAGTCATCTTTATATTACCCTTAAGGTGATGGACAAGCTGAGGCATCTAACAAAAACCTGTTGACTATATTACACAGAACAATGAACAAATTTGGGAGGGATTGGCATTTGCAGCTCAATCCTACATTATGGCCTTAAAAATCTAGTATTAGAACATCTACTGGGCTACACCTTTTTTTTTGGGTGTATGGGTCTGAAGCAGTATTACCTACTGAAGTGGAAATACCATCTCTAAGAGTTTCTTTACAAGGTCTTGTTACTAATGAAGACTAAAGAATATCTAGATTGCAATAACTTGAATTGCTAGATGAACGTTGGCAAGTGGCCTTTGATCATCTGAGAGTGTATCAAAAGAGATTATCTGACAACGACAATTTCAGGTTGGTGACCTACTTCTGAGAGAAAATCCTAAAAATCAACAGTTTTGAGACAACAAAGGGAAGTTTGAGCCCAACTGGTTGGGTTCCTACATCATTACTGCAGTCTTTGGCTCTGGTGCCTATCAACTCTCAACATTGGAAGGAGAACAACTCCGTGAACCGATCAACACCATCCACTTGAAGAAATTCTTTACTTAGCATTCTCTGCTCCAACAACCTATACAACAGAAAATATCCTGAAAAAATCATAAAAAATCATAAAAATGTCCTTAAAAAAAAGAAAAAAAAAGAGAAAAAGAAAAAAGAAAAAAAAGGAAAAAGAGAGAAAATGCCTTGGTGAAAACCTGGTAAATAGACACCTTGGTAGAAAAAAAAGGATCTTTGCCAAGCAGGTGGAAACCTGACAAATAGGTGCCTCTTGTAGTTAAGTGCTCCATCTATCAACACAACGTTGGCATTTCTCGTTTTCATGCATAATTGCTTTCACTTGTACATATTTCAGTCACTTTTGTAACATCCTGGTTCGTTCGAACCCTCATGGCATAATATTTTCTTTGTTTTCTTCTTGTAGGAATGATTTCGATGATCTAGAAACATCTAATCGGCTGGGTCTCTGTGATAATTGCCTTCATATTAAGGTTAAATTACCACAATACCTAGACTTGGCTTATTTGTATGCTGTAGGGAGGTTCACATCATTTCTTTGTCTGTTTTGAAAGAATTTTTTTATTATGTAATCTGGGTCTGTGCGAAATCTATCCAAGGATATGAATGAAAAAAGGGTCATTGCGGACAAGATAATTAATATTTCACATGAAAAGAAAGGATGTTTATTTTGTCTGCTATGTTTGTAAATGCTAAGTGATGAAACTTAAGCATTTTAAATCCAATGACTAGGTTTAGGTTGCATTTCATTTTGCATCTCATTTTGAATTTCATTCTACATTTTGTGAATTTAGAGTGATTTTGGTATGGTAACAATGATCTCTTTATCTTCTGAATGAGAGCTGGAAGCATCATCATTTCTTAACTAAGTGGTCTCTTTTTCATTATTTCTCTGATCGAGTACTTGTGTATTCAGATGTTAGCTGCATACATAAGCATTTTTATATAGATTCTGTGTGTGTGAAAAAGTGGAATAAGTATCTGTAAGCTGTGAGATACAACACTTCAATTAAGTTATTACATGTATGGTTAGACAGATATAAGCATGAATAATAAAGCCATAACAAATTGACCAATTGCATTCTAAAAGATGCGAGTATAAGATTGCTCTCAGATTTGTATAAGCAATACTAGTGACTAGACTACACCAAGATGAAGGATTTCATCTACATGAGCATGATATTAAGCTAAATGGATGCAAGATTCATGAATAATTCAAGCAATATGGATTCAAGCAATCATGAGTAAACTAAATATGCAAATAATCTCAAAAAGAAAGCACAATATATTCAATGACTCCAGAGCAAAAATTGTATAATAACAATAAATCTCTAGCATGTTTTGAATGAGAGCTGAAGGCTGAATTTATAGAAATTCACAAAAGAGATCAAGAAAAAACACGATTTAGGATTAACTGAAATAATTGAGAAATCAGATTCAGTTAATGTTGAGATAGATTTCAATTATAATTTAAATTGAAATGCATTCTGATTATAAGTTCGAGTTGCATTGGTGATATAATTAATTAATTCCATGCACTTGTGATAAAAATAGGTAATTCCATGCGACTATTTGATTTATTCAAGAAAAGAGTCTTTTCAATGCAACTGAACTTCTTTTTCTCAAAAGCTTTGAGTTCCAATTTTAGAGAATGATTAATAATTGAATTAATTGTTTTTTCTGATTTCAAGTTAATCTTAATTTAGAAGAAGAAATAATATCTCAAGTTTGATTTCTCTCTCAATTCAATTCTTTTATTTTATTTTCAATTTAACTCTTTCTTTTCATATTGATTCCTTTTTTGCATGATTAAATGGCAAATTTATTAATTAATTAAATATGCTAGGATATTTAATATATTAAAATAGGATTATTAATCAAAATGATTTTCTTGGAATGATTTAATTAGTTAAATAAATATTTAATTAATATTGAGTTATTATTTTGCCATGTGATATGTGATGATTGAAGAATTTTTTATTTATTTTTATTTTTTTTGGCAAGGTGGTAGTGCCACTTGATATATTTTATTAATAATATATAATTTTTACAATATATTTAAAAACTGGTTCAAACTGAGCTCCCAGAGAAAAGAACCAACAAGAAAAACTCTGGTCATTGCTCATCAACATGACTATAAAAGAGAAGTAGTGAACAATCCTCTAGCCAGAGCTAGTTACAAAATAGAGATCAACAAAGGAGCATGCAGGCTCATTTACAAATAGGAGCATGCAAGCTCATTTTACAGAATAGGAGCATGCAAACTTATTTACAAAATAAGTTCCTGGGATATCTTGAAGGCCCTGCAACAAAGAACTCCTGTAACCAAAATTGACATGCCCTTGCAAAAAAAAACAACTGTAACCAAAATATATATATACTACAGAACGCAGGGAATTTACAAGAAACGCAAAGGTCCAAAACTATTAGGATTCCCACAGATACTGAGAGGGGGGGGGTGAATCAGTATCTAATCAGTTAATAGATTTTCTTGACTTAAAACATGTAGAGCATATTAATACTGTGTACCGGTAAGCAGAAAGCAATGCAATAAACAGAGATAAAAACAACCACATGAAAAACACACCACAACACAAGGATTTAACGAGGAAACCTGGTGTGGGAAGAACCTTAGTGGGATTTGTGACCCACAATATTTACTTACTGGCCAATAAGAGAATATTACTGCTACAAGAGGGGCCTGCACATGCAGGAAGGCCAACTGCCTAGAGCTCACTACTCAAATACAAAATGGGAAGTCTCACTGACTTACAAAATGGATTATACAAATCTAGTGTCTTGTACTGCTTCAAAATAGCATCTGTAATGCCAGATCCAGTACCGGTTTCAGTTCTGCTTCTTACATAAACCCTTAACCTATAATTCGAATAATAGGTTTGCTTTATTTTGCCTAATATATTCCTCTTACTTTCTTACAAATGTTCTATAATGATCTCTCTTATATAAGAGTCATTTTACAACTTGCCAACTTAGCTTACAATGATTTTACAAATAATAAACAAAATATATTACAACAAAAATCATGTCGGCCTTTGTGCCAGTATACTTCCTTTCACTGTCGGTGCCAGTGATGTGAGTGCCAATGTAGAGTCTGATCTTGCTAGTGCCAGTGGAATGTCTTGTCGGTGTCATAGGATTGTAAAGTTGCCATGAATGACAAAACCTTCAATCACCTACAATGTCTCATTGGAGTGTGCATATGCCAACAATCTCCCACTTTGGCATTGATGGCAACACTCATGAGAAAATTTCAAAAGTGTATCGAAAACTTGTAATCCAAAAATGTGTACCAAAAATATATTACCAAAAATATGTGAGCTCCCCCTGAGCAGATAAGTCTTTTGCTGATTATTTTCTCATAATACTACTCCCCCTTTGGCATCAATAACAAAGGTTGTCAAGGTGTCAATAGAGTTGTAGTTTTCTATCTGAACCTTGTAGTTGGGTGGTTACAATTTGAAAGAGATCCGCCAAAACCAAATTTATGCTTTCCATAAACTTCTTATTGTCTTTTATTGTTGCCTCTATTCTTTGAATTGTACCGGTGAGTTAGTGCATATGCTCTGCCGGTGTTTTATGTCCTTGTACTAATGCCTCAAATATTTTTTTCCTCAAGAGTGCTAGATAGTCCAGTCTAGGACTTAGTCTTAGTCTCAGGTTCTTAGCCTTGTTTATTATTCTTTCCTTTTCTCTCTCTAGCTTCAGTGACTCTTCCTCAAAACCTGTTATCTTTGCTCAAAAATGTTAGGGTTCCCATAGATACTGAGAGGGGGGGGTTGAATCAATATCTAACCGATAATTGGAATTTCTTAACTTAAAACATGTAGCACATAATATAACTGTGTACCGGTATGCAAGAAATAATGCAATAAATAGAATCAAGAACATCCACATCAAAAGTACACCATAACACAAGATGTTTAACAAGGAAACCCAGTGTGGGAAAAACCTCAGTGGGATTTGTGACCCACAATATTCACTCACTGGCCAATAAGAGAATATTACTTACAATAGGGGCCTGCACATGCAGGAAGGCCAACTACCTAGAGCTCACTGCTCAATGGGAAGTCACACTGACTTACAATAAGGATTATACAAATCCAATAACTTGTACTACTTTACAATAGCATCTTCAATGCCAGATTCAGTACCGGTTCCTGCTCTGTTCTTTACATATACCCCTTGACCTATATTTCACACATTAGATCTACCTAATATTTTCTTTTATGCTCATGCATCACTATATCATTGCATTACAAAATGTCTACAATGATCTCCTTTATATATAAGAGTCATTTTATAATTTTCCAAGTCGGCTTACAATAATAAACAAAATATTGTATAACAAAAATCCCATCGGCCTCTATGCCGGTATACTTTTTTTCTTCTATGCCGGTGCCGGTGTAGAGTGTGATCTGCTGATGCCGGTAAGATGTCTTTGTCAGTGCCATAGGATTGCAAGGTTGCCATCAATGACAAAACCTTCAATCACATACAATGTCTCATTGGAGTGTGCATATGCCAACAATATCCCCCTTTGGCATTGATGGCAACACTCATGAGAAATTTCAAAAAGTGTTCAAAAGTGTGCAGTCCAAAAATGTTACCAAAAATTTGAGAGCTCCCACTGAGCATATGATTCCTGTGTTTTGAACTTTCTCATCCCACTACTCCCCCTTTGGCATCAATGACAAAGGTTGTCAAGATGTTAGTAGAGTTTGTAGGTTCAGTTATCCATAAACTCAACCTTGTAGCTAGGTGGTTATAATTTGAAAAATATCTCCCAAAATCAAGTTTATACTATCCATAAACTTCTTACTATCTTTTATTGCTATCTCAATTCTCTTCACTGTACTGGTGAGATGCTGCAAATGCTATGTCAATGTTTTTCTTCCCTGTATTAGTGCCTAAGAAATTTCCTTCCGCAAAGATGCTAGATAGTCCAATCTTGGACTTAGTTTAGATCTCAAATGTTTTGCCTTATTTATTATTCTTTCTTTCTCTCTTTCCAATTTGAGTAGTTCTTCTCAAAATTTGATATCTTCTCTTCAAAAACTAATAGTGTATCAGGTGAGTTGACAAAATTGTCTGCAAGTTTATTTACCTCATCCTGTACCTTGCTTATTTTCTTGTCAGTATCTACAGTCAAAAATTTTGTTTTACAAGTATCTTTGTACAAATTTTTGTATTCTTTCAACAAACTACATAATTCTTGTAGAAGTGTGTCAAAATCTCTATTACACTTCTTTATTTCCTCATCAAAGAATTTCTGCTTTTCAATCTCTACCTTATCCTTTACTGAATCTTCCTTTATTTTCTCAATGTTCTCTAAGATATATTTACATAGAGTGTCCAATTTTCCTAAAGAATCTTTGTTATCTATATTACAGTTAGGTGCAATTACCTTCAAAATTGGTATGGTATCATCAATTGCTTTGTAAGCCTATGAACTGCAGTCGGTTATTTTCTTAATAGAATCGAGTAATACCTCAATCACATTTGTTGATTTGTATGTTGATGATGATCCAACAATATGAGTATCGGTGGAAGTTACTAAGCTTGTATTGACCTCTGGTGGGTCAGTTTGTGTCTGCATTTCTTTAAGCATTGGTTTTCCTACTTCTCTGGTTGCCGGTGGCACTATTTCCTTATGTACCTATTCCGGTTGTTGTTGTTCTGGAGCCTTTTGCTCTGTTTGTTTCTTTGTAGATTTCATTTCCTCAATCTGTGACTCAGTCTCTACCTTTTTCTCTTTATCTTCTGCCGGTTTCTCAGTTTCCCCTACTACCGGAGGCTCACTAGCCATATCTGACTTTTCATTTGTATCTTTATCTACTACTATGTTGATCTTCTGAGTATCAACATCCACAGTGTATAAGACTTCAGAATTAGGATTATTATCCTCTACATCCATACTCTCAACTGTCGGTTGATCTTCAGTAGTTGTTGTTTTTACCGGTGGAGTATTTAAAGAAGGTGGGGGTAAGTTGTCTTTAACTTTGATGCTTGGTGGTCCACCAACTTTACCTTTCCCCTTGTCTCTGTCTTTCTGATAAACCTTTATAGGTTTAGGGTTCCTGTACTCTTCTTGTTTTTCTTTCTCAACTAGGAATATATCCCATCCATCTTCTATTTCCTCTGTTACTTCATTAACTCTTCTTGCCATTAGTTAAATATGCCGGTGTGTAGTAGAGAATACTGACCAGTTTGCTTGAGCAATCAAATCATCAATTTCTTTTGGAGAGTTTACTGGATATACAACAAGTAACTTCTCAATTTTTATTTTCTTATCCAATTCTATCACTGCCTGTCTTCTTGCCTCAATTCTTTTGAATAATTCATCAAGAATTTCATTTACTACTTCCATCAAAAATTTCTTGTACATGTCCATATGTAATATAACACTATTCTCAATTTGTTCTTTTTCATCAACTGTTAGAGTGTCATATATTTTCTGTATGTTTTTTAGTTTACCTTCCTCTGTGATTTCATTTAATAGAATATCAAGAGGGGCCAAATCTTTGTTTGTCCTTTTCTTCTTCTTAGGTGCCAGCTTCTTCTTTGGTGTGGCCTTTCTAACTGGAGATCTCACTGCTTGTTGCTTTTGCCTTGTCCTCCTAGGTGAAGGTGTGGTTGCCGGTGAGGGGTCTCTTTTCCTTACAACTCTTTTAAAAGTTGCAGGCATGTCACTTCCTAAAGAAGTACCTATCGGTGATAGGTGAGTTTTAGGCTGTGGAGCTGCTAACTCATCCTCTGTTATGCCGATTTTCTTCAATACATCTTCCTTAATGGCTTTTGCTTGTCTGGACCCTTTCCTTACAACTGCCTCAACCTTTTTCACCCTTTTCTTTGATTGAATTTGGCTTTCTATGGTTTCAGCACTACCAAATATTTCTTCTTTTGGTTCTCTGGGGACTTCCAGAAGTGCTTTGGCATATGTTTTAAGTATGTGATCATCTATTTTAATCCCATCTCGGTTACCCAAAATGTCCTTGGGATGACCGCTTCCATCCATATTTCATCTTTCTTGATGACAAAGCATATATCATCTTTGTATTTGTCTACAATCTTCTGAGATAACCTTACTCTTTTCTTCATTTTGGTCTTTAATGCTTGGAAAAGGTCATTAATATTGCTTTCCTTGTTCTCACCCATGTTATTAAATAGCTCAGTCAATTGTTTTCCTACCGGTATGTCATATCCAAGTTCTTTGTAACCTATACTGGGAACCTATTTTGTTATGTGTAGCATTAGGCATACTAACAGATTTCCAAATCTAAAGGTTCCTTTATTGTCCTTCTTGATCTTTCCAAGGTTGTCAATTAGTTCATCCTTGAACCATTCACATATGTCAATTTTTGCATTATCTGTGACCATGTAATAAGCACTCTTAATGCATAAACTTGAAACTAAATTAAGTCTATTAGCATGAGTTGCTTTATACCCTAATATCATACTGATGAATCTCACAATGATATCTTTTACATCATTAACCCTTAGAGACCTCTTGTCAAATGTTGCACTAGTTAGTTTTATAACTAGGTCATTGGAAACCTTCTTGGTTTTATCTGGCCTTTTATCGGTGGTCGGTAACCCTGTGACAGCTTTCATAGCTTCCTTGGTGATCTTATGGATTGCATCTAACTAGAAAAATTCTCCATGTACCCTACTTAAAACTATCCTAATAACATCCTTTGGAAATTAAGGAATGCTAAGGATCTCTGTAAATCCTAGGGTCTCAATGATTTTGTGTTCATCCTTTACATTGTCGGTATCATCACATATCACAGTTTTATACATGGTTTTGATTTCCTCATCTCCTAACTCTTCAATGTTATAGTGGATGTACATTCGGGGGTCTTCAGCATAAACAACTCCCTTAGGAATTTGAGAGAATGCACCTAAGGTATCATCCTTCTTTGCTATCTCGAGAACTAACTGAAATATGGGCCTAGGTCTTTTTATTACCTCAACAACAGTAGGGTTTTCTATGTATTCAATTGCAGAGGTGGATGCCATGATTAAATACCTTTTACTGCCTTGGATGGATGATTGTTTGGAGTGTGCTTGCTTCTTGCTCGAAATGCCTTAGCTTGGAGTCTTCGCGCTCTCTGAAAATTTGAAATCTCGGTGAAATGAAATGGAGCCAAAACCTTAACTTTATAGTGTCTTTTCGCCATCTACCACATTAATTACATGCCGGTTAAGTATTCACTTAACATTGTTTGCCAGTAATAAGTAATTTTCAACTTCTTATCTCTAACCGAGGGAATAATAGCACATGTATCAATAGATTGCCAAACCCTCAAGGAAATTTTCTTCAATTTGATGAAGAACTTCCTGCCAGTGGAGCACTACTCTATCCTTCCGGTGAAGCATCACTCTCTCCTACTAGTGAAGTATTGGTTTGTTCTACCGGTGGAGGAGTATTCCCAATATTTAGATCAGCTTTCCTAATCCATTGTTTAGAGAATTCTTGCTTAACCTCTTCAACTTTTTCTTTACCTTTCAAGCTAGTACTTTTGTTGTCTACCGGTGTTCCTTTACTTCTACAAAATTTAGCAATATGCCCAATCTTGTTACATGCATAACAAGTTACATTATTCTTCTAAATAGCTTTCCCATAACCTATGTCGGCTTGTGTTCTGCATTGATTAGATAAATGTCCAAATCTTCCACAAACATAACATCTTACATTCATTCTGCAATTTTCAGAGTTGTGACCAACTTTGTTGTATTTGAAACATTGACTGGTGGGTGTGTTGATATTCTGATAATTTCTAGATCTACATTCATTTTCTCTATGACCATACTTATTACAGTTAAAGCATTTACCATTGAATTTATAAGCATTAGGTTGTCTTACCGGTTTGTTGTGATCCTGAGTATTTGTAGTACCGGAGCTTTCACCAACTTCAAAGCCAATTCTAGAAGTGTCACCTTGAGGTTTTTGATTCTTCAGCAAGGTGCCAAGTTCCTTTGAGCTTTTCTTGAATTTTTCTTTGTGTTGATTTGCAGTTTCCAATTCTCTTTCCAAGATTTCCTTTTGTCTCATCAGTTCATTTGAGTCATTCTGAGTATGCATCAGATCTGTCTTCAACATGTCATTTTCATAGCTAAGTCTTGTATTCTCATTTGCTGCATCACTTAGTCTTCTAGTCAAATCTTCTTCATTCTTCTTCCTATCCTCAATCTCTTTGCAAAATCTCATAGTCATATCCTGCATTTAATTTTTTGTTGTCATGTTATCTTGTTTCAACTTGCTTATCATATCATTAAGTGATTATTTTTCATCATTCTCATTTTGCAATTTTTCACAAAGTTCTCTTATCTTATTTCTTGCACTAGTAAAAAAATTTTGAAGTGCCTGAATGATATCCTGAGTTGCCCTTAAATCATCTTCTAGTTTGATATTTTTCAATTTCTCTACATCATAGTCTATAAGAGCTCCTTCAAGTTGCTTCATCAGATTTTCCATCTTTACTGGTGACAAGATCTTCCTCAAGCTGTTAGGATTCTGAAAATAGAGGACCAAGCTCTGGCACCAATTGTTAGGGTTCCCACAGATACTAAGAGGGTGGGGTGAATCAGTATCTAACTGATAATTGGAATTTCTTAACTTAAAACATGTAGCACATAATATAACAATGTACCGGTATGCAAGAAATAATGTAATAAATAGAATTAAGAATATCCACATGAAAAGTACACCATAACACAAGATGTTTGATGAGGAAACCTGGTGTGGGAAAAACCTCAGTGGGATTTGTGACCCACAATATTCACTCACTAGCCAATAAGAGAATATTACTTACAATAGGGGCCTGCACATGCAGGAAGGCCAATTGCCTAGATCTCATTGCTCAATGGGAAGTCACATTGACTTACAATAAGGATTATACAAATCCAATAACTTTTATTGCTTTACAATAGCATCTTCAATGCCAAATTCAGTACCGGTTCCTACTCTATTCTTTACATATACCCCTTGACCTATATTTTGCACATTAGGTCTGCCTAATATTTTCTTTTATGCTCATGCATCACTATATCATTGCATTACAAAATGTCTACAATGATCTCCTTTATATATAAGAGTCATTTTACAATTTGCCAAGTCAGCTTACAATAATAAACAAATTATTGTATAACAAAAATCCTGTCAGCCTCTGTGCTGGTATACTTTCTTTCTTTTGTGTCGGTATACTTCTTTTCTTCTATGCCAGTGCTAGTGTAGAGTGTGATCTGTTGATGCTGATAAGATGTCTTTGCCAATGCCATAGGATTGCAAGGTTTCCATCAATGACAAAACCTTCAATCACATACAATGTCTCATTGGAGTGTGCATATGCCAACAAAAAACTGATAATGGATTAGGTGAATTAATGAAATTGTCAGCAAGTTTATTTATTTCTTCTTGTATCTTGCTCATTTTCTTGTCTATGTCCACTGTCAAAAAGTTTGTCTTGCAAGTATCTTTGTACAGAGTTTTAAATTCCTTCAATATGTTACATAGTTCTTGTAGAAGTGTGTTGAACTCCCTAGTACACTTCTTTATTTGATCCTCAAAGAATTTCTATTTTTCAATTTCCAACCTGTCTTTGAATGTCTGTTCCTTTATTTGTTCAACTGTCATTGTGTTGTCAGTAATATACTTTGACAAAGTGTCAAGTTGACTCAAAGAATCTTTATTATCTATGTTGCATTTTGGAACTATCATCCTCAAAATTGGGATTGTGTCATCTATAGCTTTATAAGCTTGTGAACTGCAATCAGTTATTTTCTTCAAAGAATCTAAAAGAACTTCAGTTACATTGGTTGATTTGTAGCCTGCTGAGCAGGAACAACATTCTAAATTCTATCGATGGAGGAAGTAACCATGCTTGTAGTGACCTCTGGTAGGTTAGTCTGTGTTTCCATTTCCTTAAGCAAGGGTTTTTGTTTTTCTCCTGTTGTCAGTGGCACCGTTTCCACATGAACCTGTTCTTGTTCCGGAGCCTATTGCTCTGCTTGTTTCTCTATCTATGTCTCTATCTGTTTCCCTGTGCTATCATCTACCGGTTTACCTTCAGTGTTAACATTGTTTTCAGCTACCGGTGGCTCACTAGCCATGTCAGTTTTACCAATTGTGTCCTTGTCTATCACAATGTTGACCTTTTGAGTATCAACATCCACTGTGTATAGTACCTCAGGATTAGGATTAGTATCCTCTTGTGATACATCCATACTTTCATCTACCGGTTGGTCTTCTATTGTTGTTATCAGTGGAGTAATCAGAGGTGGTGGGGCTAGGTTATCTTTTATTTTAACACTAGGAGGTCCACCAACCTTTCCTTTACCCTTATCTTTGTCCTTCTGATAGACTTTGATAGGCTTGGGGTTCTTGTATTCTTCCTACTTTTCCTTCTCCACAAGGAATATATCCCATCCATTTTATGTTTCTTCTATTACCTCTTTTACTCTTCCTAGCATTAGTGCAATATGCCAGTGTGTAGTAGAGAGTACTGACCGATTGGCCTTTGCAATCAGATCATCTATTTCTTTTGGAGAGTTGACTGGGTAGACAACAAGTAATTTTTCAATTTTGATCTTCTTGTCAAGTTCTACAATAGATTGTCTTCTTGCTTCTAGTCTCTTGAATAATTCATTTGGTAGTTCATATACAACTTCCATCAAAAACTTCTTATAGATATCCAGGTGTAAAATAACATTGTTTTCAACTTGCTCTTTCTCATCTACTGATAGTGTATCATATAATTTTTCTATGTTCTTGAGTTTTCCTTCTTCCGTGATTTCATCCAACAGTCTGTCAATCAGAGCAATGTTTTGTTTAGTCATTTTCTTCTTAGGTGTTAGCTTTTTCTTTTTGGTTGTCTTCATTAATGGAGACCTCACTGCCTGTTGTTTTTGTCTAGTTCTTCTAGGCGATGGTGTGGATACCGGTGAAGGTTGTCTTTTCCTTACAACTCTTTTAAATTCAGCTAGCTTGTCACTCTCTAAAAAAGTTGCTATCGGTGATAGGTGAGTTTTTGGTTGTTGTTCCTATAACTCATCTTCAGTGATACCAGTTTGTTTTAGTACATCTTCTTTTATAGCCTTAGCCTGCCTTGAACCTCTTCTCATAGTTGCTTCTACTTTCTTTACTCTCTTCTTAGATTGAATTTGGCTTTCAATGGTCTCAGCACTACCAAATACTTCTTCCTTGGGTTCATTTGGTGCTTCCAGAAGTGCTTTGGCATATATTTCAATGATGTGGTCATCTGTCTCATAACCCATCTTAGTAACCCAAATTGTTATAGGGATAACTGTTTCCATCTAGATCTCACCCTTTTTAATCACAAAACATATATCATCCTTATATTTGTTAACAATTTCCTGTGATAGTCTAATTCTTTTATTCATTTTGGCCTTTAGTGCTTGAAAATACTCATTGATATTCTTTTCCTTGTTTTCAACCATGTTGTTGAATAGGTCTGATAATTGTTTTCCTACCGGTATGTCAAATCCAAGATTCTTGTTGCCTATATCGGGCACCTATTTGGTTATATGTAGAATTAAGCATACAAGTAAATTACCAAATCTAAAAGTTCCTTTCTTATCCTTCTTGATCTTCCCTAAGTTGTCAATCAATTCATCCTTTAGCCATTCACATACATCAATTTTCACATTTTTTTTACCATATCGTGTGCACTTTTTATGCATAAACTTGAAACTAAGTTAAGTCTATTTGCATGTGTTTCTTTGTATCCTAAAATCATGCTAAAAAATATAACATTTATATCAGTCACATCATTAACCCTTAGAGACCTTCTGTCAGATGTTGCACCAGTTAAGTTCATTACCAGGTCATTTGAGACCTTCTTTGTTTTATCTGGTCTGCTACCAGTGGAGGGTAACCCTATTACAACTTTCACAGCTTCCTTGGTAATTTTATGAATTGAATCTAACCAAAAGATTGCACCATGTACTCTACTCAATACTATCCTAATAACTTCCTTGGGGAAATCCAGAATGCTGAGAATTTCTGTGAATCCTAGGGTTTCAATAATTTGGTGTTCAGGTTTTACTCTATCGAAATCATCATAGATAATAGATTTGTACATGTCCTTGATTTCTTCATCTCCCAATTCTTCTATATGGCAATGGATATAGATTCTAGGGTCTTCTGCATAAACAACTCCTTTGGGAATTTGGGAAAAAGCACCTACATTGTCATCCTTTTTGGCTATCTCGAGAACTAATTGAAATACGGGCCTAGGGCATTTGATTACCTCGACCACAGTAGGGTTTGCTATGAATTCAAGTGCAGAGGAGGATACCATGATTATAAATACCTTTTTCTGCCTTTGAAAGGATTGATCATTGAAATGCTTTGCTTCTTTGCTTGAAATGCCTTAGCTCTAAAGATTTTGCGCTCTTCGAATGTTTGAATGCTCGGTGAAGTGAAATGGAGCCAAAAACATTAATTTATAATGTCAAATTTGCCAACTACCACATTTAATGCTTGTCGGTTAAGTAATCACTTAACATATTTGTCGGTATAGAAGTAAATTCAACTTCTTACCATCAACCAAGGGAATAATAGCATATATCTCATTGATTGCCAAACCCTCAAGGAAATTTCTTCAATTTGATGAAGAGACTTATGTCGATGGAGTGCCACTTTGTTCTGCCGGTGCAATGTTGCTTGGTTCTACCAATGGAGGAGTATTCCTATCCACATTCATTTCTGATTTCCTAATCCATTGTTTTGAAAGTTCTTTCTTAATCTCTTCAACTTTTTCTTTACCTTTCAAAGTAGGACCTTTGTTGTCTGCCGGTGATCCTTTACTTCTACAAAATTTGTCAATATGCCCAATCCTGTTACATGCATAACAAGTCACATTATTCTTCTGAATAGCTTTCCCATAACCTATGCTGGTCTGTGTTCTGCATTGATTAGATAGGTATCCAAATCTTCCACAAACATAACATCTCACATTCATTTTGCAATTATCAGAGTTGTGACCAACTTTGTTGCATTTTGAACATTGACCGGTGGGGGTGTTGATATTTTGATAATTTCTAGATCTACATTGATTTGCTCTATGACCATACTTGTTACTGTTAAAGCATTTTCCATTAAATTTATTAGCAGTAGGCTATCTTACCGGTTTGCTATGATCCTGTGTGTTTGTAGTACCAGAGCTTTCACCAACTTCAAAGCCAATTCCAGAAGTGTCACCTTTAGGTTTTTGATTCTTCAGCAAGTTACCAAGTTCCTCTGAGCTTTTCTTGAATTTCTCTTTATGTTGATTTGTAGTATCTAGTTATCTTTCTAAGACTTCTTTTTGTCTCATCAGTTCATTTGAGTCATTCTAAGTGTGCATCAAATTTGTCTTCAACAAATCATTTTCATAGCTGAGTCTTGTGTTTTCATTTGCAGCATCACTTAGTCTTCTAGTCAAATCTTCTTCATTCTTCTTTCTATCTTCAATTTCTTTACAAAATCTCATAGTCATATCCCACATCTCATTCTTTGTTGTCATGTTCTCTTGTTTCAGCTTGTTTATCATATCATTAAGAGTTTCTTTTTCATCATTCTCATTTTGCATCTTTTCACAAAGTTCTCTTCTCTTGTTTCTTGAAATAGTAAGATTTTCTTGAAGTGCTTGAATAATATCCTAAGCAGCCTTTAGATCATCTTCAAGTTTGATATTTTTCAATTTTTCTGCATCATAGTATGAGAGAACTCCTTCAAGTTGCTTCCTCAAGTTTTCCATCTCTACCGGTGTCAAAATCTTCCTCAAGATGTTAGGCTTCTATAAATAGGGGACCAAGCTCTGATACCAATTGTTAGGATTCCCATAGATACTGAGAAGGGGTGGGTGAATCAGTATCTAATCGGCTAATAGATTTTCTTGACTTAAAACATGTAGAGCATATTAATACTGTAAACTGGTAAGCAGAAATCAATGCCATAAACAGAAATAAAAACAACCACATGAAAAACACACCATAACACAAGGATTTAACGAGGAAACCCGGTGTGGGAAAAACCTCGGTGGGATTTGTGACCCACAATATTCTTACTGGCCAATAAGAGAATATTACTACTACAAGAGGGGCCTGCACATGCAGGAAAGCCAACTACCTAGAGCTCACTACTCAAATCCAAAATGGGAAGTCTCACTGACTTACAAAATGGATTACACAAATCCAGTGTCTTGTACTACTTCAAAATAGCATCTGTAATGCCAGATCCAGTACCGGTTTCTGTTCTGCTTCTTACATAAACCCTTAACCTATAATTCGCATAATAGGTCTACCTTATTTTGCCTAATATATTCCTCTTACTTTCTTACAAATGTTCTATAATGATCTCTCTTATATAAGAGTCATTTTACAACTTGCCAAGTCGGCTTACAATGATTTTATAAATAATAAACAAAATATATTACAACAAAAATCATGTCGGCCTTTGTGCCTGTATGCTTCCTTTCACTGCTGGTGTCGGTGATGTGAGTGTCGGTGTAGAGTCTGATCTTGCTAGTGCTGGTGGAATGTCTTGTCGGTGTCATAGAATTGTAAGGTTGCCATCAATGACAAAACCTTCAATCACCTACAATGTCTCATTGGAGTTTGCATATGCCAACAAAAACATGACTGACACCAACGACATGAGATCTGCAGTCCACCATTATAGACAAATGCCGAAGGAGAAGAGGTGATTGCAGAAATGCTAGAGAGAAATGAAGCCCAAAATTTTTATGTCATAAATGAAAAGAAAGAGGAGATATATCATAAAAAATCTGACAAACCAAAAGAAGCAGCGTACAAAGATAATCACGAAAACAATGCTACGCCAAACTTTAAATGGCATATGAAGGACAGATTCCCAATGTGAAAATAAATATCTCCAGAGTTCGCACCAGAAGAGAGTACCAAACACATGAACAACATCAATAACAACCAACTCATGATTAATGAATGCCGAGTGATGATCAAGTAAAGCAAAGTACCTCAAATCAGAACTAAATGAAATTATGAAAATAAATACGTCACCAAGAGAAGAGAATATCAACTCATATAAACATATAATAAGAAATATTAAATACTCAACTCTCTATAGGATATACTTAATAGGTTTGGGAAGCTCATCAAATCACCCCCCAATTGAGAGGAATCAATAACAGTTTTGTCACAACCCATATTATTGAGGCAATCAGCCAATGCATTGTTGAAATGTGGCGACTAATCAGCAAAGTACTGTACACTCAGCACATATAAAACCCTAAAAAGGCTGACTTTGTTTTTGCCCTTAAAACACATGTTATAAGTGGCTGGGATGCTTAAGGCATTGTAAGGTTGATGTACTATTTTTGTTGGATAATAAGAAAGATTGGACGACTGTGTATGGTGGACATAACCCATTTTGGGTGAACCACGTTAAATCTCTATGTTATCTATGTCCTATTTTATTTCTTTATCTTTTGTATTTAAATCTGAATATAATTGTTAGTTCATATTTGCTTCGGATCTGCTTGAAACCCTAACAATTGGTATCAGAGTGAGGTTTTCTGTAAATTGGTAGGACTTTCAGATTTGAGTGGGAGCAATGGAGGATTCCAAATTCAAGGTTGAAAAGTTTAACGACCAGAATTATCAGTTATGGAAAATGTAGATGGAGGATTACCTGTATCAAAAGGATTTGTGGCGGCCATTGGAAGGAAAGGCAAAGAAACTGACCACAATGTCAGATGAAGAATGGGACATTTTAGATAGAAAGGCACTGGGATCCATTCGATTGTGCCTTGCATCGTCTATAGCATTCAATATAACAGAAGCAAAAATGACTGTAGATTTGATGGCGACATTGGCTAAGTTGTATGAGAAACCCTTGGCTTCGAATAAGGTGTTTCTTATGAAGCGTCTATTTAATTTGAAAATGAGTGAGGGAGGATCTGTAGCGGAGCACTTAAATAAATTTAATACAATTACCAGTCAATTATCTTTGGTAAAAATTACTTTTGCAGAAGAGGTTAGGGCTCTCTTGATTTTATGTTCTTTACCAGAAAGCTGGAATAGCTTGGTTATGGCTGTAAGTAACTCCATCTCTGGTAAAAATACTTTGGTATTTGATGATATTGTTGGTGTTATCCTAAGTGAGGAAATGCGAAGGAAAATCACAGGTCAGACTCCAACATCATCGGGTAGTGTTTTGAATGTGGAGAACAGAGGAAGATCAAAGGAAAGAGGAAAAGGCCGTGGGAATGAGAAGTCACGAGGGAAGTCAAAGAAAGGATGCTCTCAATCTAGAGGAAAGAAAGATTGTTGGTACTGTGGAAAGCCTGGTCATCTAAAGAAAGACTGTTGGTCTCAGAAAAACAAAGAAGGAGACAAAAATGAAAATGATAGTAAGGAAGCTAATATTGAAAGTAATACTTTACAAGATGCTTTAATCTTATGTTTGGATAATGTTAATGATTCCTGGGTAATAGATTCTGGGGTTTCATTTCATGCTACACCCCATAGAAAATATTTTCCAGATTATGTTCAAGGTGATTTTGGACAGGTATATTTGGGTGATGATGAGCCCTGTCAAATTATTGGAAAAGGAAAGATAAAGATCAAGCTGTAAAATGGAAATGACTGGTTTCTGTAGGAGGTAAGACATGTTCCTAACTTAAGAAGAAATTTAATTTCTGCAGGGCAACTAGGTAGTGAAGGTTGCATAGTTACCTTCTCCAACATTATCTGGAAGGTCAATAAAGGATCATTAGTAGTAGCTAAAGGTGCAAAGGTAGGCACATTATATCTGTGTACTGGTAACACTTACTCTACCTTAGCTACTACAGATAAAGTTACTGCAGGGACAACAACAATAAATGTTGCAAGAATAGATTCAATAATGTGGCATCATAGGCTTGGGCACATGAGTGAGAAAGGGATGAAAATCCTTCACTCCAAAAATCAATTTCTAGGACTAAAGAAGATTGATTTAGAGTTATGTGAAAACTGTATTTATGGCAAATAGAAAAGAGTCAGATTTCTCAAGGTTGGGAAAGAGAAGAAGAGTGAGAAATTAGAGCTTGTGCATTCAGATGTATGGGGACCAGCTCAAGTATCATCTCTTGGTGGCTCTTGTTATTATGTTATTTTTATTGATGACTCAACCAGAAAAACATGGGTATATTTCCTAAAACAAAAATTAGATGTTTTTAAAACTTTTAAGAAAAGGAAAGCTTTGGTTGAGAATGAGACAAGAAAAAAGTTGAAGTGTCTCAGATCGGATAATGGAGGTGAGTATTGTAGCAAAGCATTTGAAGATTACTGCTCCTTAAATGGGATTTGAAAGCAGAAGATAGTTCTAGGAACTCCACAGGAAAATGGTGTGTCAGAGAGAATGAATAGGACTATCATGGAACACGCGAGGAGCATGAGATTGCATGCTGGATTGCCCTTACATTTTTGGGTAGATGTTGTATATACTACTGTCTATTTGATAAATAGAGGACCTTCAACCCCTTTGGATGGTGGTATTCTAGAGGAGGCATGGACTGGTAAAAAGGTAAATTATTCTTTTCTAAAAACTTTTGGTTGTGAAGCTTTTGTCCATGTTGATAAAGAAAATAGAACCAAGCTTGATGCTAAATCTTAGAAATGTACCTTCATTGGATATGGGATAGATGAATATGGCTATTGGTTATGGGATTTTAAAAATAAAAAAATAATTAGAAGTAGAGATGTTATATTCAATGAGAAGGTTATGTATAAAGAATAGATGCAGGAAAAGAAGCATGAACAGGACAAATAAGAATATGTGGTGTTGGATGAGATTCCTGAAAATGAAATGCCACAGGTACCTAATGCTTAGCAACAACAGATTGTCCCACAAACTCCTACAAGTGTTAGACGTTCTACAAGGACAAGTAGACCCCCTGAAAGATTTTCTCCTTCTTTGTATTCTATTTTATTAATGGATTCTGGTGAACTAGAAGAATATGAAGAAGCAATGTAGGTAGATGCCAAACAACAGTGGGAGCTAGGCATGAAAGAGGAGATGGACTCCTTGATGAAAAATAAGACTTGGGACTTAGTCCCTTTACCTGCAGAAAAAAGAGCCTTGCCTAACAAATGGGTTTATCACCTGAAGGAGGAGGAAGGAGGTCAGAAAAGATATAAGGCCAGACCTGTGGTAAAAAGTTTTGCACAGAAAAAGGGTATAGATTATGATGAAATATTTTCTCCAGTTGTAAAAATGACTTCAATTAGAACTGTACTTAGTCTTGTGGCTGCAGATGATTTACATCTTGAAAAATTAAATGTCAAAACAACTTTTCTCCATGGAGATTTGGAGGAGGAAATTTACATGTTGCAACCATAGGGATATGAGGTCAAAGGTAATGAAAACTTGGTGTGCAGGTTGAAGAAAAGTCTGTATGGCCTAAAGCAAGCACCCCGACAATGGTATTTAAAATTTGATAGTTTCATGGCTGAACACGGTTATTATAGATGTCATTCTAATCATTGTGTATATTTTAAGAGATTTGATAATGGCAGTTATATTATCCTATTGCTTTATGTTGATGACATGCTTGTTGATGGGTCTAACATGCAACATATAAATGATCTTAAACAGAAATTAGCTAGGTCATTTGCTATGAAGGATTTGGGTGCAGCTAAGAAAATTCTCGGTATGAGGATTACATGGGATAGGAAAAATAGAATCTTGAATTTGTCCCAAAGTGAGTATATAAAGAAGGTGTTGAAAAGATTTAACATGCAGGATGCAAAAGCAGTTAGTACAACTTTGGCTAGTCATTTCAAATTGACTAAGGAGGCACAGGAAGAGGTTAATAAAATGTCTAACATCCCGTATTCATCAGCTGTTGGTAGTCTGATGTATGCAATAGTATGCACAAGGCCAGATATTGTGCATGCAGTGGGAGTTGTGAGTAGGTTTATGAGTAATCGAGGTATGGAACATTGGAATGCTGTAAAATGGATTCTTCAGTATTTGAAAGGAACTACTATGAAGGCATTATGTTTCAAAGGATCTAATGCTGCTCTGAGTGGATTTGTTGACTTTGATCTAGCAGGTGATATTGATTCATGGAGGAGTACTACAAGGTATGTTTTTACTATAGGTGGAACTACAGTCAGTTGGATTTCTAGGCTGCAAAAGGTTGTTGCACTTTCAACCACTGAAGCTAAGTATGTTGCTGCTACAGAAGCCAACAAGGAGATGTTTTGGTTGCAATGTTTTCTGGAGGAATTTGGTCAGACACAAGAGGATAGCCCATTGTATACTAATAGCCAGAGTGCCATTCATCTTGCGAAGAACTCTGCTTTTCATTCAAGGACAAAGCACATTCAACTTAGATACCACTTCATCCAAACTATTTTGGAGGAGGGTCAGTTACAACTTGAGAAGATTCACACAAGTGAGAATCCTGCTGATATGTTCACGAAGGCAGTTCCACAGGAGAAGCTGATTTCTTCATCAATTTCTGTTGGTTTTCTTGATTGATAATTGTGGAATTTATGCCAGTCGAGTCCTAGTGTTTTATCCAGTGGATGTTGCATGTACAGTGGTGTCATGTAGTATCAATCTCCAAGTGGGAGATTGTTCGGTGTGGAGCCTGATCAATCTCCAAGTGGGAGATTGTTGAAATGTGGCAACTGATCAGCAAAGTATTGTACACTCAGCACGTATAAAACCCTAAAAAGGCCGACTTTGTTTTTGCCCTAAAAATGCATGTTATAAGCAGTTGGGATGCTTAAGGCATTGTAAGGTTGATGTACTATTTTTGTTGGATAATAAGAAAGATTGGAGGGCTGTGTATGGTGGATGTAACCTATTCTGGGTGAACCACATTAAATTTCTGTGTTATCTGTGTCCTGTTTTATTTCTTTATCTTTTGTATTTAAATCTGCATATAATTGTTAGTTCATATTTGCTTCGGATCTGCTTGAAACCCTAACATGCATTACCTTCATGATAAACATGTGAGATGATGAGGTGCTCAAACGTATCAAGAAGAGTCCATATTTGTTCAAGAATATACCAGAAATGCCAATTATCATCTTTTCTTACCTTGCAAGCATTAATGACAATAGTTGAATCACCTTCAATATGAAGGTATTTGAAATTCAAATGCTTAGCAATAACAAGACCTTCTAAAAGAGCACAATCCTCAGCCATATTATTTGTGCCAGGAGAAATTTGCCATAGCTTTTAATGCTAATAAAGAACCCAAATGATCACGAAAAACTATCCCTATTCCTGAATCACCAGGATTTCCATGGGAGGATCCATCAAAATTCAATTTACAAATAGGGGCATTAGGAGAATGCCATTTTATGGAATTTTCGTCTACAGGTGTTTTTTGAATCCTTGGAAAGATGGGTGATACAAGAATAATGATACTTTCCCAAGAAGAGAACTTTGAATTCATATTAAAATATTTCTGAACATGAGCATTAACTTTCTCAATAATACTTCTTTCCAAAATCCTAAGAACAACCGATAAATTTGATGAGTCACATCTAAAAATGCGGTTATTTCTTTCCCACCAAATGGCCCATATGACTGAAGAGGGAATTATAAACCACAAACAAGAAAATAGAGAAGATGAATACAAAACTGGCCAAGGATGAAACATGTCCCATAAAGATAAAGGTAAAGGGAATGAAAGAGATAAATTTTGGAGGACAAAATGCCAACAACTACTCACAAACTCACAATGAAGAAAAAGATGATTGACATCTTCAAGAGCTTTACCACATAAGACACAAGAAAAGGAGGCTGGAATATTAAATTTGACTAAACAATCACTAGTCAAAATTCTATTTTGCAGCACGAGCTAGGAAAAAACACCAGATTTAGGTAATACTGAATTATTCCAATAGAACAAAAAGGCACGATGAGGAGCATTTTGATTGGCCATTTGTTGAACAGCCAAATATCCTTCTTTAAAAGAGTAGTTTCTCGATTTAGAAGGGCACCAAATAAGTTGATCTTAGATGTTAGAAAGAAAAGCCACTTGGTCTTCTAAACATATTTAAAATTTTGAATTTCTTGCAAGGACAATGGCAGAGTAGAGGGATCCTTCTATGAGACCCTTGAGAAAATAGATCAACACTAACTACATAATCAACCAATCTAACTCCCCATGATTGAGAAAGAACAACTGAAATAGAAGTAAGAGAATCATGCTACGAAAGAGGGGGAAAGCCATTCCAGGAGTCTTTCCAAAAAAGAATATCCTCCCCCGAATGGACCCCCGAATGGACCTACCAGGAGAGAAAATTAGAGACCACTCCCCTACATGAGATCATAAAGTTCCAAATAGCAAACCCCTATGGAGGATTACAAATTGTGAAGATCCTAGCAAGATTATGGGAATCCAAATACTTAGCCTACATAATTTTGCTCCACAAAGATTGGGGCTTAGTATACATAGACCAAACTAGTTTTCCCTCAAAAGCCCTATTTCTTTTAGATAAGTCCCGAATCCTAGCACCACCAACTTGCTTGGAAAGAGACATCTTGGTCAAAGAAATCAGTGGAATCTTTTTATCTTCTATCATGTTATTTTTCCAAAGAAAAGATCAAATAATATTTTCAATTTGGGAGATGACTTATCTGGGAGCTTGAAGAACTGAGATATAGTAATTGGGAATGGCAGATAGGACTGTTTTAATGAGAAGTATCCTACCTGAAAGAGTCAACCACCTAGCCTTCCAAGTAGAAATATGAGATTTAAGTCTCTCAATAACCAAATTCCAAAAAGAAGACTTAGCAGATCCCATAAAGAAAGGAATCCCAAAATAGGTAGAAGGAAGAGAGTCTACTGGGAAACCTAAGATATTCACAAGTCTATTAGCCATCAATTGAGGAGTATTAAAAATGAAGATCTTGGATTTATGGGGGCTAATCTGTTGGCCAGATCCAATAGTATAGGTATCTAGAATAAATTTAATATGAGTAGCCCCTTGAATAGAAGAAGACCCAAATAAAAGTGTATCATCGGCAAAAAGGTTATGAGTGACTGAAATATCAGAGTTAGGAATTAATACCCCTTGCCAAAAGCCAAGATCCCTTTGCTTAATAACCAATCTATTAAAAGCTTCTGCCATAATGATAAATAAGAAAGGAGATAAATAATTGAAGAATTAATAATGTGCTCAAGATTGATTTAATTGCCTTTGGTTAGGACCTTGGTGATGTTATTAAAATTACGAGACCATGGTTTAGACCATTTTTAGGGTATTACATTTACCCCTCTTTGAATTAATGTGCGAGCAATGCATTGGTTCAAAGAATATTTGATGTCTAGGAGATACTAGTTCTGAACTTGATTGATCATGAACCAGATGAAGAGAAAGGTGTTTAGCTTGATTTGAAGTGATGAAGCTGAACAAAGTTGATTAAAGTGAAACCCATCTTGAACTTGATTGAACTAGGATCGATGAAGAGAAAAGATACCGAACTTGAACTTGATTGATCAAGAAGCGTATCTTACTGATCTAGAACTTGATTGAACTAGACACAGTGAGTGAAGATAAAATTGATCTTGAACTTGATGGATCAAGACACGATGAGTGAAGATAAACTGTCTAGCTTGATTTGATGCGATGAAACTGAACACCTACTTAGATTGAGCATGTGATCAAAGATACTCTTTAAAATTTTGATTGAGTTTAAATGAATAATTAGCTTGATGAAAAGCATTAAAACTGATTAATGTTAAGAGATTGATTCAGATGAAGACAAATATCAGCTTGATTTGAAGCAATGAAACTGATATGCCCCTAGTGATCGATTTGATTCAAATGATCGAGAGATCTCAACTTGATATGAAGTGATGAAGCTGAGATGCCTTTTAGCAATAAGAATTTGTTTGACTTTCTTTAGTTGAAAAAAAAATTTGCTTGACTTTTGATGAAGATTTAAAAAATTTCTTGACTTTGAAGATGTGAGGTCATGAGGTCATGAATATGCCCCCTTGGAAGAAAAATCGAAAGATAGTGAGGGTACCTGATTATAGGAAATTGTTTAGCAATGATTATTATTTGAGCACAAATGATTCAGAGGAATATTTGAAAATTTGGCTATGATTGATGTGAAATTGAGCGCAAAGTTGAAGAAAGAATGAGCTTTTGATGAAAAGCATTAAGTGGTCCAAATTTTGTGAAATTAACTAGGAAAATGATCTTAGATTTTGATTTCGATCCTAAAAATGGAATCAAGATGGGCAAATTAGCTAAGGTTACATTTTTCATGTCCATTGGAGCAAGTTGAAAAATTAGGGTTTTGGCTATATAAGGGGTAAAAGTGTCATTTTCAATTCATTTTAACCCTCCAAGTTTGAAAATTCTAAAAGCCTTTTGCGAAGAAAAATGGTGGTCCACACACAGGAGCATGGATTCAAGCACCAGAGATGACATAATCGACCTCGAAACTATGAGCCAGTGGTAAGTGATCAATCTTAAGCCTTTTAATCATTTCATTGTTGAATTTTTTTGTTGATTTTTTTAGTTTTTAGCCATGTAAAAGTTGGCCATTGTCTATTTGTCATGCGAGACAGAATCCTATGTTGTACGACAAACTAATTTATTTTCTTTTATCATTTTAAGTCATTAGTTTTGTCATTCCACATATACCCTTGTATCATACGAGCTTGTTATAAAGAGACTATTTTGTTGTTCTAGGACTTGTTTCATGTCATATCAGTCTTTTGCCATCCTATGCCCATTCCTAACTCGTACGAGTTTTTGCCTCTAATATGTTATGTTGTTTGGAAAATCGTGAGCATTTTTAAGGGTGCAAACTTGAAATTTTGATTTTGCAATTACTTGTTTTGGATTTGTGTGATGTTTTACTTGTCTTGTAGCTTAATTTGAAATGTTGTCTGATGATTTAGTTGTTTGATTCTTGCAGGTTTGACTACCTCGTGTTCTTTTCAGATGTGTCTGTCCACCGACCATGACATTAGTGCATGAGTTATCTAATATAGAAAAAGAACATATTGATTTGTGTAGATTGACTCACCTTTTACAGATGCCAAATATCCATGTGAATCACGGGATGCTCACTTCACTTGTAGAGAGATTCCATTCTGAGCATAACACATTTTGTTTGCCAGTTGGGGAGATGACTATCACTCCTAAGGATGTATATAGGATTCTCTGGATTCCATTCATTGGGGATAAGGTGGATTATGATTTAGCACAGCATCCTGGCCTACTAGCTCTGAGGCAGGTATTTCATGATGCAGACATTCTGACACGGTCTATCAGTTGGGATGACATGATGGCCAGGTACGGTGAGCAGTTTCAACTGGCATGCATCCTAGTAGGGTTCATCAGTTGTTTTCTTATGCCAGATAGGGGACAACATGGTTTCTTATGTGGCTAGGGCAAGATGCTAGAGAGGCTTGTGGATCACCCCTAGAGATTAGGATGGGGTTCTTGTATTCTAGCACACATGTATCATGAGATGCATAAGATTGTCTACCGAGAGGGGAAGAGCATGGCTGCAAGTGTTTTGATATTATATATATGGGCCTGGGAGCACCTCCAAGTTTGCAAACCAATTGTGGATGACACCAAAGATCCACAATAGCCCATTGTTTATAGATATTCTGGATACATTACGCAGCCCCATCTGGGCAAGATAGGTTATTGGAGATGATAGCTGGACAACTTGATAGTCATGATATGGAGACTGTACAGGTGTCTGGAGCCTTGGGGTGATTGGAGAGCTATTTGTAGGGACCTATTCATGACACAGCCTCTCATAGGTAGATCAGTGACAGTAATCGAGCAGTTTGTTGTTACTCGAGTGATGGTCAGTATGGTACACCTCAATGGATCTCGTAGGAGTTTACTACATACACATGTTATGTAGATGAGGAGAGGTAGGGATGGGCACCAAGGCTATCATATGCCTTAGGCATGCATGATCTGACTAGGTTATATCGACTGAGATGGGATTACATGGATGATATTGTAGATGCGGGGGTATTGCCCCAATACAGGGATTGGTTTTAGTAGCACCCTTTCCTAAGATTTACTGATCTAGCAGAGCAGGCACCTCATATAGAGGAGGTTGAGGATGATTCCCATGTGCAAGGACAAGGATAGTAGGTAGGGAAAGAGAGTCGAGGCTCTAAGGAAGATAGGTGGTGATCTTGGCACTAGCAGCAACAAGGTGCCAACTAGGGGTAGGTAGCAGAAAAGAGAGGGTAGATCCCTAGGGGTTGTTGGTGTGAGGCTGAGTGGAGCTAGGGTACTAGAGGGTGGTGGTGAGGAGGAGAGAGTAGCTCTGAGATAGGTTAGATAGAGGAGGGAGGAGTAGGGTGGAGTCAGAGGTGGAGATGGAGGCAGAGAGCCTAAGAGGGATTAGGGGGTGGATACAATATGGTCGATGAGAACACACTTAGCAAGTTTGCAGTCACAACTGACAGTGGCATAGACTCAATTGGTGAAGCGAGACTGATAGCTAGCAGAGCTGAGGGATGAGTGCGATTGTCAGATCATAGAGATGAGGGTTGAGATAGATGCTTTGCAGTAGGAGGTACTCCATCAGATGAGTTGGGCAACCTACTATGTTGCAGTGTATAGCGTAGAGGTTCTAGTAGTGTAGCAGGTTGTACCCTACTCGTAGTACATGGCATGGTCTAAGAGAGCTTGGGCACCTCATCAGGACGCTAGTTAATAGCTCCACCTCCTCCACCACCTTGTGATGAGGGAGAGGCAGAGAGCTCAATTTTCTATGTAGCTCTTAGATTTTTGTGTAGACACACCCATTTTTTTGTAGCCCTTACGATTCTTGCTTCGATGGGAGTTTGTATATGTCAGTTGACATTATTTTGTACCCCAAGATTTTTATAATTATATATATGAGATCTTGATTTGACTTCATTGTACTTGTGTCAATCGATTTATGAGATATTTTCTATATGCTTTATTATATTTGTATGCATATCTTTTCAGTATGGATGTAACACAAATGAATATGGATGTTTATTTTTTGTTTCTTTTCATATGCAAATAAAATGATGAAAATGAGTAATGAGTAATGCAAATTTTTCATTTTTCTATGCAATAAGATGAATGTAAATGAATGGAAGAACCTATATAAAATGCTTATGTATGTAGCTAACATCTCAATACACAAGTACTCGATCAGAGAAATGATGAAAAAGAGACCACTTAGCTTAGAAATGATGATGCTTCCAACTCTCATTCGAAAGATAAAGAGATCATTGTTATCATATAGAAATCACTCTAAATTCACAAAATGTAGAATGAAATGCAAAATGAGATGCAAATGAGATGCAAAATGAGATGCAACCTAAACCTAATCACTGGATTTGAAATGCTTAAGTTTCATCACCGAGCATTAACAAACATAGCAGGCATATTAGAGTTCCTTTATTTTCATGTGCAATATTAATTATCTTGTCTACAATGACCCTCTTTTTTGTTCATATCCTTGGACATATTTTACAGGGACCCAGATTGCATGGTAAATAAATTCCCTCAAAATAGACAAAGAAATGATGTGAACCTCCCTGTAGCATACAAATAAGCGGAGTTGAGGTATGTGTGGCGATTTCAACTTAATGTGAAGGCTCTTATCACAGACACCCAGCTGATTAGATGTTTCTAGATCATTGGAATCACTCCTACAAGAAGAAAACAAAGAAAATATTATGGCCCCAATCCTTGCTCCTCTTAGTCAAGATAGACTTCCTCAAGTTACTCAGAGGGAATAATAATCGAAAACCAATATAAAAGACAACATACAAAGAAAATTTCATGCATATCTCAAACTGTTTAGTGATTATTTTCTGTAACGTTGTTTTGCTTGTGTACTCAGTGATAAAACTCTTTAGTAGTCAGGAGACAGGTGATTGACTCAGAGTGGACGACCAGGTTTCATTGACGTAAAGTTGACTTGGTTGATACTGCTTAGGACATGTAATGTGTTTTGTCGATTAACCTAATACTAGGACATTAATCAGTTTCAAGCCATGAGGGTTCCAACGAACCAAGATGTCACAAATAGCGACTAAAATATATGTACAAGGGGAATCAAAGATGCGGGAAAGCAGGAAATGCCAACATTGCATTGATAGATAGAGCGCTTGAGTACAAATGGCACCTATTTGCCAGGTTTTCACTTGATTGGTAGAGATTCATTTTTTTTTACCAAGGTGCCTGTTTACCAGGTTTTCACCAGGGCATTTTCCTTCTTTTTTTTTCTCTTTTTTTTTCTTTTTTTTCATGTTTTTTTTATGATTTTTATCATTTTTTCTCAGGACATTTTTCAGCTATACAGGTTACTGGAGCAGAGAATGCTAAGTGAAGAATTTCTTCAAATGGGTGTTGTTAATTGGTTCACAGAGCTTTTCTCCTTCCGATGTTGAGAGCTGATAGGCACCAGAGCCAAAGACTGCAATAGCAATGTAGGGACCCAACCAGTTGGGTTCAAACTTCCCTTTGTTGTCTCGAAACTGTTGATTCTTAGGATTTTCTCTTAGAACAAGGTCACCAACCTGAAATTCTCATTGTGGAACCTTCTTGTTATATCCTCTGGACATTCTCTTTTGATACACTATGAGATAATCAAATGCCACTTGCCAACGTCTATCCCGCAACTCGAGTTCTTGTAATCTAGATATTTTATAGTCTTCATCAGTAACAAGACCTTACAAAGAAACTCTTAAAGATGGTATTTCTACTTCAATAGGTAATATTGCTTTGGACCGATACACCAAAGAAAAAGTTGTAGCCCTGTTGGGTGAATATTTTTTCACCAGTGTAATAATGACAAAATATATATTTCACACAAAGCTATGTTCAGAAATTAATCTCTCCTCTCATCAAAGGGAGGTTCCCTATGAAATTTCTCCTCTAATTAATAAGAAATTAAATTTGTGGGTTGGTGTTGGGCATAGAACTCTATTTTTTCAGAGTCTATGTATTCTCCCTTCACCTGGTTACAATTTCTCTATCTCTTTAGATACTTAAAGAAAAGAACTATGAATCTAACAAACTACACCAAAAGTTACTATTAAGCAGCACAAAGTCTCCTTGAAGGTAACACTAACTCAAACTGATTATTATAAATCAAATAATTAGAAACTTAGCTTGTAGCTCAAAGTCTTCAAGTATAAATTTCTATTCCTTTAAACTACAAGTAAATCCAGTAATAAAAAGCCTACCACTAATCACTCAATTATTAGAAGATTTCTCAAATATGCTAGGAGAACACAGTCTACTTGCAAGATTTAAGAGCTCTTTAACCCACATAACAATATCTTCAAGATCAAAGAAGTAAATAATGTATATAATCAATGGACATAGAAACATTAAATTATATAAACAAATTTCTTGACACAACACAAAGTTTGAGATCAACAAAACTGTTTTCTTTATTTGCTTGGTAGAATTTTCACACCAAAAGCCCAAAGTCTTAGTTGGGATAAAAATTGTGCAGAGTTTTCTTAAGCATGAAAACGATAAATACTTACAAATCAGGTCCTCCTTATATAGGAAAATAAGTTGAGAAAAAGGTGGGCACAGTTGACTTATTGAACTGCATAGTCCCATTTTACTACAACTACAACATAAAGAAAACATGTAGCTGCATACTGACAACATCTATCGATGCAACTGCATAAAGAGAAGGTGTCAAAAGGGGTCACTTCATTCTTCATTCTCCTCCTCATTGGATTTCTGAAAACCTTCGAACTTAGCCAGGATAGCTTTCATCTCTGCTTCGTTTGGCATTGGGGTAGAACCTGTGATTACTTGAACGCGAGAAATTGCATCTTCAATCTTTACCTATTTCTTTTTCCCGTCCTTCAACATGGATTCAAGGACTTCAAAACTAACCTAGATCTCCAATAGCTTATCAAATGTGTCAAGTGAGAAATCCTGTCCCATGCAGTGATCTATTAAGGCAAGGAATTCTTGTGTGATAGCTTCGCTAGTAACGAGATTTTGATCGCCATCATATAAGTAACAAGGAAGATCGACAACTTTGGCAAAAATGAGATCAATCTGGTCATCACCTTCTTTCTTTTCTCGGTCCAGTTCTGCAATCATCAACCTTATTGTCTCTTGCTTATGAGACAATAATGACAAGATCTGGATGTACTTTTCCCTTGTGGGAATTACCTTATTTTAAACAAGGACATCTATCCTGAAGTCCTCCATTTTGCTCCAAAAGGTAGTACTTTTCACAACTTCCTCAATCTCCTATGATAATGAAGTTTTGAGTCCTTCCATCTGACTCTGGATTACTTCATAATCTGCCAATAGTCCCACTGTCAAACTTAGAAGATGAGAGCCTTCTGACCTTAGCCGTGAAATCCACTCATCCATCACTCGGCCTTTAGCTTCTACCTATTCAATCTTTTTTAGACCTTCGGTATCCATTGAGGATCCTATGGGCTCAATTTATTGAGAAGATTGTGTGACCTTTAGAATAACATTGGTTATTTGTTCACACTTCTGCTTCAATTCATTTCTCTCATCCCTCTCTTGGTCAAATCTTCTCAACAAGGAATCAAAAGTTGTTGTAGAATCCAATTTGACACTCTCACGTGTTTCCCCCCCGAGTTCTACGACTTACATGGTATAATCCCCAGGTCGTATGTTGCCTTTGTCCTTATCTAATGATGGCACCATGACCTCAACATACTTTCATTTAGAAGTCGGATCCACCAACACTCGAGATACGGTCTTTGGATTCTTTGTTCCTTTTGGCTTCAGAGGAACCAATTACTTGAAATCAAACTCATCTGGAGAGATCACCTTTTTTTTCCTCTTAGGGGTCACTACTTCCATCCAAGGGGGTAATTCTAGATTGGGTGATGGAGTAGTAGCTCCTCGCTAATTTTCATTTAAAATTTTAGGAGCAGGCTAACTAGAGCTCAGAGTCATTATGAGTGTTATTGATGGCACCAATTTTGAAGTATCTCATGGAACACTTGTCAATGTTGTGATAGTTGTTTCTGCCAACACCTCTTTAGTTACTGATGGGAAGGTTGAAGGTGCCATGAATGCAACTTTAGCACTTACCAATGGTGGAATTTCTATGGTGGTGGTAGTGACATGTAAGTCTACTGAAACATGTTTTGCAAGTGCCTCTTCCAAGGATTCATTAAAATCCATCATCGTGGATTCAATGGTAGATGAAGGGATATCATCTAGATTGGAGAAGTTGGTTATTGTGAAAAATTGATTAGCGACCTCCGATTATGCCATGCCCATACTTAAATCCCCATCTGGAAAATCCTCATCCTCTTGGCTAGAGTCAGAGTCAATAGAGTGGATGATTAGCTGTGAGGTGATCGGGGCATCAACTTTAGTTGGGTCTTATGTTTCTTTAGCCTATACTTCCTCTTGTTGAGGAATTTCACCTTCTTCAATTCCCTTCTCTTTTTCAACTTGACTGGCAAGAGGTTGTTCTGGCTCTTTTGCCACTACTTTCTATACTGTCGATGATGTCTCACCCTTCTTGGAACCTTTAACTATGAATTTAATCTTGGGCCCTCTCCCCTTAGATTGTATCACCAAAGTTGAAGATAGTGCTTGTGGATCTGCCCTGCTCTTTGTTCTTGTCTCAGCTGTAGCTATCTTGCCAGCTAGGCCATCACTGTTGTCATCATCTCCTGAACTGGCAGGAAACTATTTCATCCTAAGATTATTCCTTATCAACCATGCATTGGTGTTTCCTAGGATAGGAGAAATCCTCTAGGTGATGGATTTGCTTTCTTTCTTTGACCATTGCACAAGAGGAAGTGGGGAATCAATGATCTTCTTCTCATAATAGACAGGGTCTATTATGTCATATGTGTCTTCCATGGTCATTGGAACTTTTGCTAAATCCAAGTTTCAATTTGTTCCATAATAAGGCGGGTGAAATCCATCCTTCTTATATCCTCGTCATTTTGACAGTCTACCCAAATGTCTTCCAACCTATAAACATGAGTATAACTCCTTTTGAGTTTGTTCTTTATGGCATGAAGATCAAAATTATTTTGGGCCTTGAATATTCTCATGGTATACCACTGTATTTCTTCCTCCATGTTTTTGGCCTTGGGGTTGGTTAGCACTGAGTACTTGTCGATCGATTCTGGGAACTTTAGCTCAGTTTTATGTGCTTGTTATTATTTTTCATGCATATTAATCAGTTGTCTACACAAGTCCATGAGAATGATTTTATCTGAAAGGAACCTTGGTATAATAAAGGGCTCACCTGAGAAACATCCAATTCGGATGTAATTTAATGTGGTAAATTGTAGGAATACACACCCAAAATGAGATACCCTATTATAAGAATCCTCTAATAATCTCTGCTTCTGCAGGCCCTTATCAAACATGTACTTCCATACAACGAAGAAGGAATCATTAACTCTTTTGTAATGGCTACCTTGATTCTTGATGGTAAGCTGATCATAGTACTCCTAGATGGGCACCAACCTCTTATCACCCCTGGTAGATAAGCCTGGATATTGCCTCATTAAAGAAGCCACATAAACTAGGTATGAGGTCATATAAAATTTGTGTTACATTGACCTCCTTCAACTGAGCACAGAGGGCATCGGTGATTTGTGCACCCTAATCAATTATTGTAGCTCCTTTCTTGATAATTTTCATGTAGTAACACATCCAGCTTTGAAAGTAATGAGAGTCTTTTAACCCCCTCACCCTTGATAACATGGTGACCATGTCATTGTACTCCTCATTGAAATCACTCTTGTGAAAGCACTTGGGTCATTGTGAGGTTAAGGAACCTCTTGTAGGAGAGAGGAAAATGGTATTGATCACCTTCTTGCATTTATCCTCATTTTTCTCATAGTACTCTTGAGCACTTTCTTGAGAAATATCAGCCACCTCTTCAACTTGGGAACCTTTGAAGGAACTATTGAAAAATACACTATCCAAGGTCATGATGACATTTTGATCTACATCTTTCACCTGTCTTGTATTTGAATCAAAGTTATCTACTACTGCAAGCACACATTATGGATCATGAGCTAAAACTTGAAAGAATGCATATTTATGCAACTCGGATTTGATCAGATTAGTTAGGTGAGGAGGAACCTTCTCAACTCAGTCAATGAATTCTTGCATATTAACATGCTTGATTTAGTGTCTCTGATCTCCTTGATATTCAAGTCTACTAAACTCTCTGGGTAAATATTCAAGTACTTGTCATACTTGTACTTCATCTTTCTTGATGATGTTTTAATCAGAGAAGATTCCAATTGACTTGAGGAAGGCTCAGATTTGTTGTGAGGGAGATTTGACATTCATGATGACTACATTCAACACTAAGGATTATCTCTTTTGATAGTTATTGTCATCATCAAAATCAATTTTCTTCAATCGGATCGAATAACTGGACTCCGAACAGACTTAGGAGTAAAACTACCAAAAAGAGAAGGTCGGGGAAAAAAGTCCGACATGCTCTTTAGAAAATAAAATTTGCACATTGGACTTTAAAGTCCGATGTGCAAGAATAAACATCTTGATCAGCACATCAAACTTTAAAGTCCGATGTGTGAGGGTAAATAATGTTGATTAGCACATCAGACTTTAAAGTCCAATGTGCAAACTCGAGGTAAGTTATCAGCACATCGAACTTTAAAGTCCAATGTGCAATCCAAGGAAGATCAATATCACATCGGACTTTAAATTCCGATGTGCAAGGGTAAAAAATTATGCAAAACCAACACATCGGACTTTAAAGTCTAATGTGCTAGGGTAAAAACAATCAGTTGACATGTCGGGTTTTAAAACCTGACATGTCAACCGAAACTTCACATCTTTGCATATCGGGTTTTAAAGTCCGATATGCGAAGGTAAATTACCTCGTATATCAGACTTTAAAGTCCAATATGCGGAGATTCCTTCATCAAACTACATACCAAACTTTAAAATCCGATGTGCACCTTTGAGAAGGATGACTTTAATGAATGGGAAGATAAAACAAAATAAGAAAAGAAACTTGAAAAGAAAGAATAAAAACCCTACCTTCTCTGCAACAAGTGATTTGGGGAAAAAACCGATGATGGCGTGATCCAATCTGAGTTCCGGCGAGCAAAAATGAAGGAGGGTGCATAGAGAAGAGGAAGACACAAGCAACAACGAAGAAAAGACACGCGAAAAGTGATTAAATAAACCTCTTATATAACCATTAATGCTGCATTAATGACTAACACACAGTAATGCTGCATTAATGACTAACACACAGTGCATGTCAGACTTTAAAGTCTGACATGCAGGCTAGAAACATATGCAAGTCAGACTTTAAAGTTCGACATGCACTCCCTGCCCCGATAGCCTACAGTTAGGACTTTAAAGTCCAAACTGCAAGGGAAGACTACCTGTAGGTCAAAATTTAAAGTCTGAACTGCAGGCTTCAAAACCTAGCAAACGCACATCAGACTTTAAAGTCCAACGTGCATAAAGAAAAGAAAGACCCTGTAGTTTGGACTTTAAAGTCCGAACTGCAAGTAAAACTGCAAACTTAGAAAAACTAAGAACACTAAAAATGAAAAACAAGAAGCTCAATGAGCTAATCGACAAATTCGATTAAGCTCTCTCGGAGACTGTAAGGTACAAAATGGACCAGTTTCATAGGGTTGCCTCACAATTTTGGCTGTGCTAAAATCAAGGGCAACAGCTTGCTTTGACTAGGGAACAAGTTGCACTACTTGAAGCTTGTAGAATCCAAAACTTCGAGTGCGTGTATCCATTGGGCTATAGAGTCAGGCAACAAAAAAACTTAAAAGAAAAGACTATACATATTTTACAAAAAGTACAATTTCCTTTACATCACTCTCTATTGAGAAAAGATCTTCAAATGTTCTCCACTATGAGGTAGCGAGAATAGGGTACCATCTGCATATGCAAGTAAGTAGCTATGCTTGCCACATACTTCATGAATAGTGAAGGGACCTCTCCAAAAGGAGTCAAAATTTCCATGCAAAGCCTTTGGTTCCCTCCTCTTGTCCCATAACAAGAATTGATCACCAATTGAGAACTCATGGGAAGTTGTTTTCTTATCAAACAATGCCTTCACTTGGCTTTGGTGTGCAGCAATCCTATCTACCACTTCTGCTCTTGTTTCTTCTAGCTGAGAAAGAAACAAAATCCTCTTATCCAGTGAATCTTGATATGTTTCATCTTCAATGGCTTTGGCGAGCTTTAAATCTAGAAGTTCCACAGTGATTGGAATCTCGACATTCAACCCATACAAAAGTTGAAAATGTGACATACTGATTTCTCTTTTTTGAGTTATACGATCCACCCATAGCGCATCATAAAGAGCTTTATGCCAAGTCCGTTGTATTTCATCAACAAACTTCCTCATAATAGTAACCAAATTCTTGTTGCTTGACTTGACCTAACCATTTCCTTGTGGATAATAGTCAGTTGAGTGTGACAGAGTAATACCATGATCAAAGAAAAATTCAATTATCTCATAAGATGAAAAACATGAAGCATTATCAGATACTATCTTATGAGGAATGCCAAACCTTGAAATGATTTTTTCCTTCAAAAATTGACAAACCACTGCCAAGGTACATTGCTTGATTGGGATTGCTTCCACCCACTTGGTGAAGTAATCTATCACTGTGAGAATGTATATGTGACCCACACTAGATGTTCGATTGACAGGTCCGATGAAATTGAATCCCCACTATTGAAAAGGCTCTTCAATTACTACCAGCTTAAGGGGAAGCGTTGCTAATTTGGGCTTACCAACAAATTGCTGACATTGCTCACACTTGCGAACCCAATTGTATGTATCTTAGCACACAAAATTTTATGTGCAGTGATAGGAGCCAAAAAAATGTCCACCACAAGCAAGATCATGAAAAGCTTGAAGTAATCTTACTTGTTGTTGTTTGTCTACACAGCGCAGGATATTACCATCTAGACCCTTCTTGTATAAACCATTGTCCCATAAGACAAAATTTACTGCTTTAAGCTTCAGGGTTCACCTTTCTTTCCTTGATAGGTGCACAGGTAAATCTCCATATGTTAAGAGATATGCCAAGTCGGAATACCACTCATCAGTAGTGCTAACAAATAGAACATTGGAAATATTTTGATTCATACCTTCATTTTCCAGCACCACTTCATCAATTGATTTGTTGTCAGCTATCAATTGTCATAGACCTTTTCCATGAACCAACTTAGTGGGCTTAATTTCCATATCATATTCTTGAATCTTGGCAACCCAATTGCCCCTTTTAGTTCCAAACTCTTGTTGCATCAGAATTGACTTAACAACAACATCACGAACAAGAGCAATGACATGCGAATTCCGAATATAAAACCTGAAATGTTTCACTGCTTTCACCACAACAAAAGCATGCTTATCCATTTCTGAGTATTTCCTTTAGCAAATAACTCATGAATGCAATGGGTGATTCCACACCTTCATTATTTCTCTGCATTAGTATAGTCGAACAAGTATGATCTGATGCATAGCTATACATAATAAACTCTTTGGTATAATCTGGGCATACTAAGACTAGAGCGTTTGCCATGGCTTCCTTAATCTGATGGAAAGATCTCTTTCCTTTAGGAGTCCACTTGAAGAGAGAATTATCTTTCATCATATTAACTATGTGATGAGTCTGTTTAGCAAAGTCTGGAATGAATCTTCGCAAGAAATTTATTTTACCAAAGAAAGAATGAACAACAGTCTTACTTGTTGGTAAGGAAAGGTCACAAATAGCTTTTACTCTTTCTGCATCAATTTTTGTACCTTCTTTCGAAACAATATGCCCAAGCAACTTGCCTTCAGTAACCCCAAAAATAGATTTCTTGGGATTGGGGGAAATTCCATGTTGACGATATTTCTCTAAGACTTGTTGCAGATGAAAGAAATGATCTTGACGTTCCTTAGAATAAATAGTCAAATCATCCAAGTAGACTACAATGAACTTACCAAGAAAACTTTGGAAGGCCAAGTCCAATGCACATTGGAAAGTTGCTCCTGCATTTATTAATCCAAAAGGCATCCTATGATATGCAAAGGTACCCCAAGGTGTAGTAAATGCGATCTTATGTTGATCTTGCTCCAGAACTTCTACTTGGTTATAACCCGAAAATCCACCCAACATGGACATCATCTCTACTCCAGTAACAACTTGTAGGATATGATCCATGACAAGTAAATGATAATTATCCTTCAAGGATGCCTAATTCAAGTTTCAGAAATCAACGCATATCCGAATCTCACCATTCTTCTTATGTACAGGTACAATATTGGCTATCCAAGAAGAATGATGAATATGGAAGATTATCCTTGCTTTCAACATATTTTGTACTTCAGCAAAGATAGTATCAAAGATCTTTGGGTTGTATTGCCTTTTCTTCTGATGGAAAGGCATAATACCTGGTTTTAATGGAATGTCATGGTGGAGCTCTTCGAGATGGAAATACTTTGGATCTTCATAGGAGTATGCCAAGATGTCAACATATTGCTGCAATAATGCAAAAAAATTGTGCCTTTCTTCTTTTGAACAACACTTTCCAATGTTGATCATTTTTGGATTGTCTTCAATCCCAATGTTTAATTGTTCATATTCCATTGATCCTGCAGCTGATCTTTGTTGCTTTTTAACATAACGATCATGTTTGTCAAAAAGCTTTTCTAGAGAAACTAGACCCTTAGGGATCTTGTTTCCTTTTAATTGCAGAAATTTTTCTCCTGTTTCTACATCAATACTTTCGATTGCATCCTTTGAAGGGTAGTGACTACCTCCAAAGTACAGATCATCAAAATTGTCAGTGGTCTGCAAAAAATTTATTACATGATGATCATCATTAAATACTTGCCAATGATCAAACTTGTTAGGAATACTTGGCCGGAAAACTAACTCAACAACATAAGTTGATCCTGAAAAATATTTGTGAGGAACCAAAGAAGTTGCAGATATTGCCAATGAATCCGCTCTATCATTAAATTCATGAGAGACAATAGATATATCAAAGGCATTGAATGCCTCAATCAAATCCCAAACTTGTTTACGATAATGTCATAGCCTATCGCTCCTAGTTTGATATATGTTCTAGACTTGACAAACAATTAACTCTACATCTCCTTGAGCATGCAAGTTCTTGATTCCCTTCTTCTGAGCAACATTCATTCCTAGAAGAAGTGATTCATACTCAGCAGTGTTATTTGTATTATCAAACTACAATTTGAAAGAGAAAGGGAAAAGATTACCCTTAGGAGAAACCAAAATAATACTAGCTCCTAATCCAATAGAAGAACAACTGCCATCAAACTCTAGTGTCCAAACATCACCTGGACTACCAATGCTGATGGTATCAAAAATGAGAATTTCTTATTGTGAAGTTGAAGATCTTTCTGATCCTGTAACACCACTTTCACAATCAATTGGAACATCATTTAATGGAATAACATCTTCACTTTTAGGAGCCACCTCTAAACCATCATCAAAATGCATGAAATAATTACCCATACCTGATGATTCAAAAAGAATCTATGCCCATTGATCGTCAGACTTGACAATGATGTATTTTGATTCTTTTTCTAGAAGTAACTTTTGAACAACTCCTTTAACAAGAATACGAGCCTCGGTCATATCCATGTTTAACTCACCCCCAACATCTCTAAAGAAATTTCTTCCCAACAACAGACCATAGGAGGCTAGCACATCGACTACCAGTACTGTCATCTTAATCTTCTTTTCTAGGAATGAAGCAAAAGCAAATTGTGCATCGTTGATTTGACCTATCCAGGGGACTTGCTTGTTATCCATAGAGAAACACCTTCCAAATGTTTTACTCAAATTCAAGCCAAGAGAATTGGCAACTTTTCACAGTATAACATTATCAGATGCCCCAAAATCAATTACACAGTTACTAAGCTTATAACCATTTATCAACAAAGAGATGTAGAATGGTTCTATCTTCTCTATAGGAGAAGGGGAAGTTACTAAGTTATTTTGAAGTTAGACTTAGGAAGATTACTAGGGGTATTATCTTTTTCTTTAACAAACTTGACCAAATGGTCAAATTGATCTTGATTAGATCTCAAAAATTCAACTTCAGACATTTGTATTTTGGTTTTCTTAGCATGGTCTAAAATATCAAATGCCTAAAAGGAATTCATCATCAAAGATGGATTTGGGTTCTCAGTTTGAGAACTTAAAATATTAGGTACACTAGTCTTCAATGAATGTGTAGAAGAATTGACAGGGGCAGAAAAATTGATAGTAGTTGAAGAATCACTTACACTTTTATCCTTCGTGATGTCCATTGAGATAACATTGTCCTTCGCATGATTTGGTATGGGAGTCCCACGCTTTGCAATAGAACTTGGAAAATGTTGAGAGTCCTTAATTTGGATAGGATCATCACTCTTCACAATGACAAGTGGCTGCACTGCTTGTGCTTGCAAATGGGTGAATACTGCAAAGACATCCCCATCACGTGTGTCTGGCATATCATCTTCTTGATATTGCATAAACTTGATATTAGAGTCACCAGCCAACTCTACATCATCTTCTTGATGCGAATTGGCATCTTCTTCACCAAAAGAGGGAAGATCATTTTGTTCAGCTTCATAATATCCTATAGCTGAATTTTGGGGTGGTGCTTCCAACGCAAGCCTCTTTGGAATAGGAGGTAATTTATTTAGATATGCATGGCATAATTGGAAGCATTGTTTGGATAAGTCCTTCTTGGAACATCACAATAAGAAGTATTTCCTTATGAGGAAATTTGCTTCTTAAGTGCCAACAACTCATTTGCTAACTTTTGTATCATGGGATCAACGAAATTCATGGAAGGAATTGATAAATCAGCAATTTGATTATTTCTAACCTTGTTGGGATCTCTCCTTATCTTACCGGCGATGATAACATCATCTTCAATCGATATATCCAACTATTGCGCAGCATCCAAATCTGTAGGATTATCTCTTCGCAAAATAAATCTCACCTCTGGCAATTGAGCATTGATGAAGAAGCATTTCAAGTTTCCAATGGTTGGTTGTGAAGCAATTGGAATGTGATTGTGCAATCTATTGAACTTTGCTACAAATTTACGAATAGCTTCCTAGGATTCTTTCTTCATTTGAGTTAACTGAGCTAGTAGTGCATGATCATCTTCGGCAGAATTGAACCTTGCTTCAAACATTGTTCTGAGAGTTGCCCAATTTCTGATACAAGCATTTGTAAGATGATAGAACCAATCAGCAACAACTCCATGCAAAGTCTTAATGAATAATCTCACCAAAACATCTTCATAATCAACACCTAGGACTCCACATGTGATGTAGAAGGCAACAATGTGTTCATCCGGGTGCTGAGAACCATCCCCCCAAAATTTGGGTAAATTTTTTCATGTACCTTTGGGAAGTTCATGCAAAGGTGCGGTCAAGTTCAAAGGACCAAAAGAAGTACCCCAAGGTCTAGAAGCAACCATCCTTAATGGATTATAGTGTGGTATTACAATATGACTTGCAAGTGGAACAACTAAAACTTGCAAACTTGACGCCTCTCTTGGTATGGGAGATCACCGTGTAGATAGAGGAAAACTTTGTGTCCCCTGCAAAGAAAAATGATAGGGAGAAACCCAAAAGGAGGACCAATTTAAAGCTACTTGTTAAGAGACTCCTTCAAATGAGAGAAGAAAAGTTTTGGTTTTCAGTTATAGACCCACTTTCAATGTTCACAAGCTTTTCTCAAACCCAAAACTTCCTCCTTGAGCTCTTCCCATCATTTGTTCATACACTTGCTCAACTCAACTACCATGCTAGGTCTAAACCCCAAAATGTTTAAACTAGAGTTCTGAAGGCTTCACAAGGTTTCCAAGGTTATTCTGGACTGATTTCAAAAGTTTTTACAAGGTCACCTAAACTTACTCCAATCAGATTCTTAATTTTCTTCAAAACAGGGCTACAAGGAATAAGCCCTTTTTAACCTTCCTGAAACACTATTTTGCTCATTACTCACTCCCATCTTGGAATATCTGAAAAAGGTGAATATTTTTGAGTACCCTTTTGGCCAAAGTCATGAATTAGTGCCAAGAGAGGTCTTGAGGAGGTCAATCTATGACTGTCCTACTTTGTAGCCTCAAAACAAGGGTTTTTATGGGGTTTTGGTAACTTAGAGTTTGGCAAATCACTCCATGGCCTTGTACCTTATCTCCTTTCTCAACACACACCTCTGAAACAAAATTTCAATGTCTACCCTACCACTAAAAATCAAGCATTATTCCAAACACTTGGCAAACAAACTGAAAATGAACAAGAACCTCTATCAAAACACTTATTTTTTCTGATTTTCACTATTTTGGGCTGCATACCATAGGGTTAGAACCTCAAAAACCACCTGCACATTAGTGTCATCAATCCTTAAACAATATTTTAACCCTGAAATTAACAAATGATCCAAGATCCCAAGCATAACAAGCTTCAAAAAGTACTTTGACAGCAACATTACTTAAGTCTTCAAAAACAGGGAACTCGCTGTCTTGACATACTTCCTCAAACTTTTTAAAGTAAAATAGCCTCTCTTGGAGCTCCAACTTGTTTCAAAACCTTCATAGGGAAGGTGTAGACCATTATACCATGTTGTAGACTCAAATAGACTTTGAGAACAACATTTTGGCTTCTTATTTCAATCTACTAAACAAATTACTCACTTAACTTGTCTAGTATTCACTCAAAACCTTCTTGTAAGCACAACTCTAGAATAAAATGGAATATTTATACAATATATACAAGCATACCAACTTGGAAGAATCCATTGGAGGGATCCCAGACCTGGATCAACCAAGTTGATGCATTTTGGAACTCCAAACCCTTGACAGGGCAACAAAGAGTTAAAACTGAAACAATTTATTTAAACCACCTTACAAATGCAAATCGAATGAAACAATTACATGGAAGGATATTTAACATATACATTTCCACTTTACAAAAGGTATAGTATGGATTTGTACAGGTACAGTATGGATTGCACTCAAAAAGAAGAAAAAACAAGGTAAAACCCAGAATTTTGTTATTTTCTCATTAGCAAAACTTAGTCTTTACATTCTCCAACCTTGTCCAAGGCCAAGGAAGGTCTTTTTATAGTGATACCAAGTAGTTATCAAGCCTTGTATGGACTTTAAGCTTTTATAACTTCCTTTTCAAAGAAAAATGCAAAAATGACAACTTTTGTTTTTTCTGAAAAGTGCATTTTTGACAACATTACTAATTCAACACTTCTAACCACCTAATAAATGTTTAAAAACATATAAAAAACATGTTCCAATGCTCAAGAAAGCATTAGAAGACCTTTTTGGCAATTTTTCACTATTTAGCCAAAAATTGTCAACTTGCAGCCTGAAAGGCACAATTTGATCTCTTGAGCCTAAAATGAGATCAAAACCACTAAACATGACAAAAAACAACCTAAAACAACATAATAAACCTAACACAAGACTTTACAAACATAAAAACATTAAATACTCAAAAATGGGAGTTTTACTCAACTAGGTGCTCCTGCACCATACTCCCCAAATTTGAAAAAGTGCCAAGTCCTCTTGGAAATGATACTTGCAAATCATATAGGCTTCATCTTGACCTTTGGAATGTACTTGTCTTCGGCTTCATCATGCATGGCCAAATGAAAATCTCCTTCCTTCATCTTCACCCGAGGCCTTGCTTCCAAAACCAACATCCACCACTGTTGCTGCTGCTTATAATATGTAGACCACACCAGCCATGTCCATGTCAGCAAACTCTCATTCCAAAAACAACTCCATGGTGCTATGAGAGAAAAGCCAACAACTTTCATCTCTAAGGTAGGAGTACTACTCAATCTTGTGTACCAATCCGGGTGCTTGGTGTCTAGCATCAATACCCTAGGAGAAAATATTTCTCCCATAAAGGTCATGACACCCTCATAAAGACAAATACCAATCTGATAGTGTTCATGCATGTAGACCTCTGTAGCAACATAATGATCAGCAACAACTATCTCTGTATCATGCCTATCAATAGGCTTCTCGAGTGCATGTACCATTGCTTCTGCTTGTCCAATCTGTTCAACAACTCCATCATCAGGATAAAGAGTATGTGGTTCAACCAATTTGGTCTCTACCCCTTGCTCATCCTCAAGAACCTTTGCTATATAAGGTTCCTCTGCAACTCTTCGTTGCTCACTCTTCACTTCAGCATGCATCTGCTGCTTCAAGTCACTGAATGGACTATCTACCTCTTCAACTTCACCTTCTATGGTACTGGGGGTCACTTCTACTGCTAAACCTCCATTGTGTACTGCTTCACCATCTGTTTCTTCAACATCTTCCTCTTGGTGATTCTTATGCTCAGGAAAATCTACTCTCTCAACCAACCCTAGACCTCTTGTCATATGCCATGTAGGATCATCTTCTTCCCTAATAGAGTTCAAGGTAAAATTTATGCCACCCTAAGTAAATTGATAAACATTCCTATAAGCATCATACATAGTGCAATTGTCATATTGCCATGCTCTTCCCAAGATCAAATGGCAATCTCTCAAGGGCATAATATCACATTCCACCATCTCATAGTAAGAACCAATATTGAAATGAACAACAGACTTCTCTAAGACATCAACCCAATGATCATCACTCAAACCAAATACTCTGTAAGGTGACTCATGAGGTATCCTTGGTAGATTCAACTTTTCCACCATTTCTAAGGAGACTACGTTGTCAAGAGAACCACTATCAACTACAACCTTACATACTTTACCCATGCATTTGCACTTGGTTTTGAAAATGGCTTGTCTTGGATCATATCTACTCTCCATGCTGTTAGGAACTTCTTTCTTCAATTCTCACAACTCACAACTCACTGCAAAGATCTACTTCCTTGCTCTGATACCAATCTGATAGGGAGAAACCCAAAAGGAGGACCAATTTAAAGCTACTTGTTAAGAGACTCCTTCAAATGAGAGAAGAAAAGTTTTGGTTTTCAGTTAGAGACCCACTTTCAATGTTCACAAGCTTTGCTCAAACCCAAAACTTCCTCCTTGAGCTCTTCCCATCATTTGTTCATACACTTGCCCAACTCAACTACCATGCTAGGTCTAAACCCCCAAATGTTTAAACTGGAGTTCTGAAGGCTTCACAAGGTTTCCAAGGTTGTTTTGGATTGATTTAATAAGGTTTTACAAGGTCACCTAAACTTACTCCAATTGGATTCTTAATTTTCTTCAAAACAGGGCTACAAGGAATAAGCCCTTTTTAACCTTCCTGAAACACTATTTTGCTCATTACTCACTCCCATCTTGGAATATCTGAAAAAGGTGAATATTTTTTAGTACCCTTTTGGCCAAAGTCATGAATTAGTGCCAAGAGAGGTCTTGAGGAGGTCAATCTATGACTGTCCTATTTTGTAGCCTCAAAACAAGGGTTTTTATGGGGTTTTGGTAACTTAGAGTTTGGCAAATCACTCCATGGCCTTGTACCTTGTCTCCTTTCTCAACACACACCTCTGAAACAACATTTCAATTTCTGCCCTACCACTAACAATTAAGCATTATGCCAAACACTTGGCAAACAAACTGAAAATGAACAAGAACCTCTATCAAAACACTATTTTTTTTTTCTTTTCTGATTTTCACTATTTTGGGTTGCATACCATAGGGTTAGAACCTTAAAAACCACCTACACATTAGTGTCATCAATCCTTAAACAATATTTTAACCCTGAAATTAACAAATGAGCCAAGACCCCAAGCATAACAAGCTTCAAAAAGTACTTTGACACCAACATTACTTAATTCTTCAAAAATAGGGAACTTGCTGTCCTGACATACTTCCTCAAACTTTTTAAAGTAAAATGGCCTCTCTTGGAGCTCCAACTTGTTTCAAAACCTTCATAGGGAAGGTGCAGACCATTATACCATGTTGTAGAGTCAAATAGACTTTGAGAACAACATTTTGGCTTCTTATTTCAATCTACTAGACAAATTACTCACTTAACTTGTCTAGTATTCACTCAAAACCTTCTTGTAAGAACAACTCTGGAATAAAATGGAATATTTATACAATATATACAAGCATACCAACTTGGAAGAATCCATTGGAGGGATCCCAGACCTAGATCAACCAAGTTGATGCATTTTGGAACTCCAAACCCTTGACAGGGCAGCAAATAGTCAAAACTGAAACAATTTATTTAAACCACCTTACAAATGCAAATCCAATGAAACAATTACATGGAAGGATAGTTAACATCTACATTTCCACTTTACAAAAGGTACAGTACATATTTGTATAGGTACAGTATGGATTGCACTCAAAAAGAAGAAAAAACAAGGTAAAACCCATAATTTTGTTATTTTCTCATTAGCAAAACTTAGTCTTTACATTCTCCAACCTTGTCCAAGGCCAAGGAAGGTATTTTTATAGTGAGACCAAGTAGTTATCAATCCTTTTATGGACTTTAAGCTTTTATAACTCCCTTTTCCAAGAAAAATGCAAAAATGACAACTTTTGTTGCTCACATGACAACTTTTTTTTTTCTCAAAAGTGCATTTTTGACAACCTTACTAATTCAACACTTCTAACCACCTCAGAAATGTTTAAAAACATATAAAAAACATGTTCCAATGCTCAAGAAAGCATTAGAAGACCTTTTTGGTAATTTTTCACTATTTAGCCAAAAATTGTCAACTCACAGCCTGAAAGGCACAATTTGATCTCTTGAGCCCAAAATGAGATTAAAACCACTACATATGACAAAAAACAACCTAAGACAACATAATCAACCTAACACAAGAATTTACAAACATAAAAGCACTAAATACTCAAAAATGGATTTTTGCTTAATTAGGTGCTCCTACACCAGAAAAAGCGTCAGTGGAGGTGTCACAAAGGGAAAATTAAATTGCTGCAATACTTCAAAAGTAGGATAAATAATTCCTGCTAATCGCTGCTGATGAGTGTAACTTCGATCAGCCAAATTAGAAAATGAAGAAAAACAACAATATGGAATTTACAATGAAAGCGCACTGCAACCCCAAAGACAAACTGGTTGCACGTCGCTCCTCAACAGAGTCACCAAAAAACTGTTGGGTGAATATTTTGTCACCAATGTACTAATGACAATATATATTTCACACAAACCTATGTTGAGAAATTAATCTCTCCTCTCATCAATGGGAGGTTCCCTATGAAATTTCTAATCTAATTAATAAGAAATTAATTTTGTGGGTTGGTGTTGGGCATATAACTCTCTTTTTTTGTAGTCTATGTATTCTCCCTTTACTTGGTTACAATTTCTCTATCTCTTTAGATACTTAAAGAAAAGAACTATGAATCTAACAAACTACACCAAGAGTTACTATTTGATGAATACTAAGAGGGGGGGTGAATTAGTATACCAAAAATTAGTGTAAATAAACTCTTAAACAAGTTAGCAAATAACCGATGCAATAGATTCACTAATAAACTGGTTAAGATAAATGCAAACCAAATAGAAAACAAAGCATTCACCCACAAGAGCACAATCACCATAACACAAGATATTTGACATGGAAACCCAAATGGGAAAAACCATGGTGAGCAAAATTTCACAAGTAACTATCTGCAAAATAGAAACCAGACTAGTTAAGGTCATACAATGTTCTTCACGAGAACAGATCCTGTAAGGAATCTAGATCTTTGTTAGGAGATAAGTCATGTTAAAGACTACCTTGTTAGAGGATTTCAGATCCATGATTGTGAACCACCTTGTTAGAGGATTTACAAAGGCTTTTCTAGGCCTACCCGGTTAAGGGTTTCAGACTTGTCAAAGATATTAGAAATCAACAAGTGAATGATCTAGACAATAGCACAGTATGTTTAATTAGATCCTTGTTAGCTCATTGCTAATGCATTTCAAAATTACTTCATACTTCAATATCTGCACACTCTATCTCTTCACACAGACCTAATCTTTTCTTTGATGATTGCATATAACCTTTTCTCTTCTATGTCTCACATAACACACATCTCACATGCAAAGCCTAGACAACATTTCCTTATAAAGGAAACTGATTTCATGTCGGTCCAATAGAATTAGACTACAAGTTCCTAGGTTCAGTGCATCTAGACACATTTGGTAACACAACACAAATAAACCACCAAAGTGTCGGTGGATGATAACTTATCACACATTATAGTAATATCGGTTGTTAACTCATTACGAAGTAATACCGGTTAATACAATATACCGATTACCAGTTGTCAAAATTGAAGATTGGTAGATCATAGTGTTTCGATCAAAAGTTAACTATTGCTTGGTTCCTTCATACCGCTTGAGATCCTTGAACCACTTGGGGTCTCCATACTGCTTGAGCACTTCAGTCAATCTATGACTGGTAAAATCTTCTGCAAAATACTGATAGTCTAAAGACTATACATTCAATAATACACAGTACCAATTGGAACAATTACCAGTTGAGCATAACTCATACATCAAGAAAGTGTGTGTCCATCAATGATAATCAAAACATCATCAAAATGCCAACACTATTAAGCAACACAAAGTCTCCTTGAAGGTAACACTAACTCAAACTAATTATTACAAATCAAATAATTAGAAACTTAGCTTGTAGCTCAAAGTCTTCAAGTATAAATTTCTAATCCTTTAAACTACAAGTAACTGCAGTAATACAAAGCCTTCCATTAGTCACTCAATTATCAGAAGATTTCTCAAATATGATAGGAGCACATAGTCTACTTGCAAGATTTAAGAGCTCTTTAACACACATAACAATATCTTCAAGATCAAAGAAGTAAAGAACATATATAATCAATGGACATAGGAACATTAAATTATATAAAAAAAATTCTTGACACAACACAAAGTTTGAGATCAACAAAACTGTTTTCTTTATTTTCTTGATAGAATTTTCACACCAAAAGCCCAAAGTCTTAGTTGGGATAAAAATTGTGTAGAGTTTTGCTAAGCATGAAAAAGATAAATATTTACAAATCAGGTCCTCCTTATATAGGAAAAGAAGTTGAGAAAAAGGTGGGCACAGTTGACTTATTGAATTGCATAGTCCCATTTTACTACAACTACAACATAAAGAAAATGTGCAGCTGCATAAAAACTAACAGCATCTATCGATGCAACTACATAAAGAGAAGGTGTCAAAAGGGGTCACATCATTCTTCATTCTCCTCCTCATTGGATTTTTGAAAACCTTCAAACTTAGCCAGGATAGATTTCATCTATGCTTTGTTCGACATTGGGGTAGAACTTGTGATTACTCGAACGCGAGAAATTGCATCTTCAATCTTTACCTATTTCTTTTGCCCATCCTTTAGCATGGATGCAAGGACTTCAAAACTGACCAAGATCTCAAATAGCTTATCAAATGTGTCAAGTGAGAAATCTTGTCTCATGCAACAATCTATTAAGGAAAGGAATTCTTGTGTGATAGCTTCGCCAATAATGAGATTTTGATCACCATCATATAAGTAGCAAGGAAGATCGATAACTTTGGCAAAAATGAGATCAATCTCGTCATCACCTTATTTCTTTTCTCGGTCCAGTTCTGCAATCATCAACCTTATTGTCTCTTGCTTATGAGACAATAATGATAAGATCTGGATGTACTTTTCCCTTGTGGGAATTACCTTATTTTCAACAAGGACATCTATCCTGAAGTCCTCCATTTTTCTCCAAAAGGTAGTACTCTTCACAACTTCCTCAATCTCCTATGATAATGAAGTTTTGAGTCCTTGCATCTAACTTTGGATTACTTCATAATCCAACAATAGTCCCACTGTCGAACTTAGAAGATGAGATCCTTCTGACCTTAGCCATGAAATCCACTCATCCATCACTTGGCCTCTAGCTCCTACCTATTCAACCTTCTTTAGAGATTCAGTATCCATTAAGGATTCTATGGGCTAAATTTCTTGAGAAGATTGTGTGACCTTTAGAAGAACATTGGTCAATTGTTCACACTTCTGCTTCAATTCATTTTTCTCGTCCCTCTCCTAGTCAAATATTCTCAACAAGGAATCAAAAGTTGTCTGAGAATCCAATTTGACACTCTCATGTGTTTCCACCCCAAGTTCTACGACTTGCATGGTATAATCCTCAGGTCGTATGTTGCCTTTGTCCTTATCTGATGATGGCACCATGACCTCAGCATACTTTCATTTAGAAGTCGAGTCCACCAACACCCGAGATATGGTCTTTGGCTTCTTTGTTCCTTTTGGGTTTAGAGGAACCAACTTCTCTAAATTAAACTCATCTAGAGAGATGACATGTTTTCTCCTCTTAAGGGCCACTACTTCCATCCAAGGGGGTAATTCTGGATTGGCTGATGGAGTAGTAGCTCCTTGCTGATTTTTAGTTAAAATTTCAGGAGAAGGCTGACTAGAGGTCAGAGCCATTATGAGCGTTACCGATGACACCAATTTTGAAGTATCTGGTGGAACACTTGTCGATGTTGTGATAGTTGTTTCTGCCAACACCTCTTCAGTTACTAATGGGAGGGTTGAAAACACCATGAATGCAACTTCAACACTTACCAATGGTGGAATTTATGTGGTTGTGGTAGTGATAGGTAAGTCTACTGAAACCTGTTCTGCAAGTGCCTCTTCCAAGGATTCATTAAAATCCATCATCATGGATTCAATGGTAGACAAAGGGATATCATCTAGATTGGAGAAGTTGGTTATTTTGAAAAACTAATTATTGGCCTCCGATTGCGCCATGCTTATACTTAGATCCCCATCTAGAAAATCCTCATCCTCTTGGTCAGAGTCAGAGTCAATAGAGTGGATGATTACCTATGAGGTGATCAAGGCATCAACTTTAGTTGGGTGTGATGTTTCTTTAGCTTGTACTTCCTCTTGTTGAGGAATTTCACCTTCTTCAATTCCCTTCTCTTTTTCAACTTGACTAGCAGGCGATTGTTCTAGTTCTTTTGCCACTTTTTTTTGTACTGTCGATAATGTCTCACCCTTCTTGGAACATTTAACTATGAATTTAATCGTTGGCCCTTTTCCCTTAGATTGTATCACCAAAACTAAATATAGTGCTTGTGGATCGCCCTGCTCTTTGTTCTTGTCTCAGCTATAGTTGTCTTGCTAGCTGGGCCATCACTATTTTCATCATCTTCTGAACTAGCAGGAAACTGTTTCATCCTGAGATTATTCTTTATCAACCATGCATTGGTGTTTTCTAGGATAGGAGCAATCCTCTGGGTTATTGATTTGATTTCTTTCTTTGACCATTGCATAGGAGGAAGCGGGGAATCAATGATCTTCTTCTCATAATACATAGGATCTATTATGTCATCTGTGTCTTCCATGGTCATTGGGATTTTTTGCTAAATCCAAGTTTTCAATTTGTTACAGAGTAAGGCAGTTGAAATCCATCCTTCTTATATCCTCATCATTTTGACAGTCTGCCCAAACATCTTCCAACCTATAAACATGATTATAACTCCTTTTGAATTTTTTCTTTATGCCACGAAAGTCAAAATTGTTTTGGGCCTTGAATCTTCTCATGGTATTCCACTGTATTTCTTCCTCCATGTTTTTAGCCTTGGGGTTGGTTAGCACTAAGTACCTACCGAATGATTTTGGAAACTTGAGCCTAGTCTTATGTGCTTGTGATTTTTTTCATGCAGATTAATCAGTTGTCTACACAACTCCATGAGAATGATTTTATCTTAAGGGAATCTTGGTAGAATAAAGGGCTCACCTGAGAAACATCCAATTCAGATGTAAGTGAATGTGGGAGATTGTAAGAATACACACCCAAAATAAGATACCCTATTGTAAGCAGCCTCTAATAATCTCCACTTCTACAAGTCCTTATCAAACATGCACTTCCATACAGTGAAGAAGGCATCTTTAACTCTTTTGTAATGGCTACCTTGATTCTTGATGGTAAGCTGATCATAGTACTCCTAGATGGGCACCAACCTCCTATCACCCCTGGTAGATAAGCCTGGATATTGCCTCATTGAAGTAGCCACATAAACTAGGTATGAGGTCATATAAAATTTTAGTGTTACTTTGACCTCCTTCATCTGAGCACAGAGGGCATCACTAATCTATTCACCCCAATCAATTCTTGTAGCTCCTTTCTTGATAATTTTCATGTAGTAACACATCCAGCTTTGAAAGTAATGAGAGTCTTTTAACCCCCTCACCCTTGATAAAATGGTGACCATGTCATTGTACTCCTCATTGAAATCACTCTTGTGAAAGCACTTGGGCCATCGTGAGGTTAAGGAACCTCTTGCAGTAGAGAGGAAAATGGTATTGATCACCTTCTTGCATTTATCCTCATTTTTCTCATAGTACTCTTGAGCACTTTCTTGAGAAATATCAACCACCTCTTCAACTTGGGAACCTTTGAAGACACTATTGAAAAATACACTGTCTAGGGTCATGATGACATTTTGATCTGGATCTTTCACCTATCTTGTATTTGGATTAAATTGATTGGCTACTGCAAGCACAAATTCTAGATCATGAGCTGCAACTAGATGCAGCTCAGATTTGATCAGATTAGTTAGGCAAGCAAGAGTCTTCTCAACTCGGTCAATGAATTCTTGCATATTAACATGCCCAATTTTAGTCTCTCTGATCTCCTTGATATTCGAGTCTACTAAAGTTTCTGGGTATAGATTCAAGTACTTGTCGTACTTGTACTTCATCTTTCTTGATGATGTTTTACTCGGAGAAGATTCCAACTGACTTGAGGAAGGCTCGGATTTGTTGTGAGGGAGCTTTGACATTCATGATGAATGCATTCAACATTGAGGATTATCTCTTTTGATATTTATTATCATCATCAAAAACAATTTTCTTCAGTCGAATTGAAAAACTAGACTTGAAACAGACTTACGAGTAAAACTGCCCAAAAGAGAAGGTTGGGGAAAAAAGTCCGACATGCTCTTTAGAAAAAAAAATTCGCACATCGTACTTTAATGTCCCATGTGCAAACTCGGGCTAGGTTATTAGCACATCAGACTTTAAAGTCCAATGTGCAAGTTGGGGAAGATCACTAGCACATTAGACTTTAAAGTCCGATGTGCAATGGTAAAACCTTAGGCAAAACCAACACATCGGACTTTGAAGTCTGATGTGCTAGGGTAAAAACAATCGGTTGACATGTTAGGTTTTAAAACCCGACATGTTAACCAAAACTTCACATCTTCACATATCGGGTTTTAAAGTCTAATATGCGAAGGTAAATTATCTTGCATATCGAACTTTAAGTCCGATATGTGGAGATTCCTTCATCCAACTGCATACCGGACTTTAAAATCTGATATGCAGCTGGGAGAAGGATGACTTTGGAGGCCAATAGGACTTTAAAGTTTGATTGTCCTCTTAACACAAGGCAAAAACCGGAGAAAACAAAACAAGGAAAAATGAATAGGAAGATAAAACAAAATAGGAAAAGAAACCTGAAAAGAAAGAATAAAACCCTACCTTCTCTGCAACAAGTGATTTGTGGAAAAAACCAATGATGGCATGATCCAGTCTGACTTGCGGTGAGCAAAAATGAAGGAGGGAGCATAGAGAAAAAGAAGACACAAGCAATAATGAAGAAAAGACGTGAAAAGTGATTAAATAAACCTCTTATTTAACCATTAATGTTGCATTAATGACTAACATGTAGTGTGTGTCGGGCTTTAGAAACCTGTGCATGTTAGACTTTAAAGTCCGACATGCACTCCCTGGCCAGACAACCCGCAGTTAGGACTTTAAAGTCTGAACTGCAAGGGAAGACTACCTGCAGGTCGGACTTTAATGTTCAAACTGCAGGTAGTCTTTAAAACCTAGCAAACGCACATTGGACTTTAAAGTCTGATGTGCATAAAGCAAAGAAAGACCCTACAGTTCGGACTTTAAAGTCCAAACTATAGGTAAAACTGCAAACTTAGAAAAACTAAGAAAACACTAAAAATGAAAAAGCAAGAAGCTCAATGAGCTAACCGATGAAGTCGATTAAGCTCTCCCGGAGACTGTAAGGTACGAAATAGACCATTTTTGTAGGGTTGCCTCACAATTTTGGCCATGCTGAAATCAAGGACAACAAGCCCCAGTAGGTGTTCTAATACTTGTTCTATAAGCCCATAATGTAGGATTGAGCTGCAGATGCTAATCGCTCCTAGATTTATTCACTGTTCTATGTAAGATAGTCTGCAGGTTTTTGTTAGATGCCTCAGCTTGTCCATTACCTTGAGAGTAATATATGGATGACCGATGCTTTTTTATTTTGAATTTCTCATAGAGCTTATCTAGATCTTTATTCTTGAATTGTCCTCCATTGTCAGTCACAATGGATGAAGGTATCCCATACCTATAGATGATGTAGTTTAGGATGAACAAAGCTACTTATTTACCAGTTGCTTTAATGAGCAGAACTGATTCTACCCACTTAGTGAGATACTCAGTGGCAGTTATGATAAACTTGTGGCCATTAGATGATGCAGCATATATCTGACCAATGAGATCAAAGGCCCATTGCTGAAAAGGCCAATTTGTAATGAAGGGTATGAGATCCCTTGCTGGAGCATGTATGAGATTCCCATGTAGCTGACACTTCTCAAAAGTTTTAGAAAACTTTATAGTGTCCTTCTCCATGTCTGGCTAGTAGTAGCCAGCCCTCAGTAGTTTCTGAGCTAAAGTAAGACCATTCGAATGAGATCCACAAATACCTTCATGGAATTCTGATAATGCATGTTGGGACTCCTCATTTTATTGACATCTAAGCAAATTACTATCCAACCCTTGCCTAAATAAATTGTTAGCAATGATGATGTACCGTAAAGTGTTTTGGGTTAGGTTCCTTTTCTCATTATGGGTAAATTTTTCAGGGATAATTTGGTCACATAGATAAGAGTAAATGTGGTTGTAGCGGGATGAGTAATATCCAATAATAGAACAAACTATCCAGGACTCAGGAGAATCATAGGCAGGGTAATGTAACTCTTCCACTAGGAATTCAAAGCAAAAATTAGACTCTTGTAACTCTTGTATGGATGCTAAGGTGGCCATAGCATCTACTGCTCTGTTTGCGGATCTAGGAATCTACTGGAATGATACAAAATTAAAATATTTCTTGAGATCATCCACCATTCTCTTATAAGGCATTAGTTTCTCATCTCGAGTCTCATATGTATCATTGATTTGATTGATGATTAGCTAATAGTCTCCATAGATGTGTAATTCTAGAACCTTCCATTTGATAGCTATCTTGATATCATTTACCAGAGCTTCATACTCGGCAATGTTGTTTGTACAAGGGAAGAGAATCTTATAAGCCTTTGGGATTGAATATTTCTAAGGAGTAATAAATAATATTCCAGCATCAGAACCATTTTGAGTGAAAGACCCATCAAAGAACATCTTCCATGATTGTTGAGTAAGGTGCATTGTTGATTCATCTAGAAACTCTATATGTAGTGGTTGAGAGTCTTCAAGTGGAGCATCAACAAGTTGATCTGCAATTACCTATCCTTTGATGGCTTTGTGTTCCACATATTCAATATCAACCTCTATAAGGACCATGACCCATTTAGCCAATCTTCCTGTAAGTGTTGCTTTATTGAGAAGATATTTGAGCGAATCAATCTTAGCTACTAGGTTGATGGAATGTGCTAACATGTAGTGTCTCAATTTTTTGCGATGCAAAGACCAATGCTAAGCATGATTTTTCTATTATAGTATAGTTCATTTCATAAGACACCAATGTTCTGCTGATGTAATATATAGCTCTCTCTCTTTTATTTTCATCTTGTTGTGCTAGAAGTACCCACAATGATGAATCAGTAGCTGATATGTATAAGATCAAGGTTTACCCTAAATTGGTGGCATCAATATTGGTGGATTGAACAAGTATTATTTGATTTGCTGAAGGTGTTTTTCACATTCTCGATCCTAGTTGTATATTACTCCTTTCCTCAATAATTTTGTGAAAGGTTGATCTTTGTCTGCCAGCTGAGAGATAAAGTGTCTGATTGATTGGAGACATCCTTGTAAACTTCTCATTTGACTAATGTTCTTTGGAGGTGGAATTTCCATTATAGCTTGGACCTTCTCAGGATCAACCTCGATTCCTTTCTTTGAAATGATACAGCCAAGTAATTTCCATGATGTCACTCCAAATGCACACTTTTTGGGATTTAGCTGGAATTTGAATTTTTCCATTCTGTCTAGTATAAGGCCTAGCTCTTGAATATGTGTGGATCTCTTCATAGTCTTCACTAAAGTGTCATCAACATAGTCTTCCATATTCTTATGCATCATATCATGAAAGATAGTAGTTACCACTCTTTGGTAAGTTGCTCCTACATTCTTTAGCCCAAATGGCATGACATTCCAACAAAAGGTTCCCCATGCACAGGTGAAAGTTGTCTTTTCTTTAACCTCGAGAGCTATTTTGATCTGATTATAGCTAGAGAATCCATGCATTAGTGAGTACATCTCATACCCAGTGGTCATATATGATGAAGTATGTGAAAACCCTAATAGATTTGTCTACCTTTGACTCAGGTACTATGTTTTAAATCCATTCCGCATAGTCTATAGCTTTGATAAATCCATCTTTTAACAATTTTTCTAGCTCAACCTTCACAATAATGATAAATCAGAAGACTCATATGATTGTTTACTAGACAAAGGCAAAATTCTGAGTTTTCAATGACTGAGTATGACCAGTTTTGAGGTGGAGTGAGTTTCGACTAGTATAGGCTAGTTTTTTACATGGACAGAGTTTTGACTAGGACAGAGTTTGATCACTGAGTTGTTTCTTGTTTTCTCTAGTTTTGGTATTCCAGTTTTAGTTTTAGGGATAAAAACACAGAAAACACGTAATATGAATAATAACTCCAATCAAAACATGCAAACCCTATGAAAATTGGTGAGAGAAGAAAAACTTTGCTTGTAGACTCAGGTACACACCCAATAGCTAATCAGAATAAGGCCATTGAGTCTCATGCAATAGATTCTCAATGTCGTATTAGTCGACTCCAAATGCTAATGGGGGCACGAAATGACAAGTATCTTGGGAGAGTTACTATCTATCTTGCACAAAGATTATCCCCCCTTTCGGAGGTGAACTGGGTAGCTCTAATTTTAATTGGAACTAGTAAGGGATCTGTTCAGTGCATCGAGGTATAAACTCAATTAAGAGGTCTCCCAGCCTTGAAAACCAAGGTTTGATATACTCGATGGTATAGAGGAGAGTTATTCCCGAGCACTGTCGTTGACTTGATTTTCATCAAATCACATTTATTTTATAGTGGGTTGGAATACTTGGCATTTAGCCATTCCCACTTGGGTCGTTCCCCTCTCACCATCCGTAATGGCTATAGAGTTATTAGCTCCTTGGGAGGGCAGGCCCACTAAAGATATACAAATCTCAAACTTAAAGAAAACACCTCAAGGGTCTGGATTTCTGATTGTCTATATAGACAAGAGCATACTCTCCCACCTCTCAGAGTTTTCTTAAAACACAAAATATAGATTTGTTCTTTAACCAAATAGTAAGTTAGGTGCCTAAAAATGAATTTAATGAATACACGATGTTTGGTCGATTCTCCTCAGGCAACCTACAAAGACAATGAATCAGTAGTCATATTGTCTTTGTGTGACAATCATAGTCTTTGACAAGCGTTCTACAAAAAATTGATTAGGCTGTGAAAAATTCTTAGACAGACGAAGAACAAGCTAGGGTCAGCATTAGTATGATAAAAATTGAATGAGAAAACTTGACAAAAGAATCTTCATTTTAACCTAGAAATACTGATCCATATGATAATTCTCACCGACTGGTACAATAATTCATATAGGATCATACGATACTTGCAGTTTGTCATCTGACACTTTGGGAAAACTTGTACGATAATTCACAGAACTGTATGGATGAAAATCTGAAAAAAAAAAAAAAAATTTAGTCTCCGAGGCTAAAAGATGTAGTCTTTTGCCCCATGGTGGGCACCGTAAATATTTGTGTGAAAAAGTGGAATGAGTATCTGTATGTTGTGAGACACAACACTTCAATTAAGTTCATTACATGTATGGTTAGACAGATATAAGCATGAATAATAAAACCATAACAAATCGACCAATTGCCTTCTAAAAGATGTGAGTATAAGATTGCTCTCAGATTTGTATTAAAAATACCAGTGACTAGACTACACCAAGATCAATGATTTAATCTATATGAGAATGATATTAAGCTAAATGGATGCAAGATTGATGAATAATTCAAGCAATATGTATTGAAGGAATCATGAGTAAACTAAATATGCAAATAATCTCAAAAAGCAAGCACAATATATTCAATGACTCCAGAGAAAAAACTGTATAATAACAATAAATCTCCAGGGTGTTTTGAATGAGAGCTGAAGGCTGAATTTATAGAAATTCACAAGAGAGATCAAGAAAAAGCACAATTTAGGATTAATTGAAATAATTCAGAAATCAGATTCAGTTAACCTTGAGATAGAATTCAATTATAGTTTAAATTGAAATGCATTTTGATTATAAGTCCGAGTTGCATTGGTGATATGCACTTGTGATAAAAATAGGTAATTCCACGTGATTATTTGATTTGTTCAAGAAAAGAGTCTTTTCAATGTAACTGAACTTCTTTTTCTCAAAAACTTTGAGTTCCAATTTTAGAAAATGATTAATAATTGAATTAATTTCTTTTCTGATTTCAAGTTAATCTCAATTTAGAAGAAGAAATAATATGTCAAGTTTGATTTCTCTCTCAATTCAATTCTTTTATTTTATTTTCAATTTAACTCTTGCTTTGCATATTGATTCCTCTTTTGTAATAAATTAATTCATTTTTTGCATGATTAAATGGCAAATTTATTAATTAATTAAATATGCTAGGACATTTAATAAATTAAAATATGTTTATTGATCAAAATGATTTTCTTGGAATGATTTAATTAATTAAATAAATATTTAATTAATATTGAGTTATTGATTTGCCATGTGATATTTGATGATCAAAGAATTAATAATGTGCTCAAGATTGATTTAATTGCCTTTGGTTAGGACCTTAGTGATATTGTCGAAATTAGGGGCACATGGTTTTGATGACCATTTTTAGCGTATTAAAGATTCATACATTTCATTATCACTCATTCACATTCGTATTATTGCATAGAAAAATAAACAAATTTGCATTACTCATTACTCATTTTCATTCATTTATTTGCATATGAAAAGAAACAAAAAATAAACATCCATATTCATTTGCATTACATCTTGTAGCGTCGTAAATTGTATGCACTTGCTAGGGTGGTACAATTTCACACCTAGTTTAGCACCCGCCTTGGCGCATTTTGCATTTTGCATTGCATTTCCCCTTTAGCACTTAATTAATCAAATTAATTAGGTCTAAGGTCTTATTTCATCATCTTCCACATCATAAAGTTGGGCCCTTTCATTAAAGTGTGCCCCTTTCATTTTATTCTTCCAATACATCATCTAATCAAAAACCCTAATTAAGTCCTATTTTGAACTTGGGGGCTTGATTTCGGGGGTCAAAACATCTCGAAATCACCTATAACTTTGGGATTCTCTCTAAAATCATCATATCTGACGGCCTTGAAAATTTGGTGAAAAGTTGTCGGGACCATGGCACCCGGAGTGCACACGGTCCCGGACATTTTTCCCGAAATTTTAGGAGCACGATCCAATCATAAAATAAAACTTAACCCCAAGAAATTGGTGGGAGATTCAATCTCTAAGTCGGCCTAAAGTTGGAATTAAGACCTAGGGTTTCATACATAAGAGCTCTCTTTCTTCATTGGAAAGGATCCAGATTTTTGGTTTCAAGGGACTTTCTACGCAGCGAAAGAGAAGATCTTTGAAGACTTCAACAACATTCAACATCCATCCATCAAGCATTCATCAATTTAATTCATCCATTTAGGGCTTTTAAGACATTGAAGAGCAATAGGGGATCACCGACTGAAGATTGGCTTGTACCCCTCCCTTGGGGTTGGGTATGATTTCATGTTGTTTTCATGTCTTTGCATAAGCCTCATTATATCACTTGTATTCATGCTTTAGATCTCTTTACATCTTGATTTGGAGCATTTACATTATCATTTACAAGCAATTAGGGTTTACTTTCTAGGTTGCTCTAGTTTGCTTACTTGCATTTTAGGATCTTGCACACACACAAGGTCTGCACACACACTACTTTTACAATACAACTTGGCTATTCGTGGAGGTGGAAATCACCACAGTGGGGGTTTGACTAAGGCAAAACCCTATATAGCCACCCACCATACCCTTTTCAGATATAAGTGCAGGTTTCGGGACTCGGACGACGCCGCAGGTTGCAGATCCGGGAGAAGCAGATTGAGACCGAACTTCACACCAAGTTTTGGAGCAGAAGATAAGGACAGGGGTGTGGGGCGCCCTGGTCCTGCCAGGACAAGGGCGTTGGGTGCCCTGGTCCTCCTGACAGATAGCAGTTTTCAGCATTTTTGACAGCTTTCCAAGTTGCAAAACAGCAGTTTCCGGAGCAATTTCAGGGGCAGAATCAGGACAGTGGCGCCCGCGCCCCCGTCCCGAACATTTTCACTTAGATTTTAACTCCTGGTAAGCATTTGCATTCTTGTCTTGTCCTTGTGTTTACAGCTTTCCATTGTTTAAGTTCAATTCTGCAATCTTGTTATTAGTTCGTACTTGCACTTTGGGGTTAGGAATTGAACTTGCATCATTTTATCTTTCAATTACAACAAAGGAATATAAATCCTAATAGGTAGCCCATGGCTCTCTCTTCCACAAAAAGAAGTAGCCAATTGTGTGATACCTCTAGGCTCTTTCGTATTCCACAAGTGTGTGGTTGAAAGTGAGATTAGGGCCTGTTTGCTTAGTGTCACTTTTTCCCCCACACATTTTGGTGAACCCGACGTGAAATCCAATCTTCTCTAATTCTGATTTATGTTTTCAAATTTGAGTGTTTATGCTATTTCAAATTCAAATTTGTATTTGCAAGTTCTAATTTCTTGCAAGATTCTAAAATTCAGAGGAAAATTTTGCTAAAACCCTAATTTTTCAATTCAAAGTTGAACTTGTGGATAGCTTAATTGGGATCGATAATTTCAAATCTGACTTAGGAACTCATTTGAATCATAAATTTCATTTTCTAAATCTACATTCTAAGTTCTTGCATTGGTTAAAATTAAACATTTCCTTCTATTTTGCATGTGTTATCATTTGAAAGAGGAAAATTGTTGTCATGATGCATTCATTTCATAGATGTGATAATGGGTTAGCTTCCCTTTTTTCAATTTTTCCTTTTCCTAAAGAACCTCCCCCCATATATAACAACATTTTAGTACCTAAAAGAGTTGCTACCAATCCCTTTGAGACTCTCCCATTCTCTAAGGATGAAGACTTTAAGAGTGATCTTGACAATTCTACTAAAATGTGCCCTTCCTATTTAGCTATCCTAGAGGAAGAGAATGATATCATAAACACCTTTCTTAATGTTACTTCACCTTCCCTACATGATGCCTCTCTAAGTGAAAAGGCATTGATGGACATTGACTTATTTTCTCCTAAAGTTGGTCCTTCCAATGGGGGCATGTTAGTAGTGCAACAAGAGGTTATGAACACTTCTTTCAAAGATCTCCTTCCTAAGCATGAATCTTTGGAGAAATATGTTCATGTTCCTCCTAAAAAACACTCCCTTCATGAGGATCCTTTTGTGCAAGAAGATGAGATTATCCCTACATTTCCTAGTAATGGCATTTCCTTTTCCAACAAAATTCCTACTAGAGATGATGAATTAATGATAAATGCTTACCCTTCTCCTAAAGTTTGTCTTACCCATAAGCATCCTTTAGAGAAAGAAGATGAAATAATAAGCAATTTCCTTAATTCTCTCTCCCCTAAAGATCATATTGAACATATTTTGAGGAAAGAGGATGAGTTTAACACATTTATTGATGCTCTCCCTCCTAAGGATGAGGAATTAATAAACAATGTTATCTCCTCTCCCGAAATTGACAATACTTCAAACATTCCTTTCAACCACTTCCCTATTTGGGATGAACCATTAGAAGAAGGTGTAGATTATTCTCTACCCCATGAGAGAACCCTAGCCAAAGGGGATGAAATCAAGGTTGAAAACTCCCTTGATAGTTTCTCACCTTCCTTGAATCTCAATTATTCTCCCTCTCCTCAACTTGGTTCTACTCATAAGGATACCCTAGTTCAAAGCAAGATGGTTAACATCTCTTTCAAAGATCTTCCTCTCAAAAGTGAGACTTTAGAGAGTAATTTTGATCCTTCTCCTAGAGAGTTTATTCCCCATGTAGATCCTTTGATGATAGAGGATGATATGACCCTTCCTAGTATTACTCTGCCTACTAGAACATCAATGCCTACCCCTTGTCTCTCTCCTAAAATTGATTTAATCCGTGATGAGATTTTAGTGCAAGAGAAGACTATCAATAATTCTTCCAACACTTTTGTTCATTCCTCTAAACCATTCTCAATCAATTTGATACATGTGAATGAAATACCTAACAAACCTCTCTTCACTGTCCAAGGTGCTTGTCCTTCTCAAAATTCTCAACCTTTGAATAAGCCTATCTTAGTGGTTCAAGGTGGTTATGCTAATGATTCTTTTTGCACTCCTAAGAAACCTATTATTACTGTGCAAGGAGGTTATTCTACTAAGAGCCCTTATGAGTATGCTAAGCAATTGACTAGAGAGAGTTATCATGCGGTTGCCCATACTTATAATACTAGAAATAATAGGCAGCCTAATCTTCCTCCTGTTACTCCTGTGTCTCTTCCTCCTTCCCAACCTATTCTTCCTCAAGCTCCACGTATTTCACAAGTGCTTAGTAAGGACTATGATCTCATAGAACAACTTAAAGCTACCCCTGCTAAGATATCCCTTTGGGATTTGATCCAAACTTCTTCCACTCATCATGGAATGTTACAAGATGCCTTGAATGATTTGAATGTTCCTCCACCTAATACATCTAGTAATATAGTGTCTTTGGTTAAATCTGTGATGAATCCTAAAGCTCAAATTGTGTTTACTCAAGATGAGCTGCCTACTAGTGAAATTCAACATCAATATGATCCCTTGATGATTGTGGTTATCATAAATGACACTGCTATAAGACAAACACTGGTAGATAATGGTTCTGGCCTTAATGTGTGTAGCATTAATCTATTGCATAAGATGAATGTGGATACATCCCTTATTGAGCCTGACTCTCGTCCCATTCGAGGCTTTGATAATGTGGCTAAGTCTTCATTAGGTATTATCACCTTACCCATCATAGTGGGACCTGTTACTTTGCCTACTCCTATCCATGTTATGTCGGGAAATCTAACATACAACTTGTTATTAGGGAGACCTTGGATTCATAGTATGCAAGTTGTCCCCTCTACATTGCATAGACAAGTTAAATTTATTTATAATAATAAGACATATACCTTGATAGGTGATACTAATTTTCAAGCTTGTTTGCAAACATCTACTTCCAAAGGGAGTTCTTCTAAGCCTTCCTCTTCTAGTGATGGCTCGTTAAACAAGATACCTATGGATGAATCATCACCCTTTGATAATCAAAATTCTTTGGATGAGTCTGAAGTTCCTGAAGAAGATTCTTCTCAACTTGAATCTACACATGAAAAGGCTTTTGATCCTGAGAAGGTTCTCACAGAAGACGATTGGGGATCTCTTGATTTTAATCCCACCTTTGTAGGTGAGTATAGGGTTCCTCCTAGAGATCTTAAAGTTAAAAAGAAGGAAGATACTAGAGATCAATCAGTCTTACCTGAACCTATGAGCAATAATTTTGTGGCCGCTTCTCAAACTTCTTCTCCTCACACCTCTAATTCTGAAGAATTTGATTCTTTGTCTTATGAAAAACCACCTTTTCTTTCTGAAATGGCTAATCGTTATGGTCGTGGTTTTCATATTTTGGCTAAGAGTGGCTATAGTGGAAATGGTTGTGGCGCAAATGAACAAGGAATTAAAGTTCCTTTAGAACATAACATGCATGAATATTCATTTAGACTTGGATATAATCTTTCTAAGCCCACCAAAGCATCTAAAAGACCATCTCTCAATGTGAATGCTATATTTAGTAGTGATGATGATCTCACTTCAACTAAATCATCTTCTACTTCTATCAACTCTCATTCCTCTCATAAGGAAATCTTGGCGATGAACAAATCTCTTTATGACTCCCCTCAAATTTCTAAATCCGCTTATGGATCTTTATCTCCTATTCATCATAAAGTCCTTTCCTCCAGGGATAAGGCTCTAATAAATTACACTCATCCCTCTTCTAAGATTTCTTGTGACTTTTCTTCTTCAATTTTTATCACTTTATACATGTTTTTGATCTCACTTATAGTTGAGCATTTAGCATGTCATATTCAAATACCTCATTCAATCTATCATGTCTTTAAATAACATTAATGGCTATTATGTTGCTCATCATTATGTGACATTGGTAGCTCATTTACTGGGGGCTCATTGTCATTCATGATGGTACAATTTCAAGTGCAATCATATTTTTTGAAGCAACATAATAGCCTAATTTTTCTATGTTATCTCTTGTTCCTATGGGGTAATAATGTGGAAATATTGATCATCTTTTCTTTAGAATCCTCTTTTCCTAGATATGGGAGAAGATGTGTATTCTCTTTCTTACCTTACCCACTTCTTGTGAGGAGAATTTTACATACACTAATGTCTTGCTTGCATGAACTCATGTGAGTATGTAGTACATTTTTCTTATGTCTAAATCTCTTCCTAGAAGATTGTGTAAGTCTTTCTCATTGTCCTTATCCTTGGGAGGCAATGATCTTTCCTTATTTTTTTCTAAGGATCCACTTTTTCCTATTTCGTGGATGGTGTGAACTTTATTACTTGATGTTATTCCTTGTATGCATTTGTTGTTGTTTGTTCAAGGATTCTCTCTTACAAGAGGTGTAAGTCCTTGACTACAACCTCTTTTGCACTTGGTAAAATACATCCATAATGAATTCACTCTCCCAATTTGGTTAAAAAGAGCATCATCCTTCATTAAGAATCACTTTCACCTCGCAAAAGAAGGAAGTTGTATTTGTCTAAGATAATTCCTCTCGGGGATAGGTGTCTTTTGTACAAAGATCTCTTCTCCTCTAAGGATCTCCTTTACACATACTACAAGATATCCCTTTTCAACTATCTTATCCTTGCTTAAAGAGTGCAAAATTCTCTTGCTTGGATCTATGACATTGTTGCATTTTTGGGGTATCTTCTTTTGTGATGAAGGTAGGTATCCTTGTTATACTTTGCTTATGACATAAACATTACACTTTTTGAGCAATGGGTCATTCTCGGAACCAGAGCACAGACTCTTAGAGCGAGATGTCTCCATTTTTCTTTTATGCAAGGTGATTATTATCGGAACCAGAGCACAGACTCTTAGAGCGAGATGTCACGCGTTTATACTATACATATACAGGTTGTAGCATACTCGGGCATAGAATCCTATGAGGTACTTCTAACCTCCCATACACACACATGCACGAGGTTGAGTGGAACTAGCGGCATAAGGCTAGACTTTCTCACTCTCCTCCCTTACATGGATCACCTAGACAGACTCTAGGGGCTAGTTTTCCATGTCCTTTTTCCCATGGATCACCTAGACAAGATCTAGGGGCGAGAAGTCCATGTTTTCTCTCTCACTATTCTTTTCATGGATCACCAATGTGTGTATTCATGCGTTTTTCCTTTCTTTTCATTTTGTTTCCATTTACATCCTTCATCTTATGTTAGAGAACTCTCAAATCCTCACACTCTTTGTTGTGTTGGAATTGAGATGTAGTCCTCTTTCTTACCAAATGATTCTCCATTAGTTTTTGATCTCATATCAAATCTTCTTGTGAGCATTTGTCATCAATATTCTTTAACAATTCGAAGTGGTAAACATGATACCCTGTTTCAACTCACTAAAATTAGCAAGCTGAAACAGGGGGGGGGCATATAGCTACCCTCAAATTTTCATCACCTTCCTTAGTAAGCATTAGGTTATTTTGTAATCTAACATGTGTTTTGTAGGGTGCGGTTCCTAACTGTGTACTGCAGATACCATTGGGGGGCTTCATTCGACAGACTTATGGATATATCCTTTTTCAAATAATGTTTACTTTTCTGTACTTTAGCTTGCATATGCACGTAGTGTTCATATGACCGCTAAAGTGGGGGCTAAATGTAGCGTCGTAAATTGTATGCACTTGCTAGGGTGGTACAATTTCACACCTAGTTTAGCACCCGCCTTGGCGCATTTTGCATTTTGCATTGCATTTCCCCTTTAGCACTTAATTAATCAAATTAATTAGGTCTAAGGTCTTATTTCATCATCTTCCACATCATAAAGTTGGGCCCTTTCATTAAAGTGTGCCCCTTTCATTTTATTTTTCCAATACATCATCTAATCAAAAACCCTAATTAAGTCCTATTTTGAACTTGGGGGCTTGATTTCAGGGGTCAAAACATCTCGAAATCACCTGTAACTTCGGGATTCTCTCTAAAATCATCATATTTGACGGCCCTGAAAATTTGGTGAAAAGTTGTCGGGACCATGGCGCCCGGAGTGCACACGGTCCCGGACATTTTTCCCGAAATTTTAGGAGCACGATCCAATCATAAAATAAAGCTTAACCCCAAGAAATTGGCAGGAGATTCAATCTCTAAGTCAGCCTAAAGTTGGAATTAAGACCTAGGGTTTCATACATAAGAGCTCTCTTTCTTCATTGGAAAGGATCCAGATTTTTGGTTTCAAGGGACTTTCTATGCAGCGAAAGAGCAGATCTTTGAAGACTTCAACAACATTCAACATCCATCCATCAAGCATTCATCAATTTCATTCATCCATTTAGGGCTTTTAAGACATTGAAGAGCAATAGGGGATCACCGACTGAAGATTGGCTTGTACCCCTCCCTTGGGGTTGGGTATGATTTCATGTTGTTTTCATGTCTTTGCATAAGCCTCATTATATCACTCGTATTCATGCTTTAGATCTCTTTACATCTTGATTTGGAGCATTTACATTATCATTTACAAGCAATTAGGGTTTACTTTCTAGGTTGCTCTAGTTTGCTTACTTGCATTTTAGGATCTTGCACACACACAAGGTCTGCACACACACTAATTTTACAATACAACTTGGCTATTCGTGGAGGTGGAAATCACCAAAGCGAGGGTTTGACTAAGGCAAAACCCTATATAGCTGCCCACCATACCCTTTTTCAGATATAAGTGCAGGTTTCGGGACTCGGACAACGCCGCAGGTTGCAGATCCGGGAGAAGCAGACTGAGACCGAACTTCACACCAAGTTTTGGAGCAGAAGATCAGGATAGGGGCGTGGGGCGCCCTGGTCCTGCCAGGACAGGGGCGCTGGGTACCCTGGTCCCTAGGACAGGGGCGCTGGGCACCCTGGTCCTCCTGACAGATAGTAGTTTTCAGCATTTTTGACAGCTTTCCAGGTTGCAAAACAGCAGTTTCCGGAGCAATTTCAAGGACAGAATCAGGACAGTGGCGCCCGCACCCCCATCCTGAACATTTTCACTTAGATTTTAACTCTGGGTAAGCATTTTCATTCTTGTCTTGTCCTTGTGTTTACAACTTTCCATTGTTTAAGTTCAATTCTGCAATCTTGTTATTAGTTCGTACTTGCACTTTGGGGTTAGGAATTGAACTTGCATCATTTTATCTTTCAATTAAAACAAAGGAATAGAAATCCTAATAGGTAGCCCATGGCTCTCTCTTCCACAAAAAGAAGTAGCCAATTGTGTGATACCTCTAGGCTCTTTCGTATTCCACAAGTGTGTGGTTGAAAGTGAGATTAGGGCCTGTTTGCTTAGTGTCACTTTTTCCCCCACACACATCTATACTAAAAAGATATGCATATATATAGAGTAAATCATATAGAAAGACATCTCATAGTCGATCGACACAAGTACAATGAAGTCAAATCAAGGTCTCGTATATAATGATAAAGTCTTAGGGTACAAAATAATATCAGCTGACATATACAAACTCCCATCGGAGCAAGAATCGTAAGGGCTACAAAAATGGGTGTGTCTACAAAATATCTAAGAGCTACACAAAAAAATTTAGCTCTGTGCCTCTCCCTCATCGCCAAGTGGTGGAGGAGGTGGAGCCTGCTGACCAGGGACCCGACAAGGTGCACGAGCTCCCTCAGACTGTTCCATGTACTGCAAGTAGGGTACAACCTGCTACGCTAATGGAACTGCTACACTGTAAGCTACAACATAATAGGCCACCCAACTAGTCTGATGGAGAACCTTGTGCTGCAAAGCGTCTCACTCTACCCTCATCTCTGTGACCTGATGATATCACTCTACCCTGAGCTCCACTAATTGACAATTGTGCTCAGCCCTAAGCTTTGCTAGCTGTCGATCTCGCTCCGCCAGCTGTGTCTGTGCCACTCTCAACTGTGACTCCAAACCTGCCAAACGTGCTCTCATCGACCGCACTGCATCCGCCTCCTGCTCCCTCATAGGTTCTCTGCCTCCATCACTGCCTCCATCTCCACCTCTAGCTCCCCCTGCTCCTCTCTCCTTTGTCTCGCCTGCTTGGGAGCTACTCGCTCCTCCTCTCCTCCACCCTCCATCACCCTGGCTCCACTCAGTCTAACGCCAATAGCCCCTAGGGATCCACCCTCTCCTCTTTGTTGTTGCCTACCACTAGCTAGTACCTTGTTGCTGCTAGCACTAGGATCACAAACTGCTCACCTCGGAGCCTCGGCTCTCTATCCCTGCCTCTATCCCTATCCCTATGCCTACGTAGGGACATCATCCTCAATCTCCTCTATCAAAGGTGCTTTCTCTATCGGATCTATGAATCTAGGGAATGGATGTTGCTGGAACCAATCCCTATACTGGGGCAATACCCCTGCATCTGCAATATCCTCTTAATAGTCCCACCTAAGCTACCACAACCCATTCAACTCCTACATGCCTAGGGTGTATGATAACCTAGGTTCCCATCCTCATCTCTCCTCCTCTGCATAGCACGTGTATGTAGTAAAATCCTGCGAGATCCCTTGAGGTCTACCATACTTCCTCATCACTCAAGCAACCACAAACCGGTTGACCACTATCACTGATCTACCAATGAGAGGCCGATTGATAAATAGGTCTCTATGCACAACTTTCTAGTCATCCCAAAGCTCAAGACCCCTGTAAGGTCTCCATATGACAACTATAAGATCATCTAGCTATCATCTCCAATACTCTATCTTGCCCTGATGGGGCTGAGTAACATATCTGGAGTATCTATATATGATGGGCTACTGTGGATCTCTGGCATCATCCATAATCGGTGCTCCTAGTCTCATACCTGTAATATCAAAACCCCTGCATCCATACTCTTCCCCTCCCAATAAACCACCTCATGCATCTCATGATACATGTACGCCAGAATACAAGAACCCCATCCTAATCTCTGAGGGTGCTCCACAAGCTTCTCTAGCACCTACCCCATCCACATAAGAAACCTTGCTATCCCCTATCCAGCATATGGAAACAACTGATGAATCCTACTAGGACGCATGCCAGTGGAAATTGCTCACTGTATCTGGCCATCATGTCATCCCAGCTGATAGACCGTGTCAGAATGTCCACATCATGAAATACCTACCTCAGAGCTAGTAGGCTAGGACATTGTGCTGAATCATAATCCAATTTATCCCCAATGAATGGAATCTGGAGAATCCTATATACATCCTCGGGAGTGATAGTCATCTCCCCAACTGGCAAATGAAATGTGCTATGCTCAGAATGGAATCTCTCAACAAGTGTGGTGAGCATCCCGTGATTCACATGGGTATCTGGCATATGTAAAAGGTGGGTCAATCCACACAATTCAATATGTTCTCTCTCAATATTGGATAACTCATGAACTAATGTCATATTTGGTGGATAGACGCATCTGAAAAGAACATGAGGTAGTCGAACCTGCAAGAATCAAACAATAGATCATTAGAAAACATTTCAAATTATGCTACAAGCCAAGTAAAACATTATGCAAATCCAAAACAATCAATTGTAAAATCAAATTTCCATGTTTGCACCCTTAAAAATGCTCACTGTTTTTCAAACAACATAACATGGTAGAGGTAGAAACTCGTACGAGTTAGGACTAGGTATAGGATGATAAATGACTCTGATATGACACAAAACAAGCCCTCAAATGAAAAAATGGTCTCTTTTGAACAAGCTCATATGATACAAGGGTAGGTGTGAAATGACAAAACGAGTAGACTTAAACGACAAAAAAAATTCAAGTAGTTTGTTGTATGACATAGGATGTCATCTCGCATGACAAATTGACAAAACCCGACTTTTACATGCCTAAAAATTCAAAAAATCAATAAAAAAATTCAAAAATGAAACGATTAAGAGGCTTAAGATTGATCACTTACGGCTGGCTCATAGTTTTGAGGTTGATTATGTCATCTTTGGCGCTCGAATCGATGCTCCTGTGTGGGAACCACCATTTTTCTTCATAGAAGGCATTTTGAATTTTCAAACTTGGAGGGTTAAAATGAATTGAAAATGACACTTTTACCCCTTATATAGCCAAAACCCTAATTTTTCAACTTGCTCTGATAGACATGAAAATTGTACCCTTAGCTAATTTTCCCATCCTGATTCCATTTTTGGGATCAAAATCAAAATCCGAGATTGTTCTCCTAGTCAATTTCATAAAATTTGGACCACTTAGTATTTTCATCAAAAGCTCATTCTTTCTTCAACTTTATGCTTAATTTCTCATCAATCATCGCTAAATTTTTAAATATTCCTTTGAATCATTTATGCTCAAATAATTATCATTGGTAAACAAATGCCTAAAGTCATGTACCCTCTCTATCTTTCGATTTCCCTCCCAAAGGGGCATACTAATGACCTTATGACCTCACAACTTCAAAGTCGAGAAAATTTTCAAATCTTCATCAAAAGTTGAGCAAAAATATTTTTCAACTAAAGAAAATCAAATTCTTATTGCTATGGGGCATCTCAACTTCATCGCTTCATATCAAGTTGAGATCTCTTGATCATCTAAATCGAATCATTCTCTAGGAGCATATCAGTTTCATCACTTCAAATCAAGTTGATATTCATCTTCATCTGAATCAATCTATTAACATTAATCATTTTCATCACTTTACATCAATCTGATTATTCGTTTAAACTCAATCAAAAGTTTAAAGAGTATCTTTGATCACACGCTCAATCTAAGTAGGTATTCAGTTTCATCGCTTCAAATCAAGCTGGACAGTTTATCTTCGCTCATCGTGTCTTGATTCATCAAGTTCAAGCTCGATTTTATCTTCGCTCACTGTGTCTAGTTCAATCAAGTTCTAGATCAGTAAGATCCACTTCTTGATCAATCAATTTCAAGTTCAGTATCTTTGCTCTCTATTGGCCCTAGTTCAATCAAGTTCAGGATCGATATCACTTTAATCAACTATGTTCAGCTTCATTGCTTCAAATCAAGCTAAACATCTCTCTCTTCATTTGGTTCATGATCAATCAAGTTCAGAACTAGTATCTCCTAGACATAAACTATTCTTTGAACCAACGCATTGCTCGCACATTAATTCAAAGAGGGGCAAATTTAATACCCTAAAAATGGTCATCTAAACCATGGGCCCCTAATCTCGACAACATCACCAAGGTCCTAACCAAAGGCAATTAAATCAATCTTGAGAACATAATTAATTCTTCAATCATCAAATGTCACATGGCAAATCAATAACTCAATATTAATTAAATATTTATTTAATTAATTGAATCATTCCAAGAATATCATTTTGATCAATAATCCTATTTAATTTATTAAATATCCTAGCATATTCAATTAATTAATAAATTTTCCATTTATAACAAAAGACGAATTAATCACAAAGCAAGAGTTAAATTGAAAGTAGAATAAAAGAATTGAGTTGAGAGAAATCAAACTTGAAATATTATTTCTTCTTCTAAATTGAGAGAACTTGAAATCAGAAAATATATTAAATTGAATTATTAATCATTCTCCAAAATTGGAACTCAAAGATTTTGAGAAAAAGAAGTTCAGTTGCATTGAAAAGACTCTTTTCTTGAATAAATCAAAGAATTGCATGGAATTACCTATTTTTATCACAAGTGCATGGAATTACTTAATTCTATCACCAATGCAACTCGAACTTATAATCTAAATGCATTTCAACTAAGCTATAATTGGAATCTATCTCAAGGTTAACTAAATTTGATTTATCAATTATTTCAATTAATCTTAAATTGTGCTTTTTCTTGGTCTGTCTTGTGAATTTCTATAAATTCAGCCTTCACTTCTCATTCAAAACACCCTAGAGATTTATTGTTATTATATAGTTTTTGCTTTGGAGTCATTGAAGATATTGTGCTTGCTTTTTGAGATTATTGCATATTACTTTAATTTCTTTTTTGCTTGAATCCATGATTGCTTGAATCTTTCATCCATATAGCTTATTATTCACCCATCTTGCATCCATTTAGCTTAATATTATACTCATATAGATTAAATCCTTCATCTTGGTGTAGTCTAGTCACTGGTATTACTTATACAAATCTGAGAGCAATCTTATACTCGCATCTTTTAGAAGGCAATTAGTCGATTTGTAATGGTTTTCATATTCATGCTTATATCTGTCTAACCATACATGTAATGACTTAATTTAAGTGTTGTGTTTGCAGCTTATAGACTTATTTCACTTTTTCACAGACACAATAGGTGGTGATAGGTCTACATTTATATTGACTGTGTAGAGCCCCACCCCGATCAAGCTCTGGTTAACTTAGTTGACCATGGTTGACCATATATTAATAAATGTTATAATTCAATAGGATAGGCTATGTTAGACGGATAGATTAGTGGGAAAAATAATTAAACCAGGTTATGGAATCATTTTACCTTGGTGCATATTTTGATGTGATATGGATTTCGATCCTATATGATCCACGGATCTGATAATCTGGATATGACATATGTCAGCTATCTTAGAATTTGTAGTACTTTTTTATATTTGAAATTATGGATGCATGCTCTACAAATGTTTTAATTCCATGTGATGAGAATGTTGCCATTTAGTAGATGATTGTATGTGGATGTTATCAGATAATTGGATATTTGATTTTAATAATTGAAATTTTATGCGATGTTTGAATTGTATTCTTTTTTATAAAATTATATGTGATTTTTGGAATTACTAATGTGCAAGTGAGATGTGTAAGAAAATTATTCCATGTGACAATGGAAATTATTTGGAGAATCAAGCTAGGCCTATGTGCGATTGTGAAGCCAGGGGTTGTCTATTTGGAGAGACAACCCCTCATTTGTAAATGTGTTTTAATTGGTAAATGTTATGCTTGGATGAGTATTTATTTTAGAAATTGTTTAATTTATAAATTTCAAAAAGGGACAATTGCCATGTGTGTTTTAGTGATGTGTAATTCTTTTTGTAGTGTCACTTGACACATGTGTTGTAAGATGAGTTGGCATTGTCATGTCTCTTTTTGAGGAATTTATTTTACCAATGCATATATTTTCAATTATCCTAAAATGGTCCCAAGTAAACCTAGGATAGGGAGCCATTAGAAGGGTCAACTTAGGGTTGACCCGTAGGTAAACTTTGGGTGGACTTCCAAGGGGTTAAACTAACTCCCGGGGTCAAGTTAGGGGCATTTTTAGTGGACCATATGATGCACCTATGGATAAAGGCCAAATTTAGCCATGTGTCCACTCCCTAGGGCTTGTTCAACCTCCCCAAAAAGTAAGTTTCCCAAATTGGCCGTATTTCATCTTTAGAAGAGTCTTCCTTGGTTAGATAACCCACTTCATGAGTGTCATTCCTCTTCCCCATTCCATTTCCCATTTTTGAGGTGCCTTGGTTAGGGAGTGTGGAAGGTTTTGGGAAGACCAACCAATGAGCATCCTTCACCCTGCCCAAGTGGGTTGGAAAGAGTGAGGTGTGGCTTCATAGGGAATAGTTTGGGAGGGAGAGGTTTGATCACCCACTCTCCATTTTGGAGACTTAGAATTTTTAGAATTTTTGCAAGTATTGGAAAGAATTTTGGCTAAGATTGGAAGGAGAAAAGTTGTGGATTTGGGCAACTCTCCTACAAATTTCCTTACCCTTTTGACAGATTAAGGTTGGTTGAATTGCTATCTTTTGTATGTTGATATCATGAAAAATATTGTTGCTGCATTGCTTTCTTTGTTGTTTTGGAGTCCTTCCATATGTGATTTTGGTTAAGTTTTTATGTCATTATTTGGGGGAGTTTTCAAGGCCAAACTCATGCTTGGGAGGGTAGAGTGGCCTTGGCGTGAAAGGTTGTTTGACAGCGTTTGAGTGAGAGGCTCTCTCTTTGGAAGAGAGTGATTCTCAAGGGATTTTGTGACCCTTGCTGCATAGTATTATGTTTATGCAATGGGGGTCATAAGGGGAGTTGTTGGCTTGTATGCCTTGGGGGTCATAAGGAATTATAGGGACAACTTTGGAACTTGTGGATATGTTATATTTGTAGCCTTGTTATGGCATTATGTTCACTATTAAACTGTCTTTTACATGTATCAGGCAAGTTAAAAGTCACTCCTGACAATGAAGAATTCTCCTCAAGGGTACTTAGTCCACCTTCACCCCACTTGAAAGTCACATAAGTGACATTGTTTAAACCTTGGGTTGGGAGTGTTTTTGTTGTTTTGAGTTTCTGCATGTATGTGTTTGTATGTGTGTTTCCTATCTAGCCTTGATTCTCCTAGCTCGGGGGTGGCTTCTAGTAAGACTAGATTGGGAGGTGAGCCTCCATGGTCACAACCTCAAGTTTTTATTGTAGGTTGCTTTGGAAAAGACTTGGAAGGGAAAGCTTGGAAATGGTCTTTGCTGATTTTATTTTAGTTGTAGAAGAAAGAGTTTATTTTTGTATTTTAGTTGCAAAGAAAAGAAAGAAAAAGAAGTTTTCTATTGTAGAAAAGGAAAATGTATTATTGACTAAGTTTTACCATGTAATAAATTGTATTTTATTTGAAGTCCTTTAAATAAAATGAATGCATTTTGGATTATTTTCTATTTTGTTATAGTTGCTGGAAAAATAATGTTACATTCTATTTTAAAATATTAATGCAAAAAGGAATGAAAATTATTTTCTGTTTCTATGTGTAAAAAAAAAGAAAAAGAAAAATAAATAGATATCTAGAGTAAATTCTGCATTTTATTTTGCTATTATTAATCAATGATTTTAGAAAATATTAGTTGCAACTGTCAATAAATTTATTTTTGTTACTTTTTATATATTTTTTAAATGCATGTTAAGTAGAAAATTAATAAATTAGAAAGGGTTAATTTGCAGCTGTAAAAAAATCTTTTCTGCTAAATTTTTCCTATTCTGAAATGCATGTTAAGAAAGGAGAAATAAATGGATTTTTTAGAATGAATGTTAGTATTGAATTACATCATGTTGTTTTAAGGATTTAATGATTTTTTTTTGAAAAATTAGTTGCTACTGTAAATAAATAGAACTCTTTCAAATTTTAATATTCTATGAAAGAAGAAAATAAATCTAGATAATGCTCTAAATGAAAAAAAAATAAAAATAAATTACTCCTATTCTATTATTTGAGATCAGTCTGCTAAAACTATTGAAATACATATTTTTTGATAGTAATATATATATATATATATATATATGTTGCATTTATATTAAACCATATGCATTTAATAAAATATGAGTAAACTGGAAATAAAGAAAATAAATATGTATGCTGCATTTGGAAAAAAATAGGTATATCATTAATCTAGAAACAAAATATTTGGTTATTTAATATTTCTAGCATATTTATTTTGTAGTCATTTATAAAGTTTATGTAGATATAAATATATATATATATATATCTCAAAATAAACATTAAAAAAAGAAGAATTTAAAAAAAAAAAATTTACAAAGGAAATTTGATAAGCAAAAAAAATTGGGGAAGATCCAAACTCCCCCCATAGCCCCACGCGAGCACATAGTGGGTGTCTCATGCCCCCTCTGTGGGCCAAAGCCCATAGGGGCACCCGCAGTGCCACTGCAGGCCGCGACCCGCAGGGGTGGCCTCAATCGCCACTGTTGGCCAAGACTCACAGGGGCGACCGCGACACCACTATGGGTGGCGACCCCTAGTTGTGGCCTCGGCTGCCATTGCGAGTGGCCACCACAGCGGCCACCACCACCTCCTTAGCACTATGGATTCCCCTTTCCATACCGCCACTGCCTCCTTCAAACCCTGCACACACACAAACACACACACACCAAAACCTAAATAAAAAAAAAAGAAGGCATATGATATGTTAAAATATGCAACCCTAACCCATTTTTGGGTTAGGGTTAGCATTTAAAATAAAAGAAGAGAATAAGATATGCAACCCTAGCCCATATTTGGGTTAAGGTTAGCATTTAGAAATTATAAAATGAATAGGTTAGTTTTTTTTTTAAAAAAAAAAAAGGATAACTCAACCGTAATTAAGGTTTTTTTTTTATATTATAAATCGAGAGACGAAAAAAGATGTTTATATAGATGAGTTCAGGGGAGGCAAGGCCTCAACAATGAAACCAAAAAGAACTAGACGAGTGTCATATACAATGTACTAAAAGAAAGCTCCAAAATAAAGTTGTACTTGCTGCCATAAGGAACTAGAGGAGGATTTCATCCTGGTCTTTTAACCATGTGGTCCACCCCTGTGGTCCTTCCATCCAGTCCACCTTCTTCCTTTCCATGATTTGTATGCACATGTCAACCCTATTGAAGGGCAGAGCTCTGGTATCTTGGATTTCTTTAATCAATTTCTTAACTGCACTCTCAAAGGTAGTTTGATTTTCTGTGATCCTTGCCCATTCATAACCATCTTGCATCTTGTATATAAACATGGTGGCTCGACCTTCTTTGAGGAACCATAAGAGTTTGTTTTGTTCAACATTCATTAGGAAGCAAACCTGTACAACAATTTTATAATGTGTTAGTTTTTAAAAAAAACCAGTAAGTTCCCTAGGATTACCTTGGAACTTCTACTCATTTCTGAGTTTCCAAATAAACCAAAGGATAAAAGAGGACAAAATTTGCCAAATTAAGTTAGCATCCTTATTAAGATTATGGATGAAACCAATAACTATATCATAAGTAAAGACATGCTCAATAATGGATATTCCAAACATTAACTAGATCTCCCTAGCAAAAGGGCAGTCAAGGAAGATGTGCCAAGTGGATTTAGGTTTATTGCATATAGAACAAAGATCATATGCAGCTAGATTATTCCTAATAGGCAATCTATCTAATAAGAGCTGCCATCTAAAACACTTGATCTTAGGGGGGATGGGAAATTTCCAAAGGTTCTCAAAGGTTTTATACCAGGTGGTAGGGCTAAGGTGGACATTCCATAGGGTGTTGACATGGTCGATCATAGAGGTGTCCTGGTTAAGAAGGTTGTAGATAGCTTTGGATTTAATTTTAGGGAGAGGGGAACCATCCTTCCAAAGGAATGAGAGGTACCTATGGGTGTCGACATGAGTGTTCTTAGGGAGATTGAGGGTGTTACAAGCATTCCTAATCATATTGTAGGTCCACTTATGCAAAGTAGGGAGATTAAATTTACTACTAAGTTCCTCCCAGGTGATGAGGTTGTCATTTTCTAGGATATCCATAAGATACTTGATCCCCTTATTATGCTAGAATCTAGCAAAATAGCCTTGGGTTAAGGCCAGTGGCTTAGAGTTGTGGTGGAGGTTCCACCAAATCAACCTTTCACCATGTATAGTATTGTCACAGTCAATGCTAGAGTTGCAGATAAGTCTACACACATGCTCCCAGGCTTTCTAGATGGACTTATAGACCCAGGTGCCTTGGACAGACACCAAGAAACTTCCAGCAAGTAGATCACTGAGTGGGAGGGCTTTCCATGATTTGGCAGCCTTTGGGAATCCATTTTGATTGTTGTTTCTGATAATAATCTTCCAAGGTTCTTGCCCATTTAGTGCATGAAATATCCATTTGGCAGCAAGGGAGATTCCTTGTAGCTTAAGATCCTTAAGGCCCAAACCTCCAAGTTTTTTATCTAAGTGGCACCAGGCCCATTTTACCGCATGGGCCTTTCTTTTTCCCTTACCATCAGACCAAAGAAAGCGCCTGATAGCCTTTTGAATTTCATAAATTTGATAGTTGTTGAACATCCAAACTGAAGAGTAGTAGATACTGTATGAGGATAGGATTTTTTGACATATTTGAACCCTACCTGCTAGGGAGAGGGTCCTATTGTTCCACTTGTAATTAAGGTTTGAAATTAAATATATTTAAAATAAGAAGAGGGAGAAGTCTTTTTAAAATTTGAAAACCAATCCCCCCCCCCCATTTAATTATAGCCATATGTGGGATTAATTTTAACTCCTAATATTGACCTAGGGAGAAAATTAATATTAATATAGTCCTGTTTATCAAGGTTTAATTAAAATTAAGGATTAATTTTTATATAGCTATATTAATTGCATAATTGATTAAATTTTATTAACAAGTGTTATTAAGGAGAATATTATATAGTTATTATTCATATTTAATTAAATATGGATGTTAGGTTAAATTTCCTTTGGGGAATTTTATTAAGGAAATTTATTAAATGGTTTATGCAAATTCAAGCCTATGAGGTCATTATTGGCCGATTATTTGATAGTTGAAATTTAAATGTCTTAGGGGATTTAAATTCGAATGTAATAGAGAATGAATTAATTAATCTGATATTATATTTGAATTAGGTTAACTTTATTAATTTAGTTAAAGGCGTTTTCATGGTTGCTCAATTAATTATTTTTAATATAAATTAGCATTATCATTATTTTATTTGGCACTGAGTATTTTAAATACTATTGAGATAGTTAATATCTCTCGATTCTTGTTGGAGAATTTTAATTAGAGGAAATTAATTAGCTTAATTAGAATAATTAATTAAGTTGAGATGACCCTCATAGGGAATAATTGGTCTTTTCTAATTATTGTGACCATATTGATTTAGTTAATTAAATCAACTTTAGTAAATGATTCTATTTAAACCAGAGTTAACCCTTAGTAAAGACAAAATGGACTTTATTAAAAGTAAAATGTTCAATTTTAATCTATAGGGTCAATATTGGCAGAATATTAAATATTTGGTATTTAATAATTAAAAGGGATTAAATTTGACAATAATGTGAAGTGAATTTTTAGGAAATTATTATACTTATTTGGGTTAATTTTATTGGTCGAATTTAAAAGCATTATTTGCATTTTCTCATTAATTATTTTTTAAGTCAATAAATATGTGTTAGCATGATTTTAACTAAGTCCTAGAGCAATTAAATACTACGCAAGTTGATTAATATCTCTGGATTAATAATTGAAGAATTATTGGGGGTAATTTATTTCAACTAATAAATTAAGTTGTGATGACCCTTTTTGGGGTATAATTAGTCAAGTTGTATTGTAACATTAAATTTGTAAAGTTAATTAAATTAACTTTAGAACACCATTCTAATATCATTTAAGATTTCATTTGGCACAACTTGTTAAGTTGTCACATCTAATTAAGCATTGGATGCATGTAATTAAGTGTTCAAAAAAAAAAATTGTTGTTGTGTTTTTGCCCAAAAGTTTGGGCATGACAGACTACATGATTCATGGGATGTGTAGAAGAGCTTTGCAGCTTGAGGTCAAATGGACAATAGACATTTAGGATAGACTGATTGAGAAAATCAAAGTAGGTGAAGGAAACCGCCAAACCATTCTTGGTGATCGACCAAGAGATCAGTCGACATATTAAATGCAGATTGCTAAATATAGAAGGCGTGTTCTAGAAGGCATGACAATGGCAGTGCTGATTGATGAGTTGCAGATCATCAATCAAGGAGATCATATTTGATGAGATCTGATTGGATTTGGTTTTCCTCAAGGTCGATGAAGAAACCCTAATTGCCTAAAGTTTGAATTGGTTTTTGGTGGGAAGATTTGTTAATAATATGCAAGTCAAAATTGATGAAGGCTAATGTTGCTACATGAGAGAGTGAAGAAGTGAAGAGAATCATTCAGTCAAGTGTTCAAAATTGATTAGAGATGAAACTAAGTCTGTGAGAGAGAATCAGGTTGAAGAGTTCACCCAATGAGAGTGAGGCAATTGGTGAAAGGGTTTAGCAGAGGCTTAACCTGTAAGGCTAAAGAAACTGACAAACTGAAAGAGTGCATCAGTAAAGACAATCGGTAGTGGTAGAACCAACAGGGAGGTAGCTCAGAGTGAAGTGGTGATGAGTTAGTGTTTGAAGAGATTCGGTAGGCAGGAAACATAGTAGAGATAAATTGGAAAGCAAAGGAACCGATAGCATGAGTTTGGTCTCACAGCTGATCCAAAAGGCAGAGTTAGAACCAATGTGTAAGTAGTAGTAGGTGAATCAAATCAGAGAGAGTAGAGAACCAGTAAGGTAGAGGAGAAGTAATACTAGAAAGGTGAAGTATATTAAGTGGTTGCAAGACTCACTTGTAACTGGACTACTACTATTGTATTTGATAATGTTCATTGTAGATCACTGAGCTGGTGCTCAGTGCAGGGGTTGGTGTTGCTTGGGTTAGTGCCCTAAATTAGGGGTCAGTGCTTCTTGGATTGGTGCCCTAAATAAAGGGTTTGTGATCCTTGTATTGGTGCCTTGAATATTATAATCAGATTCTCATTGTGAGGCTAGATTGGAGGAGTATACTCTAGCAACATTTCTCACCGAATTTTTTTTCCATCTTGGGTTTTCCATGTATATACATGTGTTATGTGTGGTGCTTATGTGTGGTTGCATTTTGTAATCCCTCTTATCCTACCAGTAATCATTCTTAGTGTTAAAAGGATAAAAAGTGGAAACTACTGATTCACCCCCCCTCTTAGTGGCATCTTGTGTCCAACAGTGTTGTCATTGATGTCAACATTGTTCTCCAGTTGGATCTATTCCGATTGGACTTGGTTATATGTGATTCTGATCTAGTATGATCAAATTGGTTGTTTTAGTTTTGGATTGTTATTCAAGTTGGTTATATTCTTGTCACATTCATTTGGTTCATTATTTGGTGCTCCGGAAGCTATCACTTATGTTATGGATTACAGGTTGATATTCTCGGTATCGACTGGCTTTACTGGTTGGCCATATTTGATGATTTGGTTAAGTGATTTTGGTCCGGCTTATTGTATTCGTTCCTAACATGCTAAAGGTCCTTCTTGATCATAACCTAATTGTTTCGTGGCTTCGCATTGGCTGGTGTGATGATTTGGTGGTCCTATTTGGATTTGGTTGGTTATTCTATGTTATTAAATTGAGGGTTTCTACCAATTGGTGAAATGTGTTGATATAGGTCTTAGCTGAAATTTATGATGAATATAATTATTTGGGAATTTGAATTAGGTCCATGCTATGTAATGTATATCATAATATTGGTTTGGTGGTATCATGTGATGTAATTCTTGTAATTATGGTTTATGGGTTTAGGGTTTAGCTGACCTTGTTATCAAGGTTGATAGTCTGTATTTATAGGTGTCTTATTCATGTAATTTGGAAATAGAAGGTAATTGTGTGGACAAGGTTAGATCATTCAAGGAAGATTTGAGAAGGTTTTAGTATTGCAGGGCAGACATCAATGCTTAACCGGAACTATATCAAGCATAAGGAGATGCTACTTTCACAGTTCATTTTTTCTAGATTGTAGTTTGATATTTATGTAAGTCGGTGAGACTTCTTTTTGTGATGAGCATTGAGCTCTAGGTGGTTGGCCTGATTGCAAGTGCAATTCCCATTGTAATTATTTCACATACTGCTGCAAAAGTATTATTTGACTATGGGTAGAGTATCCCATCATGGTTTTTCTCTTTTCCAAGTTTTGTAAGTCAAAAATATTGGTGTTGTGTGATCTATGCTTTCATGCTTTATCTTTCACTGTGTTGTTTATATTGTGCTTTGGTAAATGCTTGATAATCTGCATTAATTTCTTATACTTGTGGAAAAATGATTCACCCCCCTTTTAGTTTTCTCTCGGTATTAGAGATTATAACAATTGGTATCAGAGAAAGGTCCTTTCTACAAAAGCTTAACCTCTTGAGGAGATCCAATGGAATAAACTACTACATTTAATCCCTACTAGAAGGAGAGTCCTAGATTTGATGGTACAAATTATAAATTATGGAAGGAGAAAATGAAGATTCATCTTGGATGTCTTAGAGCTTAAGTTTGGGAGATAGTAGAGAAAGGTTATACACCTCATGATCCTAATTCTGGAACTCTGACACCTGCTAATGAACTAAGAAATGCTGATAATGATGTCAGAGTGAAAGAAGCATTGTTAAGTTCCCTATTAGATGAGAAGTTGTTGAATGTCATAGACCTGGAAAATGCTAAGAAAATCTGGTTGAATCTTGAAACTCTTTATGAAGGTGACCAAATAGTAAAGATTGCAAAACTTGAAGGTTACCAGGTGAGATATGAAACTTTGAAGATGGAAGAAGATGAGAAGATAAATTCTTTCATGGATAGAGTGAATGAGATTGTCATGTGAATCAAATGTTGTGGTGGAAATATTAATGAGGATAGGGTTGTGTCAAAGATTCTGAGAGTTCTACCTCTGGCTTACAAAATGAAGGCTACTGCAATAAATGAACTCCGCCCCTGTTACCAAAGATACATTACTTGGAAAATTGACTTCTTTTGAAATTGAGGAACTTGGAGATCAGAGTGCTACTAATATTGAGACTGCATTTAGAGAATCTACCTTCGATAAGCAAAAGATAGACTAGAAAGAGTTATATGCTAAATATTTGGAAGATATTGTGAGAGAAGATAAAGAACTTGAAGAGTTGGAAGCCCTAATTGCAAAAAGAATCCCTAAAGAATCGGTTGGAAATAAGTATGAAGGAAAATTTCCTTTTAAATTATTTTCATGCAATAAGATTGGTCATTTTACTTCTAGATGTCTTGAGAGAGCTGCTAGGAATCAAGAAAGATTTATGAGGAATTATAAACCTAATCCAGAATATCAGAGAAGACCTAGATTTAGAAGGAATAATGATAAATCATGTTACTATGATGTTGATGGTGATTTTGGTATTACTGATGATGACGATGGTGAACCTGTGAGTGGATCCGGTAATGGAAGCTTTGGTAAAGATTGTGTCTTTATTGCTATCAAGGATGATTCTCTAGAACATGTCATTGATGCAAATCATTCTGAGGAGAAGGCTCTAGCTACTAAAATTGAAGAGAAGGATGAATGGGTTATAGACAGTAGTTTCTCACATCACATGATTGGAAACAAGAGGAAATTATTGACTCTACAAAAATTTGATGGTGGACTAGTCAAATTTGGAGACAACAAGGCATACAGGATCAAAGGCAAAGGAAAAATATCCTTGGATGGGAAGACTAATACTGACAATATTTATTATGTTGAAGGTTTGAAGAATAATATTTTGAGTGTAGATCATATGGTGGATAGAGGATTTCATTTATAGTTCAAAGATGGAAAGTGCAAGATTATCAATAGATCTGGTTTGGAAATTGCATCCGGAACTCAGACCGAAGGAAACATCTTTCATTGAACCCTAGTGAGAAGGCTTGCTTGATTGTTTAGATTGATGAAAATTGGCTATGTCATAAGAGGATGTGTCATGTGAATTTTTATTGCATAGTGAAGATTAGTTCAACTCAGGCTGTTAGAGATTTACCCAAGATTATCAAACCTCATAATCCAGTATGTAGAGAATGTCAAATGGGTAAGAAAGTTAGAACTTCTTTCAGAAGAATGCATGATAAATCCAATAAAATTCTTGATCTTATTGACAATGATCTATGTGGACTAGCAAGGACTAAATTTTTTCAAGGTGATAGATACTTTATGTTTCTTATTGATGATTACTCTATAATGATGTGGGTTGCATTTTAAAAAAAAAAATCAGAAGCTCTTGACAAATTAAAAAATTTCAAAGCTATTCTTGAGACAAAAATAGGATTGAAGATAAAATGTTTAAGGTCAAATCAAGGTGGTGAATTTACATCCAGTGAGTTTAACAACTTATGTGAGAAGCATGAAATCAAAAGACAATTTTCTGCACCTAGAACTCCACAGTAGAACAAAATAGTAGAAAGGAAGAACAAAACTATCTTAGATGCTGCAAGGTCAATGATGATGGAAACCAAATTGCCTGATATCTATTGGAGAGAAGTTGTTAATACTGCAGTATACACTTTCAATAGAGTACACATAAAAGATGATACTCGTAAGACTCCTTATGAATTATGGTTTGGTCATACTCCTATTGTCAGATATTTCAAAAAAATTGGAAGCAAATTCTATATTAGAAGAGATGATGCACCAGGGAAATTTGATCCGAGATGTGATGAAGGAATATTTTTGGGTTATTATACTAAGAGTAGAGCATATATATGTTATAACAAAAGGTCTTAATAGGATAATGGAAATCATAAATGTCAAAGTGGATGAGATATGTAATAATCAGATCAAATCTTATGACTATGGACCAGAAGATGAAATTATCAGATCATAACTAGTTGAGCAAGAATCATTTCAAAGCATTGATCCAGTTTCTTTGGTAACATCACCAAATTCCATAGTGACTATTGATGAGTAGAAAGAGTTAGAAAGTTAAGACAATCCTAATACTCCCAGGTATGTGAAGTTGAATCATTATGAAGATCAGATCATTAGAGATAAGAGGAAAGGTGTGATGACAAGAAGAAGGTTAGTTGCTAAAGAGGTATGTTTAATTTCTCAAATTGAACTAGAATTTTTATTGAAGGAAGTAAAGATGAGAATTGGATGAAAGAAATGCAAGAGGAATTGAATCAGACAGAAAAGAATAAAACATGGGAATTGGTTCCTAGGCCTAAAGATTAAAAATGTTATTTGAACTAAATGGGCTTTCAGGAATAAATTAAATGAGGAAGGTCAGGTTGGAAGGAACAAGGCTAGATTGGTTTGAAAAGGATATTCATAGGAAGGAGTTGATTATGATGAAACTTATTCTCTGGTTGCAAGGATTGAAGCGAGAAGACTATTTCTTGCCTATGTTGCACACAAGAACTACAAGGTGTATTAGATGGTTGTTAAATGTGCATTTCTGAATGGAGATCTTGAGGAGGAAGTCTATATTGAGCAGCCTGATGGATTTTCTTTACACGAGGACAAGGACATGGTATGCAGATTGAAGAAAACTCTATATGGATTGAAACAAGCCCTTAGAGCATGGTATGCTAGATTAGACAAATATCTTTCAAAGCTTGGTTTTAGCAAAGGTAAATGCTGATAGTAACATATATTATAAGATTGAGCATGATGACATAATAATCATTGAAATCTTTGTTCATGATATCATTTTTGGAGGAGAATAAAATATATGCATGAAATTTATTGATAATATGAAGAATGTCATGCCCAAACTTTAGGGAAAAATGCAACAACATTTTTTTTTTTAAAGGCTTAGTTACTTGTGTTTACATAATGTGAAGATGTGATTGTGCACTTAGTTTCACTAACTCTATTTATTAAGTGTCAATTTATAACGATCTTCAAGAGAATGGGTTAGAATATTTTATTAAATCAAATCTAGAGGGGTAATGTTTACGTATGTTAGCTAAGTGGGGTAAAATTTAACCCCCTAAGCCATTCCACTAATATTACTCATTAGGGATTAGTTCTTTAAAATTAATTAATTAATGATACTATCCCAAGGGATGACATTTAAGTTTCATTTTGATTAATTAAATTGTTTATTGAATTTTAGCTAAGAACTTGAAATTGCTCAAATCACTTTAATTATAATTTTCCAAATTATTATAATCCAAACCCTTATAATAAATATTTAATCCCATTTTCATCTTGAGTTAATTAAAATAACTCAAATAATGCCCATATGATATTGGCGTTAATTATGTTCTTTAATTGTAGATCTCTTATTTACCATATTAATATTAATATAAATCCTTTATATTAATATTAATTTAATAGTCCAATCTATTTACTTGCTGACATTATTGACCCTCCCCCATTAAATAACTAATTAAAATGCATGTAAATGGGGCATAGGCTTTCAACTTATCCATTTATAAATGTTTGTGATTATATATATTACTATATCTTTCCCCAAAAATGATGTGTAAAATACATCCCCTTTAATCAATTTAAATTCTATATCAAATATATATAGATACATGTATTTATTTACATACCCCTTGTGTAAGTAAATATATACATATAAATATAACCCAAGAGAACAACCCCTTATACAATTTAAACCTCCCTTTTGAATTTGGGGATTCCCCCCCCCCCCCCTTTTCTCTTATTATATAATTTTACTTTTTATATATATTAACCCTAAAATTTAATACCATTTTCTAAGACCCTTTTGAATATACCCTAACTTATCAATAAGCTAGGGCATCTTTCTTTTCTTACCATCTTTTTTTTTTGAAATAAGGAGGGGCCAAAGAGGAGAAAAGACACATTTGTATGCACAGGGATTTCTTTTCATGACCTCTGTTTACTGGGAGCCATAGTGGGACATGCCCACTGGTGAGTCTTGGCTCACTATGTGAGTTGCGGCCCCCCTAGGGGCATCGCTCCCCACAGGGGATCGCGACCCATATATATATATTTGAATATATGCACACACACACACACACACACACACACATATTTGAACACTTAATTTATACTCAAGTATATATCCAGTTAGTTGGATGATATTTAACAATCTATTTCTTTTGAATAACAAGTTGCAGGTTTAATCTCTTATCTTTTTAATAGTTGTAGGTTCTTTAGATCTCTTTTTTTTGGGTTTAATGTTGATTCAATGTATTATTAAATAAAGAGTTATAAAAGGGGAATGAGAAAGAGAGGAGTACTCCCTACTATGGAGATCCTTCCTCCTTTCAAGCCCCCCCCAAAAACGATAGAGAGCTTGAATACTAAGCTCTCACAAAATTTCATTTAGTTCCTAATGTTTTGTTTAAATCTAATATTCTTTCATTTCAATTTATGACTAATTGACATGGAATGTAAAATAAGAAATTATAAAGAATCTTTTCCTATTATTGTTATAGCATTTCTTTTAATCTTGGATTAAATCTAACTACTATATTATTTTCCCAAAGCAATGTATTTTTTATACATTATTATAAATGTAAAAGCAGATAATAGAAGGAAACTCTTTCTTTATTTTTGTAAGAATAATCTTTCTATATCTTAAAATACAGAACATTACCTAAGTTTAGACGCAGACTTAAATAAAGATTAATCTCATGCTAACACTCATTTAGACTTTAATGGAAGATGCAGATTTATGATTTTTCTTCTCTTTCAAGTTGACATTTGAAATAATCATCTAGGAATGAAAACTAACAATGAGTTTATTACATAATGTATATAATGCAATACTAGTTTAGGAAATTGCATAGTTTCATTGATTTATACATTAGCTTAAATCTGAAAAATTAACATCTCAATACCATTAAAAGGTAAATATTTTTCCATCTTTGTATCCTTTATTAAATAAAGATTATAGCAGCCTTAACTACACATTTCTTGTCTCCTTTTCTTTGCTACTAAGTAAATAAACTTAATGGAACATATACATTCTTTTCACATTCATTTTTTTTAAAAACTCAATAGTAGGAAAGTGAAATACATAGGTTTCTTTTCCCTTTTACAATCCATTTTTTATTTATTTCACTAATCACATTAAAATTAGCATAATCTGAAACAATCACGAGGATGCAACATGATAACACTCTTCAATCAACCACATATGTAACCCCTTTTTTTCCCTTCCATCTTCTACAACCAATATGCAGACCTATGATAAAAGAACTCTTTGATTGTGACCATGGAGGTTCACCTCCCAACCTAGGCCTACAAGAGGTCACCCCTGAGCTACGGAGATCTAGGTACCAAACAAGTTATAGCCATACTTACACATAAAAAATAGATTTCAAGAACATAGAGATTCAACACAAAACTCCCATCTTCCCAAGCTTGCACAAAGTTAAATATGACTTGAAATATAGGGGTGAAGGTGGACCAAATCAAAGGGGATATCTGCCATAGAAATGAGCAACAAATACCTCCATAACATCAACCATTTAATTTCATCATAAACAAAATTCTCTCTCTCTCTCTCTCTCTCTCTCTCTCTCTCTCTCTCTCTCTCTCTCAATTGGTCTCTCATGACCCAAATCAAAACCCCTTATGAACCCCAAAGCCAAATATGCCAATCCCTCCTTATGGCCCCAAAATTTATAGAAATAAAAACAAAATGCAACAAGGATCCTAGATCCAAGTTTCCCTCTCTTCCCCAAAGAGAGCTCTACACCCTAATATTGTCAAACTCCCTTCACCCAAAGACTACTTTTCCCTCCCAAGGGTGAGTGTTGCATTAACTCCCATAAACATACATCCATATTAAATCCATCCAAAAATATGCAACAACACATCCAAATCACAATAACTCAAACTCATGAATCACACACAAATACACTCACAAACTTTCAGATTTAGACATAAAACAATAAGAAAACACATTTAAATTTTAAGATGAAATGCACCAACCTCAACTCTTGCAAATAGAATATGGTGATGAATATTTGATGAAGAGCTTCCAATCCAATAAAATCAAACATCCCACAAGCTACAAGCATCCTTCCCTCAGCTAATTTTTTCTTCTAAAATTTAAATCCTTCAAAGCTCTTGATCTCAAATATTGGAGAGTGGGTAATGAATCTAAGTTCATAATTATTCCCCTCCTAAGTAGGACTCTTCTCACATTTTCCAATCTCTTTAGAAGAAGATAGTCAAAGATCATTGGTTGGTCTTCCCAATTTTCTTACAAACTTACTTAAAGAGGAAATTGAAAAGGTAGGTGTTGTTGGCAATATGGATGAATTGATTATGTGTTGCATTGATGTCAACACTAGATGTAATGGTTGGTTACCAACAGATAGGTTTCGGTTACGGTAGAAGATCTAGTGTTACCGGCAGAAGGGACTATCTATTGGACACTTTTGACACGTTTGGATATGTGGACTATGTTTGATTTTATGTGTTACATGCTTCTGGAGAATTTTTGGTCAGTTGGTATTGACTTGGTAATCAGATGTTATCACACACTCTTGTAAACCCATACTGACATTGGTTTAAAGTTTAACCGGTAGAGATTTCACTAAGGAATATTTGATAGGATGCATAAGTGGTATTGGTGTGGCATCTAGATAGATTACTTGATGCTGAAGATGTTCTTTGATTGTGCCTAAACTAAGTGAATAAATTGCTTTAGCATCATGGACCCAGATTAGGTCTGGTACCTATCTAGGTTATGGACTGGTATCATGTTAACGTGTTCTCTACATGTTACTGAGATAATTTCTAGATTAGTTATAGTTGTTTTGGTCTTAAGACAACATGGAATATCATTGTAATATGGATGTATGTAATGATCTTATTGTAATATCTTTTAGGTGGCCAATCTAATTGTTTAAGGCCTTAGGGTTGGTATAAATTGATGTAAGATCTCATTGTAGATCATATGTTCATGGTGTGGAATGTAATATCATATGCAAAGGAGATTCGGTCGATCATAGGTGATCGAATTTGGATTAAGGAAGAGGTTAAAGGCCTCTGGTATTGAGCTTAACCGGGATTGTAATCAGGCATGGTAGATGCTATCTTTGGTAGTTCATTATACTGGATTTTTGTCCATTTATCTTGAGATGGTTATTACCTCTTTGTATTTAGTGAGACTCTTTTGTAATGGGCAGTATGCTTTAGGCAGTGTTCTTTCCTGTATGTGCAGGCCCCTCATTGTATCACATACTTTCTATAGAAGTATCATCTGATTGTGGGTAGGCTTCCCACCATGGTTTTTCCTTTCTGGGTTTTCCACGTACAAATCATGGTGTTATGTGGTATGGTTGCATTGTGTTGATTATCTATTTTATTGCTAAGTTGCATTACTTATTGGTATCTATTTCTTCTATTCCGGTACTTAATGTTTATATGCTCTAGTTAAAGGTTATTAAGTGGATTAATTGATATAACATGTTAACAACTAATTCACCCCCCCCCCCTCTTAGTTGTTCATCGGTTATCCTAACAATTGGTATCAGAGCTTTGGTCCTCTTTTGCAGAAGCTTAACCACTTGAGGTAGATCCTATGGTAGCTAACACTTCAAATCCACCAACAACTATTTTCAGAAGAGAAATCCCTAAGCTAGATGGAACAAATTATGGGATATGGAAAATAAAAATGGAGACTCATTTTAGATGTCTTGGCAAGGATATTTGGGAGACCATTGAGAAAGGATACACACCTTATGATTCAACATTCGGTAATCCTTCTCTTGCAAACCTGGACAAGAATATTGAAAATGATTGTAGAGCTAGAGAAGCCCTCTTGTGTGCACTTACTGATCAACAAATCATGGGATTGACTGATAAATCATTGACAAAGGTTATGTGGGATAAATTGAAAACTTTGAATGAAGGTGATCCTACTGTCAAAATTGCTTAACTTGATGGTTACTGGGTAAGGTATGAAAACTTGAAGATGGAAGATAATGAAATAATTGTTGTGTTTATGGAAAGAGTAAATGACATTGTTATGGGAAGTCAATGTTGTGGAGGATCTCTGAGTGAAGATGAGATAATTTCCAAAGTTTTGAGATCCCTTCCACTGGCTTAAAAGATGAAGGCAACTTCTATTAATGAATTGAGAACAATGGCAAACACTTCAGTTAACAGAGACATTCTGATTGGGAAATTATCTACTTTTGAGCTTGAAGAATTTGGATCTTTTGGAGCTGCAAAATCTTAACCTTCTTTTTATGCATCATCATCTACTGACAAAAGTGATTGGAAAGACTTATATGCAAAAGAATTGGAAGATATGAGGAAATAAGATGAAGAATTTGAGCAACTTGAAGCCTTATTTGCTAGAAGAGTACCTAAAGAATTGGCATGAAGTAAGTATGAAGGAAAAGCACCTTTTAAATGTTTTTCATGTAATAAGATTGGTCATTTCGCATCTAGATGTCCTGAAAGGAATGCAAGATTTGAGGAAAGAGTTAAGAAATCATTTAAGCCTAACCAGAACAAATATAGATTCAAGAAAGTAAATAGTGCTACATAGCAGATGAAGGAGTAAGTGATGACTCTAGGGATGAACCGACATCAGACTCTACTAGTGAATCTGGCAATGTAAATGAATGGGTGTTCTATGCTTTAAAGGAAGATGAACCGAACCTGGGTATCATGAATGAAGAAAAGGCCCTAGCACCAAAAGTTGAAGAGAAGAATAAATGGATGATTGATAGTGGATGCTCACATCATATGACTAGAGATAAAAGAAAAATTTTGTCCCTGCAAGAATACAATGGCAGTCAAGTCAGATTTGGAGATGACAAAGCATGCATGATCAAAGGTAGAGGTACTATTTCTCTGGATGGTAATCATAATACTGATAATGTCTATTATGTGAAAGGTTTAAAGCATAATATTTTGAGTGTTGGTCAATTGGTGGACAAGGGTTTCCAACTTCAGTTTAAAGATAGAAAATGCAAAATCATTAACAAGACTGGTTTGGAGATTGCAACCGGTATTCAGACTGGAGGTAATATCTTTCACTTGAACACTAGTAATAAGATATGTTTGATTGCTCATATTGATGAGAGTTGGTTATGGCATAAGAGGTTGTGTCATGTTAATTTTGATTGTATTGTTAAAATCAGTTCAACTAAGGTTGTTAGAGATATACCTAAGATTATGAAGCCTCATAATCTGACATGTAAGGAATGTCAATTGGGAAAGCAAGTTAGAACTTATTTTTAAGAGAATACATGATAAATCTAATGATGTGCTTGATTTGATTCACGTTGAATTATGTGGTCCTGCAAGGACTAGAAGTTGTCAAGGTGATAGCATTTCATGTTGATAATTGATGACTATTATAGAATGATGTGGGTGACTTTTCTTAGGGAGAAGTCTGAAGCCTTTGAGAAATTCAAGATCTTTAAAGAAAAGGTTGAAACAGAAACTGGATTGAAAATCAAATGTCTAAGATCATATCAAGGTGGTGAGTTCACTTCTCATGAATTTAACAGTTATTGTGAGCCAAATGGAATGAGGAGATAGTTATCTGCACCTCATACTCCTCAACAAAATGGAGTAGTGGAAAGAAAGAACAAAACCATTTTGGATGCAGCAAGATCTATGATGATAGAAGCTAAATTGCCTCACATCTACTGGAGAGAAGTAGTGAGTACAACAGTCTACACATTCAATAGAGTTCACATCAAAGGTGAAACTGGTAAGACCCCTAATGAATTATGATTTGTACATACACCTACTGTTAAATATTGTATAATTTCTGGAAGTAAATGCTATATCAAAAGAGATGATTCAATTGGGAATTTTGATCCTAGATGTGATGAAGGGATATTTCTTGGTTATTCAATTCAAAGCAAAGCATATAGATGTTATAACAAAAGATTATAGATAATTGTGGAGAGCGCTAATGTGAAAGTGGATGAGAAATACATAAATCAATCTATATCATCTGATAGGGAACTGGTAGTGGAAATGGTCATAATTGAACCAGAAATGCCTCAACCAGTACAGGAAATTGAGATAGTTACACCAATACAATCAAAAAATTAAACTATGACTGATGATCATGTTAGGACCCGAAGACAACTAAGAGGGGGGGGCGGGGGCTGAATTAGTTGTCTATTAATTTGAACCCAAATATAGTTTAATCAAACATGATACTTAATACTGGTAAACCAAACTTAATGTCGGTTGACAGATTAACTGTTAATATTAATACCGGTGAAACTTAATGCATGAAACAAAAAGAGAAACAACATCCACAAAACATAACATAGAGATTTGTACATGAAACCCTGTAAGGAGAAAAACCACAGTGGGAAACCTTACCCACAATTAGATGGTACTACTGCAGATAGTATGTGTATACAAATGGCGTTCTACACATGCAAAAAGGCCAACTGCCTAGAGCTCATTACTCAATCACAAAATAGGAGTCACACTGACTACAATTGGATGATTAAATCTAATGATAATGTACTGCTCAAAGTAGCATCTCCAATGTTGGATTCAGTATCGGTTAAGCTCTGATAAACACCTTCAAACCTTCCTTGAACCTTCTCTATGGTCTGCTCATATGATCTTCAATATTCACACATACCATGTTACAATACCATAACCTTTTTCTTCTCTGCTCATACCATTATGTCATCTCACAAATGAGACCTTACATATATACCAAAACCTAATACCAAATTTCTAGGTCAGCTAATTAAGAATATTACAATTAAATCAATTACAAACAAGTCAAGATGTGATGCATCATGTCAGATCGATACATTTAAAATAATATCCAATTAATAAATCATCTCCATAACGTGTCACAGTGATCTAGAATAAATAACGTGTCGGTGCATAACCTACACCAATTTATCGGTAACAACAAATATGTCAACTCGATTAGATCAATAACCAAAATACCAAAACCAAGTGTCCAAACCATGTCTTTGACATAACCAAGTGATCTCTAGATGATAAAAATTCATCCTCAGTACCAGTGAACAATATAACCTGTTAGTGAACCAAATACCGATGACTGTGCATAAGTCACTAAACTTGCCGGTGAACATAATGTGTCGATTCAACATAACCAAAGATCTCCAGAAGGATAAGTGTTGATAAATATTGACATCAATGACAAAATCAATGCAACACATCCATAATACCAACAATCTCCCCCTTTGGCATTGATGGCAACACAAGATGGAAAAACATCTAAGTGCCAAAATAGAATGCCAAAAACCAAAAACCAACAATCTCCAGAATAGTCTATACTAGAAATCAAAATACAAATGTAGAGAGTATATATCACTCCCCCAATAAGTAATCTCTCTCCAAAGGATAATGTTTTTCCATAGATATGTCTCCCCCTTTGACATCAAATGCCAAAGCAATACAAATATCAATATATAACCAACTTACTATCCAACTACTCCCCTTGAGAAGTAGCTCTCCTTCATCAAAGCCAGAAAAAAAGGTTTCTCTATTAATTCTGTCGGTTTGATGTTAATCATCAACTATTTAAGTCTCTATGGATGAGGGTATAACCCCAAGCTGTTCTTTTAGATATTCAAAGTTTCCTTAGGCAAAGGCTTTGTAAAAATATCTGCAATCTGCTCTTTAGTATTCACATAAACCAATCTCACTTCTTTTGCTTCAACATTCTCTTTTAGAAAATTATATTTGATAGAAACATGTTTAGTTTTAGAGTGAAATACTGGATTCTTAGATATATCAGTTGCTGCTAAATTATCACAATAAATGATTATAGGTTCTTTGCATTTTACCTTTATGTCCTTCAACATTTTCTTAATCCATAATACCTTAGTACAATTATTTGTTGCTGCAACATATTCTTATTCTGTTGTTGATAATGATGTACAACTTTGTTTCTTTCTCAATCATGAAATCAATCTACTACTAAGAAATAATGCCCCATCAGTGGTTCTCTTTTTGTCATCTACATCTCCTGCCCAGTCAGCATCAGTGTATGCACATAAATCAAAATTTTCATCTTTAGGATACCATAAACTAAGATTTGTTGTGCCTTGTAGATACCAGAAAATCCTTTTCACTATTGATTCATAATTTTCTCTAGGATTACTCTAAAATATTGAAACAATACATACTGCATTCATTATATCAGGTCTTTTTTGTGTCAAATACCATAAACCTCCAATCATAGATTTATATCTTGTCGGATTAACATGAGCTAAATCATCCTTTCATGATAGTTTATCAGTTGTAGTCATAGGAGTACTCACCGGTTTAGAGTTTTCCATACCAAATTTATTTAGTAGTTCCTTCAAGTACTTTGTTTGACATATGAATCTACCTTTATCAATCTATGAAATCTGTAATCCTAAAAAATAATTTTATCTCCCCAATCATAGACATTTCAAATTCTTCTTGCATCTTATTAGCAAAGTCTTTACACAATCCATCTTCTCCTCTAAAAATGTTGTCATCAACAAAAAATTCAATAACCGAGATGTCTTCATTAGTCACTTTGAAATATAAGTTGCTGTCAACATTACCTTTAGTGTAACCAAGCTTCAAAAGATATTTGTCCAATCTAGCATACCAAGCTCTAGGAGCTTGCTTCAATCCATATAAAGCTTTCCTTAATCTGCAAACCATATCTTTGTCATTTGTCAATGAAACTCCATCAGGCTGTTCAATGTAAACTTCTTCATCAAGATCACCATTCAGAAATGCACATTTTATATCCATTTGATATACTTTATAGTTCTTGTTGGCTGTAAATGCAAGAAATAATTCGACTACCTCAATTATAGCTACTGGTGCAAAGGTTTCATTGTTATCAATTCCCTCTTTCTGTGAATATCCTTTACACACTAATCTTGGTTTGTTTTTGATTACCTTACCATCTTCATTAAGTTTATTTTTGAATACCCATTTAGTTCCATTTACATTTTTATCTTTAGGTCGAGGAACCAATGTCCATGTATTGTTCTTTTCAATTTGTTCTAATTCATCTTCCATAGCTTTAATCCAATTTTTATCTTCACATGCCTCAATAACAGATGTTGGTTCAATTTGAGAAATTAAACATACCTCTTCATTTGCTAGTCTTCCTATTGTCATAACTCCTTGATACTTATTCCCAATTATCTGACTTTCAGAGTGATTCAGTCTTACATACTTGGGTGTGTTCACGTGTTGTTGTTCTTCAGTCACTGTGGAATTCTCTGATGATGCCGGTGTGACTGGATCCACATTTTGTATCGGTGCACTCTATATAGGTTCATTTGTGATCATCTCAACTGCCAGTTTAGAATCCATAAACCTTAAATTTTCTCTAAATTATTCATCTATCTTCACATTTGCACTCTCAATGATTTTCTGCAATATTTTATTAAAACATCTATATGCCTTTCTCTTAGATGAATAACCAAGAAATATTCCTTCATCACTTCTAGGATCAAATTTGCCAATATACTCATCTATCCTAATGTAGCACTTGCTTCCAAATATTCTAAAGTATTTAAGAGTAGGAGTATTACCAAACCATAATTCATAAGGTGTCTTACCAGTTTCACCTTTGATGTGAACTCTGTTGAAAGTGTAAATTATTGTATTCACTGCTTCTCTCCAGTACACACAAGGTAGATTTTGTTTTGATATCATTCTTCTGGCTACATCCAGAATAGTTTTGTTTTTCCTTTCCACAACTCCATTTTGCTGAGGTGTCCAAGGAGCTGATAGTTGTCTTCTAATTCCATTCACTTCACAAAATGTATTAAACTCCTTAGATGTAAATTCACCTGCTTGATTTGATCTTAAACATTTGATTTTCTTACCGATTTCATTCTCTACCATTGCCTTGAATAGTTTGAATTTCCCAAAAGCTTCTGATTTCTCCCTAAGAAAAGTAACCCAACACATTCTAGAATAATCATCAATGATTAGCATAAAGCATCTATCTCCCTATAGACTTCTTTTTCTTGCCAGACTACACAAGTCAGTATGGATTAAATCAAGAACATTATTGGATTTCTCAGAAATACTCTTAAAAGTTGTTCTAACTTTCTTTCCCCTTTGGCATTCTTTACATACCGGATTATGAGGTTTTACAATCTTACGTAAATCCCTTACTACCTTAGATGAACTAATCCTTATAATGCAATCAAAATTCACATGACAAAGTCTCTTATGCCATAATCAACTTTCATCAATATGTGCAATTAAGCATGTCTTTTCATTGTTATTCAAATGAATGATATTACCTCTTGTCTAATTACTGGTTGCAATCTCCAAACTAGTTCTATTCAAGATTTTTCATTTACCATTCTTGAATTGTAACTGAAATCCCTTTTCAACTAATTTACCAACACTCAAAAGATTATGCTTCAAACCTTCAACATAATAAACATTTTCAATATTGTGCTTACCATCAAAAGATATAGTTCCTTTTCCTTTGATCAAACAAGCTTTGTCATCCCCAAATCTTACTAGACCTCCATTGTATTCTTGAAAAGATAAGAATTTACTTTTATCACCAGTCATATGATGTGAACATTCGAAATCCATAATCCATTCATCCTTTTCTTCAATTTTAGTTATCAGGGCCTGGTCTATCGGTGGAACAGTAGGTGCTGGTTGATCTTCTTTTATTGCAACAAAAGCCCATCCATTGTCTATTGGCTCTTCATAAAAATCATCAGTAACTCCTTCATCAACACAGTAACATTATTTGTCTCTATTCTTCTTAACTCTGTATCTCTGATATTCAAGGTTAGGCTTATATGTTCTTTTAGCTTCTTCTCTTAATCTTGCATGTCTATTAGGACATCTAGATGCCATATGACCAACTATATTGCAGTTAAAACATTTAAATGGTGCTTTACCTTCATAATTACTTCCAATAGGACATTTAGGCATTTTCCTTGCAAATAGTGCTTCAAGTTCTTCCATTTCTTCATTTTCCTTTCTCATATCTTCAAGTTCTTTTTCATAAAGTGTTTTCCAATCAGATTTATCAGATGATGATGAAGATGTTGTAGATGATGATGCTTTGAAAGCCAAAACTGTCTTAATTGTAGTAATAGGACCAAATTCCTCAAACTCAAATACTAAAAGTTTTCCAACCAAGGTATCTCTAGATACTGATGTATTAGGCATTGTTCTCAATTCATTAATAGTAGTTACTTTCATTTTGTATGCTGGTGGCAATTCTCTTAAAAATTTAGAAACAATCTCATCTTCACTTAAGGAACCTCCACAACATTGTATTGTCAAAATAATTTCATTAACCCTTTCCATAAAAGCAGAAATTATTTCATCTTCTTCCATTTTTCAGATTGTCATACCTGACCCGGAAGCATTCCAGTTTTGCAATTTTGACAGTGGTATCTCCTTCATTCAATGTTTCTAATTTATCCCAAATATCTTTAGCAGTAGATCAATCTAATAATCCCATGATTTGTTGGTCTAATAGGGCACTCAAAAGTGCATCTCTTGCTTTGCAATCATTCTCTTGATTCTTACCCAATGTTGGTGGATTAGGTTGATTCGGTGTAGGACCAACATACCCATTCTTTGTAACATCCCATATATCTCTTCCAATGCAATTCATATGTGTCTCCATTCTGATCTTCCATATACCATAGTTAGTTCCATCAAGTTTTGGATTGTCCTTCCTAAAAATGTTAGTTGCCATAAAATCTCCTCAAGTTGTTAAACTTCTACAAAAAGAGGACTTGGCTCGGATACCAATTGTTAGAACTTGAAGGAAACTGAGAGGGGGAGGGGGGGGTGAATTAGTTGTCTATTAATTTCAACCCAAATATAGTTTAATCAAACTTGATACTTAATATTGGTAAACCAAACTTAATGTTGGTTGACAGATTAAAAGTTAATATCAATATTGGTGAAACTTAATGCATGAAACAGAAAGAGAAACAACATCCACAACATATAACACAAAGATTTGTACATGGAAACCTTGTAAAGGGAAAAACCACGGTGGGAAACCTTACCCACAATCAAATGATACTACTACAGATAGTATGTGTATACAAATGGGGTTGTGCACATGTAGAAAATCCAACCGCCTAAAGGTCAGTGCTCAATCACAAAATAGGAGTCACATTGACTACAATTGGATGATTAAATCCAATGATAATGTACTGCTCAAAGTAGCATCTCCAATGCTAGATTCAGTATCGGTTAAGCTTTGATAATCACCTACAAATCTTCCTTGAACCTTCTCTATGGTCTGCTCATATGATCTTCAATATTTGCACATACCATGTTACAATACCATAACCTTTTTCTTCTCTGCTCATACCATTATGTGATCTCACAAATGAAACCTTACATATATACCAAAACCTAAGACCAAATGTGTAGGTTGGCTAATTAAGAATATTACAATTAAATCAATTACAAACAAGTTAAGATGCAATGCATCATGTCAGCTCGATACATTTACAACAATATCCAATTAATAAATCATCTCCATAATGTGTCATGCTGATCTGGAATAAATAACATGTGCTAGTGCATAACCTAGACCAATTTGCTAGTAACAGCAAATATGCCAACTCGATTAGACCAATAACTAAAATACCAAAACCAAGTGTCCAAACCATGTCTTCAACATAACCAAGTGATCTCCAGATGATAACAAATCATCCACAGTGTCAGTGAACAATATAACCTGTCAGTGAACCAAATATCGGCGACTATGCATAAGTCACTGAACTTACTAGTGAACATAATGTGTCGGTTCAACATAACCAAAGATCTCCAAAAGGATAAGTGTTTATAAGTGTTGATATCAATGACAAAACCAATGCAACACATTCATAATACCAATAGATCAAAGCAGTGAACCTAAAGTTTAGAAGACACCAAGTTATGTAAGATTAAATCATTCTGAAGATCAAATCATTGGAGATAGGAATAAGGGAGTTATGACAAGAAGAAGACTAGAAAATGAAGAGGTATGTCTTATTTCTCAAATTGAACTAATATTTTTTGTTGAAGCTTGTAAAGATAAACATTGGTTAAAGGCTATGGAAGATGAATTAGATCATATAGAGAAAAATGAGACTTGGACTTTAGTTCCCCAGCCTAAAAATAAGAATGTTATTGGAACTAAATGGGTTTTTAGGAATAAACTGAATGAGGATGATAAAGTTGTAAGAAACAAGGCTAGATTGGTTTGTAAAGGATATTCTCGAATGGAAGGAATTGATTATGGTGAGACATTTGCGCCTGTAGCGAGAATTGAAGCTGTTAGATTATTTCTTGCCTATGCAGCTTATAAGAACGATAAGGTTTATCAAATGGATGTTAAATGTGCATTTTTTAATGGTGAACTTGAGGAGGAAGTGTACTTTGAGAAACTTGATGGATTTTCACTGACAGATGATAAAGATATGGTTTTTAGATTGAAGAAAGATTTATATGGATTGAAATAAGCTCCTAGAGCCTTGGTATGCAAGATTGGATAAATACCTTTTGAAGCTTGGTTCTACTAAAGGTAGTGCTGATAGTAATTTATATTATAAGATCATTGATGATGATATTTTGATTATTGAAGTATTTTTTGATGATATCATTTTTGGAGGAGAAGATAAATTGTGCATGGAATTTTCTAATTAATGAAGAATGAATTTAAAATGTCCATGATTGGTGAGATGAGATTTTTCTTAGGTTTGCAGATTACTCAAACTGACAAAGGCATTTTTATCTGTCAAACTAAGTATCTAAGGGATTTTTTGAAGAAGTTTGGTATGGATAATTCCAAATCGGTAAGTACTCCTATGGTGACAAGTGAGAAATTATCTATCAAGGATACTTATACATCGGTAAATCTAACAAGGTATAAGTCTATGATTGGTGGCTTGCTATATCTAACTTAGACTAGACCAGATATTATGAATGTAGTAAGTATTGTTTCAAGATATCAAATTAATCCTAAAGAAAATCATGAATGTGCGGTAAAGAGGATATTTCGGTATTTGCAAGGAACAATAGAATATGGCTTATGGTATTCTAGAGATGATCATTTCACTTTATGTGCATATACTAACTCAGATTGGGCACAAGATACTGATGATAGGAAGAGAACTTCTGGTGGAGCTTTATTTCTTGGAAAGAAACTAGTTTCATGAAGCAGTAAAAATAGTCATGCATTTCTTTATCTACTACAGAAGCTGAATATGTTGCAGCAACAACTAATTGCACTCAAGTCTTGTGGATGAAGCAAATGTTAAAGGATATCAAGGTAAATTGTAGTGAACTGGTAGTTATCTACTGTGATAACTCTACAGCTATTGACATGTCTAAGAATCCAGTATTTCACTCTAAGACTAAGCATATAACAATAAAGTATAACTTTTTGAAGGACAAGGTAGAAGGAAAGGAAGTCAAATTGGTTTTTGTGAACACTAAAGAATAGATTGCAGATATATTCACTAAACCACTATCTAAGGAATTGTTTGAGTATTTGAGAGACAGGTTAGGGGTTTCTGCCCCTCCAGTAGAGACTTGATTGATGGAGTTTTTCATAAGTCTGACATGCATTATCAGAGATACTATTCATTCTGGCACTGATAAGAGGTGATACTACTTAGGGGGAGTAGTCAGTATTGAGATTCAGAGGTTTATATTCTTGGTTTGATATTTTTGTCAGATTTCTGGCATTGATGTTAAAGGGGGAGAGATAGTAATGTGAAAAATAAACTCAAAACTTTATAGAGATATTATTCACAGGAGGAGATTTATTCAAGAGATTGTTGGTTGTCTTCTGCAGGGGGAGACTTGTTTGGCATTTTTTGGTACTTAGATGCTTTTCACATCTAGTGTTGCAATTAATGTCAAATGGGGAGATTGTTGGCAATATAGATGAATTGATTATGTGTTGCATTCATGTTTTGTAATTGATGTCAACACTAGCTGTTATGGTTGGTTACCAACAAACAGGTTTTGGTTACCGGTAGAAGATCTAGTGTTACTGGTAGAAGGGACTATCTATTGGACACTTCTGACATGTTTGGATCTATGGAGTATGTTTGATTTTATGTGTTACATTCTTTTGGAGCATGTTTTGATTAGGTGGTATTGACTTGGTAATAAGGTGCTATCACACATTCTTATAAACCCATACCAACATTGGTTTAAGGTTTAACCGATATAGCTTTCACTATGGAATCTTTGATAGGATGCATAAGTGGTGTTTGTGCGGCTTCTAGATGGATTTCAGGATGTTGAAGATGTTCTTTGATCATGCCTCAACTGAGTGAAGACATTGCTTTAGCGTGGTGGACCCAGATTAAACTTGGTACCTATCTAGGTTATGGACCGGTATCATGTTAACGTGTTCTCTACACGTTACTGAGATAATTTATGGATTGGTTATTGTTGTTTTGGTCTTAAGCCAACATGGGATATCATTGTAATATGGATGTATGTAATGATCTTATTGTAACATCTTTTAGGTGGCCAAAGTAATTGCTTTAGGCCTTAGGGTTGGTATAAATTGATGTAAGATCTCATTGTAGATCATATGTTCATGGTGTGGAATGTAATATCATATGCAAAGGAGATTTGGTCAATCATAGGTGATCCAATTTGGATTAAGGAAGAGGTTAAACGCCTCTAGTATTGAGCTTAACCAAGACTGTAATCAGGCATGGTAGATGCTATCTTTGGTAGTTCATTATTCTAGATTGTTGTCCATTTATCTTGAGATGGTTATTACATCTTTGTAGTCAGTGAGACTCTTTTGTAATGAGCATTACGCTCTAGGCAGTGTGCCTTCCTGCATGTGTAGGACCCTCATTGTATCACATACTTTTTATAGAAGTATCATCTGACTATGGGTAGGCTTCCCATCATGGTTTTTCCCTTTTTGGATTTTCCATGTACAAATCATGGTGTTATGTGGTATGGTTGCATTGTGTTGATGTCTCACAATAAGATGGTTAGTGCCTGATTAGTATTCAATAAACACAAAAATCATTTAAATGAGATATCAAGAAAGATTTGAACAAGAACATCATGAAAACAAAATAAAACATAAGTATACTCAAGAATCTCCTATTGCAAGTAGCTCTTCCTTGTCCTTCTTGCCTCCACAAACTTTGCTAGCTCCAAAGTTTGACAAATGGAGAGTTGGAGAGAGATGAGTGAATGTGGATTTCTCTCCTTGTGCTCAACAAGGTAAGTGGATTGATGGATTACTGGATTATTGGATTTGAGTGATGTGTTATGAATTTGATGGATTTGAGAGAGGATTAGAAGAGGATGAGAGAAGAAATGGTAGCATGAGGATTCTATGACAAGTGGATCCTTTTGTGAGGATAATTGGCTCCAATTTATAGATTGGAGAAGGCCAATGGAGGGCCAAGATTGATTTGATCATTAAGGGTTGAGATTGATTTTGGATAGAAGGCATGGATCAAGGGTGCCTTGGGAAAATAAATAGGAATATAAAATTCCTTTGGAAAAAGGGGGGAGAAATTTGAATTTCAAACTTGAGTAATAAAAAATTTCAAAATAAGGATGCATTGAGGGATTCAAAGAAATTTGAATTTCTTTGAGAGATTCAAAGTTTGATGTGACATGAGTGGGAATTAAAAATTGGAGAATAATGATAATCATGATTATGAGAGATTCAAGGAGGATTAATTAGGTTGAGTGGGATTAGGAAAAGTGATTTGTAGGAATCACATGACTAGGTTAATTAATTAGAATTAATTAACTGAGTGGGTTTTAGAGGAAATAATTATTGAGAGGACTTTAGAAGAATAGGAGAAACTAATTTATTTGATAAATTAATTATTGGACTATAGTGATAGGATTAAATTAGATTTAATTGATTCTGAGAGGAATAAGGATAACACAATTAAGTTAATTAATTATGTTGATAGGCTTAAATTAATCAAATGTTAATTTTAGGTGTCTACAGTTGATTATCTATTTTATTGTTAAGTTACATTACTTACCAGTATTTGTTTCTGCTATTCCGATACTTAATGTTTATATGCTAATGGGGGTACCAAATGACAAGTATCTTGGGAGAGTTACTATCTCTCTTGCACAAAGATTATCCCCGCTTTTGGAGGTGAACCGAGTAGCTTCTAATTTGAATTGGAACTAGTAAGGGGTTCGTTCGACGCGTCGAGGTATAAACTCAATTAAGAGGTCTCCCAGCCTTGAAAACCAAGGTTTAATATACCCGAGGGTATAGAGGAGAGCTATTCAAGAGCACTATCGTTAACTAGATTTTCATCAAATCATGTTTATTTTATTGTGGGTTGGATTACTTGGCATTTAGCTGTTCCCACTTGGGTCATTCCCCTCACACTAGTCGTAACAGCTTTAAGAGTTATTAGCTACTCGGGAGGGTAGGCCTGCTAAAGATGTACAAATCTCAAACTTAAAGAAAATACCTCAAGGGTCTGGATTTCTGATTGTCTTTCAATTTTTCTCCTGAGGGGGCATACTCATGACTCAATGACCTAGCATCTTCAAAGTTGAGAAAATTTTCAAATCTTCATCAAACGTCGAGAAAAAATCTTTTTCAACTAAAGAAAATCAAATTCTTATTGCTAAGGGGCATCTCAGCTTCATCACTTCACATCAAGTTGAGATCTCTGGATCATCTAAATCGAATCAATCACTAGGGGCATATTAGTTTCATCGCTTCAAATCAAGCTGATATTTGTCTCCATCTAAATTAATCTCTTAACGTTAATCCACTTCATCATTTTTCATCAAGATGATTATTCGTTTAAACTCAATCAAAAGTTTAAAGAGTATATTTGATCACATGCTCAATCTAAGCAGGTGTTCGGTTTCATTGCATCAAATCAAGCTGGACAGTTTATCTTTGCTCATTGTGTCTTGATCCATCAAGTTCAAGATCGATTTTATCTTCACTCGCTATGTCTAGATCAATCAAGTTCAAATTCGATATCATTGCTCTCTATCATTCCTAGTTCAATCAAGTTCAGGATTGGTTTCACTTTAATCAACTTTGTTCATCTTCATTGCTTCAAATCAAGCTAAACACCTCACTTTTCATTTGGTTCGTGATCAATCAAGTTCAGAACTAACATCTCCTAGACATCAACTATTCTTTGAACCAACATGTTGCTCAAACATTAATTCAAAGAGGGGCAAATGTAATACCCTAAAATTGGTCATCTAAACCATGGGCCCTTAATCTCGACAATATCACCAAGGTCCTAACCAAAGGCAATTAAATCAACCTTGAGCACATTAATTAATTCTTTTAATCATCAAATGTCACATGGCAAGTGAATTACTCAATACTAATTAAATATTTAATTAATTAATTAAATCATTCCAAGAATATCATTCTGATCAATTATCCTATTTAACTTATTAAATATCCTAACATATTTAATTAATTAATAAATTTGTCATTTAATCATGCAAAAAAGGAATTAATTTATTACAAAAGAGGAATTAATTACAAAGAAAGAGTTAAATTGAAAATAGAATAAAAGAATTAAATTGAGAGAGAAATCAAACTTCAGATATTATTTCTTTCTTCTAAATTGAGAACTTGAAATAAAAAGAAGCAATTAAAAGGAATTATTAATTGCTTGCTCTAAAATTGGAACTCACAACTTTCGAGAAAAAGAAGTTTAGTTGCATTAAAAGACTCTTTTCTTGAATAAATCAAAGAATTATCTATTTTTATCACAAATGCATGGAATTAACTAATTTTTATTTCTAATGCAACTTGAACTTCTTATCTGAATGCATTTCAATTAAACTATAATTGGAATCTATCTCAAGGTTAATTGAACCTGATTTCTCAATTATTTAAATTAATTCTAAATTGTGCTTCTTCTTGATCTCTCTTGTGAATTATCTATAAATTCAGCCTTCAACTCTCATTCAAATCACCCTAGAGATATTTGAGAAACACCTTGGAGATTATTATTGTGCTGATTTTTCTTTGGAGTCATTGAAGATCTTGTGCTTGCTTTTTTGAGATTATTGCATCTTATTTTAATTTCTTTTTCTATATTTAGTTTATTTCATTATTGATTGAATTCATTATTTGCTTGAATCCATATTGCTTGAATTCATTATTTCTTGAATTTTCATCAATCTTGCATCCATATAGTTTAATATCATATAGATTAAATCCTTCATCTTGGTGTAGTCTAGTCACTAGTATTGCTTATAAAAATCTGAGAGCAATCTTATACTCGCATCTTTTAGAATGCATTTAGTCTCTTTGTTATGGTTTATTATTTATTAATTATTGATTTACAAACCATACATGTAATGAATTAATTGAAGTGTTGTGTCTGTAGCTATCAGCCTTTTTCATTTTTTCGCACACACACAGACCACCCAAAACAGATGGCTTTTCTTCTTCTCAAAGACAAGGGTTCCTTGTTCTACCCAAACAATAGGGTACCTTATTGAAAACCACACAACTGAAAGCAAAGCGATTATACAATATGTACAAACATACTTACAACTAATTATAAACTGCCCCAAACAATCTCAGCATTTACCTCTGTCAAAAATTTGATTCTCATCACCTAATGTCATGATCCAAATAAAGGCACCTTTCAACAACTGAGCATAATCCTTATAATCAACCCCTTTCATCTCATTACTACAACGGATGGTGTGCACACCTTTTGCCTGATTTTGAAGTTTATAGTCACACACTATTTCAACAAAGGTAAAATCATGTGACAAATCACTATAAAGGCCTTTCCACAAGCTGCCATACATTTCACTATCCCAATCAACTCTATCCTTTGCGAGGGTATCATCATATTTAATTTCAAAAATAAAACATTCATTTTCAACATTGTAGTTCTCATCAGCACATGCCTTGTTATCATTTAAATTCATAGAATGAGGGACATAAATAACCAATTGATACAAACAATGAATATAAACATTTTGGTCCAGATGTGGTACTTGAATATGCTGACCATACTTTATATTATCCTTGTTCATCAAACTCAATGCATCAACATTCTCAATATCCCAATCATGGAAAGGAATGCATACTTCTGGCTGAAGAAAATCCTCAGCTAAGTCTTTCTCATTCAGACTTACATCCACCTGAAAACTTCCATTTATGGTCTGAAATAATCATCACATGGCCCATGATTCTTATCTTCATCATGAAGTAATTTTTCACAACACATGCTACTGTTGTTGGCAACTTCATCATCATCAAAAACTTTTTCAATACAAGGGGAAACTTCAGCATTTTCATCAATAACATCAGCACTACAAACATTTATATCAAAGGCAAAGAACTCCATATCCGGTTTAAGCATACCATCAACATTCACATCCTCTTCATGGTATGTCAAACTTTGAAAACATTCAAATATAGGTTCATTTAAATCTGAAAAATGAAACATTATCTGCACTTTTACATATGTATTTATCTTCAAGAATACTTTTATTTTCAGGTTCATGATTGAGATATATAACTTGGTCTCCTCTTATATCATCGTCACAAGATGAATAATGATAATTCTCATAAGTATCCTTAGCTACATGACTAGCATTCATTTACTGATCACAAGAAAAGGAATAACTTGTGTCAAGATAATTCCTATTCTGAAATTGATCTTCATTGTTCATTTGTATATCTTCAAAGTGCTGAAAATAGAACTCACTGTCCTCATAATCAGCAGCATTCGGTGATACCTCAATATTTAGTACTTCAACATCAAATACATTGGCAGCATGTAAAGATCAGTAGTCATAACCATCATTTTTTCCATTATCATTATCCTTGGGAGATGCATAATTAACTTCATAATTTGCAGCCACATAATCAACATAATCGGCATATAAATCAAATGGTGCATATCCTTTGTATATATCTATCTCTTGACGAGGAATGTTTTGCCTAACTTCACATTTCCTTTCACCATTGAAGATGTTTTTACAAGAAGTAGCAGCAGACGAAAATCTCTTTGAGATTCCAAATTTTAAATTATTTTCAATGTCCCTAGATGTGTTAAAAGCTTAATGCAAGGTTTTGGGTTCCTTGTCTCTTAATAAGAAACCCATCTTCTTGTCAAAGGAACTCATGTAAATCTCCAAACATGCTCCATCATTAAACTTATACTTGCTGGAGATTTTAGATAATGTTTGTGAAAACCTGATATTAAATGCCAGTACCAATTCATCTTCCCTGATTTGTATATACATGAATCCTCTCAGCATATCATAATCACTCACTTTTTCAGAAAATTGGGCCATAAAGTCAGTTGTTAATTCATCCCATGAGGAAATACAATTTGCTGGAAAAAAAGAGAACCAATCTCTTGCATCCTCTTTCAGTGACTGGACAAATAATTTCATGCACACATCTTCTTGACAAACTTCAAAATCTCCCATCAAGTCTGAAAATCTTTTCAAGTGTAAATGTGTTGATTATGATTTCTTTCCGCTAAATATTGGAAAATGTTTTTTAATTTTTGTAGGTATACGATTTGGGTAACCCAGAATACCTTTGAAATTTAGAGCAACATAATAGTTTATTTTAAAAAATTTCTTATAACATGGTTGTGACATTTCACTAGGCATGGCTATATGTGGAAATATACCAGGCTGAAAAACTTCACTACACATTCCTACTTATTTGTGCAAGTAATTACACAACCTTGGATAGAACAATGAAACACTTCAAGCATATATCACCATATTGATCTATTCATAACATTGCTTGACACAAAGTTTTCTTCAAATTTGCATACTACAGCAGAGTATATATGCTGAAAACTACAACAAAATAGATATGCAAATAGACTTGTAATTCCTCTTTTTCCCTCTTTACTAGTGTTGTTCACTTAATGGAAAAACTATTTTACTCATTCAAACCTTTCAGAACAAATATTTTGCATTGAAACTTCTAAAAGTACTTGGATATTTGCATCTATAAGACTTGTAGAGTTGAACATTTATTCACATTTTAGCTTGGTCTTTTACCTTAGAGTCACCACCTCTTGCATAGAGGACATTTTCAATAGCAAAATGCCATTAAAAAATATTTAATTCTTTATTTCTCCTTCAATCTAAAAACTCCAAGCATCTACTAAATCTTTCCTGTAAGTTCACCAATTCTTTTAAAACTTTTACAATAATGCACACTAGTGTAGAGATCTTTCAGAGTCGCCACTCACTGCTGTGAGAATTTATTAAATCATTTATAGAACATGAACAGATCTAGACTTACACAAAGATAAAAGGATAACACATCTTCAACACTTGGCACACAACACTACTAGGCAAATAACTATAGATCTGAAAATACTTCCAGATTTACAACACTTTAATGATTCTTTCCTTAAATGGACATGGTTGGATTAACTGGCTTTAATTTGAATTTTTTTTTACATCATTTTCCCCAATAGAGTCACCATTTTTGTTGTTCACCAGAACTTGTAAACCCAAGTTCACCTGCAATTGATTCTATGAAATAGCCAATTTTGATCTGTGAAATACTTCAGGGCTTGGACAACATAACATAGGATCCTAATGATCCTCCTACACTTCAGGTTCTACTAGACCTAGGGGGGACACCCTTTTGATACATAGAATTAAACCCATTACACACTTATGACAACACCAACAGAAAGCAGATAGATCTCACTAAGGCTCAACAACAAGGAGGTTATTGCATATGGGCTAGATCTACACATACAACCCAGCTATGTTTGAGCATGAGATAGGTGGAACATTTCAAGAGAACAGAAAATAAAGAAAGATATTTTGATTTTTGATTTAAGATCTCTGAGAATCCCCAGAATTGCAAGACTAGTGCCTTATCCAAGGGCATGGAGTCATACATCAAACTATAAATGAAAGACCTCTACTGCAAATTCATCTCCATCATTAAATATCCCTGCATTAATGTCTTACATAAATGTATTACTTAGCTCATTCACATAAAATATCAAATCCAGAACATGAACCCTATTTTATTAATGTTTGCTCACAGAGTTTAAAATCTTCCTTGAAGATTACCTAAAAACAAGCATTACACTCACAGACACATTTGCTTATGACAAACTTGATCCTCCTTAAGAATCTGATTTGAATAAAATGAAAACACATTTCAGAGACAAATTCTATGTGAATTTATGCATGCCTTACATACATAGAAACCTACAATTAGAAACACCTACAAAAGGAATCATACTCCATTCTCTGAAAGAAGACATTACCCTGTATAGTCTTGAAAAAAACTCAGAATTGGTAACATAGAAATCTGGAGCATTTCTCCAAAAATTATGGAACCCTTACAAATGAGAAGAATTGAGAATATGAAGGATAGGGAAAAAGATCAGATTTCATGACACATTGCCAAGTGTCCTCTTTCCCCAACTAAAAACATTCCTTCTTCCTTCCCATGGAAACTGCTCTCAAAATATCAGATATTTGTTAAAACTAACTACAAAATTGAATTCCTCATTTTGAGAGCTTCCCAACAGTATATAATTCTTCCTATTTTGGGTAAAAAATACCCCTCAGACGAATTAATCTCTCAGGCAGACCAATCATTTAAATTTTTGAATTTTTTCAATAGTTTGGACTATACATTTAGTTTTGATTTTTACTTGATTTTCCACCTATGATTCACTCATGAGTCCTCTGGGATGACACCTCATCTACCACATGTGCACGGTCGAATCACCACTTGGTCACCAATCTTGCCACTTGGACCCGCTAGAGCATCAGTCATTGATCCGTGATGGTTAACGATTGTGCAACCTCGCCTTGCAGATCAACGATGGTCGTTCGATCATCCACAACTTGCATGCTCATTAACTCACCTTTCTACTACAAAATTTGGGTGCCCTAAGATGCGTGCGCACATGTGGGGTCCACTAGGTCGCTGAGCTATCTCCTTGTCAAAAACCTTTAAGCTTTGACACTATAGATGTGTGTATCTTTATATTTAAACACTGAAACTTTCCTACCCATGACCAATGTGGGATAAAGGCTTTATGCCTGGTTTTACACATTTGCTTGGAAACTACTTCGTGAGTCTCTCCTCAGCCACACAGGGGCATTGGTAATGCCTAGAGATTGCATTTGTTTGAATTTTCTTTACCTGCAAATTCCATTTGCTTGACGATTTTAAAGTCCTTTGTTTGCATATATGCATTTATTTGAAACTTTCTGACTGTCTTTGCTGATGCCACGCAGAAAAGATTCTGATTTTAAACCAATTTGAATTTCCTTGAAGGGTTCTAAAGATTTTTCCACATTCCACTTCACGTAGGAAGGACGTTAGCAGGGGTTGTGGAATTTGGAACTACACTTGCCAATCAAATTTTTTTGAGAGCTTTAATGCTGCCCCTTTTAAACACCATGTTCTGTGTAGGGAGGATGTGGGCATAGGTTGTGGAATTAAGCTTTACACCTGCTAATTGCATTTTCCTGAGGGTTAAAATGCCTCCTCAACACCATGCAAGGGGGAACTGCTAGCAAGGGTTGCGAATTTGGGCTTTGGACCTTCTAATGGCATTTTGCTTTGAAGTTTCTATTACTTTCAACTTACCAATTGCAATTTCCAATTGCAAAAAGTTTCTAAACCTTTTCAACTCCATCTCATGATAGGGAGGATGCTGGCAAGGGTCGTGGACCTGGGCAATACACCTGCTAATAACGTTTATTTGAAAACTCTTGAAACACCTTCTCCATGTGACTCTCCACCTTACCTTGCTCACGACAGGGAGGACTGGCTTTACACCTGCTAATCACATTTTGCTTGGAAATTTTAATTCCTTTCAACTTACCAGTCGCCTAAACATATCAATGCAAATAATTCATGTTATAGTACTCAAGCGAGATCATCTCTTCTCTAGTGAAATATGTAGATCTCAAGGAAAGAAATATTGCTTTGATAGAATAGATTGAAGAGTTGTTTATGTTGTGGTAAAGTCAGCTAGTAGTATTCATTTAACTTCTTTTTTTCATTGCCTGATGATCCTGTGGACTGCCTACTTTCCACTCACTGGATAACTATAGGGAGGGCCATTTTCCCATAGAAGGTCAACCATTTGTTTTAACATTTTATCTATGGGATGGTAGGCATCCCAGAACATATAGTCTTCTTCATTCCTCATTAAATCATTAATACTTAAATCATATAACATATGATTTAAAATAACAATTTAAACCTTGCTTAAAAGACACATGAAGTGGCAAGTCAGGTCGGGCCCCAAAGTGGGTCTGGCAAAAAAAAAAATTGTTTTCATTCTAGTGACCCTTGAAAACACATCAAGCACCTTGAACATACCTCTAGAGTTGATTTGCACCATTATTCGATCATTAAAACTCAACTTGCAACTTTCAGGCACTTATGTCACATTTTTTGAATTTAAACCCAAAGAGGCATTTCAAGAACTAGTCAGAACACCTTTTTGGACTTCACAAACTGATAGGCGTGTACTTTGATATGTTAACTTTCATCCTGCAAAACCACTCCTTAAGAAAAATCCTGGGTGAAGAAATATTAATACAAAAAGTTGATTAAATGGCTCTATCAGCAAAGGAACCTGATAAAATCAATGTGCAGGGACCACAAAGTGCACGCATTAAAAATATCAAATGGTCTTCGTGGATCCCCAAATATGGGGCATAAATAATTTGAAGTACAAGGAAAACCATGGAATGCTCAGTTTGATCGAGAAGCTAATAGGGTGCAAATGGTGAGCTCATGAAAATAGCAACTTAACGGAGGCAACAATGAAAGTGCAGAACACTGAATAAAATGGCTCAAGAAACCATCTCAAAAAACTGATCAAACGGATTGGTAGGAGCCTCAATCTGGAAACATAATGTGTCTTTCATACTAGTAGTAGTCTAGAATAAACATTTTGACATGACATTCACCAGGGCATCTTTTACACATGTGCAAAGTGGTGCTCTGACTAGCTGTTGAAATAGAGACCTATGCAAACAGTACAAACTGCAAATGAAATGGCTTAACCAGACTAAGCAAATGGATTCACAGGGACTTGAAATTTGGCATGTGGACTCACCTATATGCATATAATTCAATGCACTTTGAATTTCAACATGACGATCTACTAGACATAAAATTCAAGCATTCAAAGTAGGCCGCTTGGTAAAATCTGAATTTGTACCTATGAACAGCTTTAAGCTCACCCCTTGAAATGGGTACTTGATAAACTAATCCAAACTGAATTCTAAAAGTTGTAAAGCAATGCATAGGCAAAATGAAAGGTGTGAGACACATTTCCCAAGCCTTACCCCTTGATAATCAACTGGTTCCAAATAGGCCTATGAGGTTGACTCATTAGGTGGTCCTTTGAAAGTTTAGAGCAAAATTTTGAAGTGGGACTCTCAAATTCACTCAAATTTATGAGTCCCAACATATTCTTGGACCCTATCTATATTTTAATCAATGAGTGTGTGAGTGTAAGTGTCATCGACGAATAATGCTCATGAGCATGAGGCCACTTTGAGAACCATGAGTGAACCAATGAAATTCATCTCTACCTTTGTTGCTTTTGTGCCTACTCTTGCTCCTATCAATCCTTTTTCCCCTACTCTCGCTTAATCCTCTATGATATTTCCACCCACTCCAGGGACCATTGATGAGCCTCACCCTAAAAGGGTATAGTTTTGAATTGCTCCCTCCTTAGAGCCTCCCCTCATCACCTCTTTACCTAATGTTCCTCCATTTTCCCAACCTATGGTTATGCTACATACATAGTCTCTAGTGTAACCTTGTTTTCTTCAAAGTTACCTCTACATCAAAGTTTTCCCAGGGTACTAGAGCTTTCTATGGTTGATCGGAGGCCTTCAGCTCCACAAAAATGAAAGAAAAAGTTTGACAAAAGCCTTGTGCCTAATTTTCATTGCTAGAAGTTGGCATCAATGGCTTCATTTTCCATTTCTTTTATTGTTTTAATTTCATTTTCATAATATAATTTTGTGTGTTTTGTTGAGGAGGTTCTACCTTCTCTAGAGTTTGTTCTTGCCCCTAATTTGGGGGTCAATTTGTGGCTCCTTGTTTTTTATCAGGTTGAAAGCACCAGAATACTGAGAAGGGGGGGGGGGTGAATCAATACTCCCACAGATTCAAAAAAAAACTTTTCACCAATTATAACTGTTATTAAACACACTTGACTGATATAGAGAAGTTAATACATAATACACATGAAGAACACAACCGCAAGAAAAACACTAGAATTTATATGCGGAAAACCTAAATGGGAAAAACCATGGATAGTGTTAACTATCAAGAGAATATAACTAGTTTGAGTTTGAGTTTACAAAGGGGTGGCAAACTGCTAGATTACAAAAATGGCTCATTGTCGGACTGCTCACTACAGATATATAAAAGATGGCTAACTGTCGCAATGCTCACTGCAATTGGAAAGGTTGAACTGAAAAGGTTTGCATCTCCAAATGCATGGAATCAGCTCCAAGTTTAAGCTCAAACTACAAATCTCAAATTCTATAGTAGATCTAGTTAGAGATCTCTATATAATTATCCCGCAACAGGTTCGGTAAAGGACTACTGCACTATGACAACACTGATTGCCTTTGTTGTCTACAACTCACACTTCACACACTCTGTTATCTTCACTCTCAAGTAACATTTGCACATCACTCACCTTTACATTCACACATGCTTATTCAATCTCCCATACCACCACATATGTATGAGTGTATATATACCAGAGGGTATAGATACAAAATAGCGTGTTGGCCAATCCTAACACATTACCAATATGCTCATGTCGGCCTCAACAAGATTTCTACATGCTTTCTTTTCATACTCCAATTACCAATGCATATATCAAGATTACTAGAAAAGGGGCAGGGTCATCCAGACCCAAGAGTATCGATCCATTACCTCAAGATCAAGCCCAATATCTCCAGAAAGGTAGACTCCATAGGAACCAAGGAAACCGTAACACAAAACTTGAAGAGATACTTCTGATAATTACGAAAGCTTCTAACACTAGGACACATAATTGATACTGGGATCAATAATAACTCCTAACACTGGGATACCAGGATCAATGAAAAATCAATCAATCCACAAAAAATCATCATCTAGAGCTGTCCAAGCTACATAGTAACTTTTGACCAAAACCACAACATCTGAACTGCACATACATACTTCATAGAATAATATAACATTTATAGCATCCATAATATCTCAACTAATATTTGAGCCTCAAAAAATAGTTCATTCCAAAATCGGATAAATGGTTTGACATCAATGACAACATTATTTACACAATTCTAACAATCTCCCCCTTTGTTATTGATGGGAAAACATATTCAAAACATAACTACACAACTCCCCCTAACTCATGCAATTCCTCAAAACTGCACTCCTTGATTTCATTTCTCCCCCTTTTGACATTAAGGACAAAGGATGCCTTTGATTGAAAAAGAAAAGAATAGATATATACAAAACTGTCAAACAACTTGAACCTTACACACTGAAACTTTCAAGTACTCTTCTTTGGAAATATAAGCTTGTACTTTTCCTTTAGATCTAGAAGAAGAACTTCCCAAGAATGTATAACCAATTTGATACACACTGAAAGACTTCTACACTCAACGAGAAAATCAACCGAATTGGTGAAATTATCTAGAGTAGTTGCATTTTGTTGATACTCAACTGCATTCTCAAGCAATGCCAAAAAGTGCTCTAGCTAAGCTTCAATAATTTCCTTAACCTTCCAAAACATACTCAAAAAGTCTTATTTTTTCCTTTGCAATAGAGGGAGCTCATCTTGAAGATAATTGACTCTTTTCCTATGCTCACCATCCTTATCATTTAGAAAATCAAAAGACTTGCCTAGACTTGTTAGTTCATCTTCAATAGCACTAATCTTACCTTTGTGCTTCATAGTAGCTACCGACCAAGAGATACAATATATGTAGACTCTACTAGCACTGTGGATACAATCTCTCAATTCCTCTATACATGTTGACAAGTTCTTTTGTGCATCAATGCATTCACTTAGCAGTCTCTGCATATCTAGGCTAATTTGCTACACATACATTCTTTCTTGTAGGACCTCATTCAAAGACTCCAGAATTAGATTACTGATATCTTCTAGACTGATGTTGTTTCAGATAAAATGCCTCAACAAAATGCTCTCAATTCTATCTTACTCAATTGAGGTCAGCAATTTCACACCAATCTTTTGAATTCCATCTACATTGTCAACCAGTTTTAGTAAATCAGACTCATCATCTGAGTCTCCATCTTCCTGCTCACCACTCCTTTAGCTGCGAGGGATTCTGGATCTTCAATTACCATGACATTCTCCATCTTTCCTCTCTTTGACTTTGAAACACTAGTAGGAACTTATTGTCTCCTTTTTTTCTTTTTGGAGGATGAATCTCTAGAACCAAAAGAGAAAGACAATGAAACTAGGCCAACTCTCCATATATCCACAAATGATTTGAAATAACCATTACAAACTTCCTCTTTGTTAGCCAAACTATTCAAATATCAAAATATCTATCTTACAATAGGAACACCAAACTCCCAAATGACATTATCTTTTTTTGAAAGGGATTCTGAACAGTACATAACCAAACTCACAAGCAATGACCCAAACCGAAAAGCATAATTTTTCTCTTTTGTCATCTTAATAATTTCAAAGAATAATTTTTTCAGCAATTCACACAAGTCAAATGGTGTATTCTCCATTAAAAGCATATGTTCCATATATATCGCAATATATGAGGTGGCTCCTTCCCTATTTCAAAAATAGATTTGATAAGAGATGCCATAGGGAACATATCTCACCACAGAATTGATGATTGTGTTAATGATTAGAGCTCGCTAATCACCCTTTATGCCAGTTCTAATGGCTTCCACTTCTCTGTTCAAGGTCCACTTCTTTGCCAAAACTTCTCCACTATCACACAAGCTGGTGAACTTAGAAATGATTTCCTTTGTGATTGGATAGGTTTTTCCAATACGATGCAATTATCTTGCACATGGCTAAGAATTACCCTGACAATCTCTGCATTATCAAACCAAGAGAATTTGGTCAATAGATTTAGACCTTTTCCTTCCAATTATTTGACCTTGTGCAATTCATCATCCTTCACACCTACTTCAACAACTCTGATATTATTTGGGCTAAACTCATCCAAGAGCACTTTATCCATAGATTAAAATTCGTTGCTGTTAGATTCTTTGATGATCAGTTTTCCTTCCATGATTTTTGTTGTTTCTCACTCTGCTACTACTCTACTATTCACAATATTCTCAAGAAAATAACTGATGTGTAAGAAATGAACTAAAAATTTGATACTTATCTTGCTAAAGATACAACATTAGGGTTTTGCCACCAAGAACTATCTTTTTGATGATGTCATAAAGATTCCTTTAATTACCAAATACCACTTAAGCATTGTCATGTTGGATTAGTGACATGATCCATTCAGACGAGGAGGATAGAGGATTTTTATTTCACATCAAAAACTCTCCCTAACCCAAATCTCTAAGCTTAATTACTGGAAGAAGAGGTTCCTACTCCAGATTTTGGTACTTCAGGCTCACTTCCTTTTTTATCACTCTTCTTTCTCCAGACTAAATTTTCCTTCTTCTTTGATTCATCATTCTTCATCACAATCTTCTCAACAAATTTTTCCTCATTTCCATTCCTGCATTGATTAGCATAATGTCTGATCTTTTGCATTTGAAATGACCAACAATCTTCCTCTTAGATCTTACCAGGTGTGGTTTGTATCTCCATTGACTAGCCTCATGTCCATAGGTATTGCAAATGTAACAATATCCACAAAAATTATAACTCTTCTTGTTTGAAACAACCAGATTACAATTCTGATTCACAACATCATTCCTAAAAATACTTACTTTATGTCCAAACATCTTGCAACCATGACACTGAATGCTTCTATAGTTTATTGCCTTGTGTCTAAATTTATTGCATTGAAAACAATAGCCATTAAAATATGGGTACCTTTGTTGGCATTATAGTAAGAAATATTGTTGGCATTTCAATATCAGGAGATTGTTGATATTCAAAAAGGATATTCAGAAGGTTGTTGAAGATTATTGATATAACTGAAGAAGGATGATAACTATTTTTATAACATTATTTTGTCATTGATGTCAAGAAATTAATTATCTGATTCAGTATGATGTTGCCATATCTTGAGAAGATTGATTAGAAGAGAATTAAGATGTCGGTAAAAGACATAGAAAGAATGTGATGAATAAGAGGAGGAATAAGTTATTCAATGGGCAACTATTACCGAGTTAGACAATGATGAGATCATGATGTTTAGATTGTTTTGATATCCTACATATGTTGTTGATTGTAAGGTTTATACTATACTATGTCACCAAGCAAAGAACCTAGTCAGTAAACCCTAAGGAACCTAGTCGATAAACCCTAAGGTTATCGATATCGGTTAATGAAGGTGAAATGTCTACCGAGTAAAGTTTAGTATTTACCGAGTTGCAACCGAGTTATGATAGTGCACATTGGACGGATAAAAGCATTATTTAATGAAGGACAATAATTAGCTAGAGATGTATAAATAATTGGTATGTCATGCATGAAGTTTGTCAAGGATCTATGGAAAAGGAAAATCGGCAGGAAGATCTATAGCGCAGATTGAACCGCAATAACCTTGTGCAAGTTCCAAGAAGGAAATGCAAGCCCCTAAGTAAGCTAAAACATTTTCAGATCGGAAGGATACATTGAACCTAGTACAGTTTGAAGATCTGATGGCTAAGATTGATCATGAGAAATGTGATCAAGGAGATTTAGCGGTTAGCAATTGTTTATAAATAAGGAATTGTTAATAAACAATGGATGCGGGCAAGTGTAAGCACAAGAATGCTACATAGTGATTACCGAGCACAGAAGCTTGAAGACCTATTTGATTAATAGAGTAGAGAGCCTAGAAGAGGGACAAGATAAGTCGTATGACTAGATTGTTTTGAGCAAATAAGAATCTGCTTTAGCATTTTAGATGTGAAGTTGTAGATAGATTTTTATTACTGTTATTTTGTAAGTGACAAAAAATCTCTTAACTGAGTGGACTTAATAGTCTTATTTGTAAACCCTCTAGCAAGGTAACATTCTAAATGAGTGTTTCAAATCCTTTGACAAGGTCACTTCTAACAAAGTGAAGATCCTATCAGATCTGAGGGAAATCCCTTAACTAGGTCACATCTAGCAATGTGTTTGTAATCTTTAACAGGATTTGCTTTTAACCGAGCATACTCTAGAAGAGTATATTTCTTAGTGGGTCCGAAATCCCACAGTGGTTTTTCCCTATTTGGGTTTCCATGTTAAATCTAGTGTTATGAGTTTTATGATGATTATGTGTTTATGAGTTAACATTTTTAGCAGTTTTTGGTTAGGTTGCTGAAGTAGAAGTTATTGAGGTTGAATCTATTGATTTTATGGAAGTTTAAGTTTGTATGATTCACCCCCCCCCTCTCATCTTGTTAGCTATTGGCATATGTAGTTTACAATTAGTATCAGAATTAACAATTGGTATCAAAGCATTGGACTCTAGAAGAAAAAGTTTAAAGGTACTTGAGGCAAAGATCCGAAGATGTATAAAAGGGATGCACCGAAGCTGATCAAGTCAAGTTTCTCCACATGGCAAAAAAGGATGAAGCTACATTTATCAGGAATTGGAGAATATCCAACATATTATCTGGAGAATGATTACATTGCACTGAGCACCAACCCTATGACCTTGGAAGAGATAAAGGCAAAGCAAGAACATATTCAAGCTATGATTGAAATAACATCAGCATTGACCGACTTAGAGTTTAATGATCTAGAAGGCTATAATGATGCAAAAGCAATTTGGACTAACCTCATATCTATGTATGGAGGTGATGAACATGTTCAAAGAGCTAAAGTAGATAGTCTAAGAGGACAACTTGAATCCATGAGAATGAATGAAGTTGAGAACATAACACAATACAGTACAAGACTAAAGGAGATTGTCAATCAAATTAAAGGAGCAGGTGGAACTATTGAAGAAAAGTATATAACAAGTAAGTTGTTGAAAACCCTTCTACCAGCTTATGCTATTCAAGTCTCTGCAATCAATGAATTGAGGTCTATACCTAACATGCCAGTTTCTTTGGATGCTACTATTGGTAAGCTACATGCATTTGAGTTAAGCAATTTATATAACATTGGGTCTTCGGTAAAAAAAAGTAGAATCTGCATTTAGTTCTTTTCATATTGGCGAATCTGATGATTACAATGATAGAATGAGTAAGTAATCTGAAGGGAATCATAGTGGAGCAAGTGAAAGATTTCATAAGAACATGAAAGAAGTGCACAAACTGTATGAGGAAATCAAGAAGCAAGAAGAATTTGAAGCATTATTAGCCAGAAGGTTATCGAGAGGAAAAGGTAAGTATAAAGGAAAGCTACCTTTAAAATGTTTCAATTGTGATAAAATAGGACATATGGCTTCTAACTACCCTAACAAACAATCTAGTGAAAAGAGTGAATACCGAGATAATAGGCAGAAAGACAATCAATACAGAGGACACCGAGACTTCAGAAGGAGAGATAGAAAGACATGTCTAGTAGCAAATGAGGAATCCAATGATGATAAATCTGATGAAACTGATATTGAGGAAGTTTTTTATGTGGCTATTAAAGATGGATCTGATGAAGAAAGGTATGAAGAAAAAGCCCCAATATCTCACATAAATAATAATGACTCTTGGATCATAGATAGTGGACGCTCACATCACATGACAGGTGATAAACACAAGTTTGTTAAATTAGAAGACTATGATGGAGGCTATGTAAGATTTGGTAATGATGTACTATGTTTGGTGAAAGGTAAAGGATCTATAACACTTCTTGACAATGCTAAATGTGATGATGTATACTGGGTTGAAGGATTGAAATACAATTTGTTGAGTGTAGCACAACTAAACAATACAAGATACCGAATAGAATTTCAGAAAGGAATTGTCAAAGTTTATGACAAGCATGGAAAGTTAGCTACTACCAGGACACAAACAAAAGGTAATACATTTCATCTTGACTCAACATGGAACAAGTGTCTATATGCAAAGATAGATGATACCTGGTTATGGCATATAAGTTTTTGTCATGTAAATTTTGATAATCTGATCAAAATAAGCAAGAAGCATCGAGTAAGAGGTCTACCAAGTCTTGAAAAACCTAAGAATGCTATGTGTTGAGGATGCCAGATGAGTAAGATGACAAGATCAAGCTTTACAAATAAGTCCTACACTTCTACAGGAATTTTAGATCTAGTACACACTGATCTTTGTGGTCCTATGAAAGTTCAAAGTTATTATGGTGATAAATATTTCATATTATTTGTGGATGATTACTCAAGGATGATGTCAGTTATGTTTTTAAAAGAAAAATCAAAAGCTTTTCAAATGTTTAAATGGTACAAGGCAAGAGTTGAAAATGAAATAGGAAGATAGTTGAAATGTCTTAGATCTGATATAGGAGGAGAATTCACTTCTGATGAATTTAACTTATTTTGCAATGATCATAGTATAAAGAGGCAAGTATCTGCATTGAGAACACCTCAGCAAAATGGGATAGCTGAGAGAATAAACAGATCAATTGTGGATTGTGCAAGAACCCTGATGATAGAAAAGAGGGTACCTCAAACATTTTGGAGAGAAGCAATCAACACTATAGTTTACACCCTAAACTGAGTTCAACTGAAGAAAGGAACTATGAAGACACCATATGAGATCTGGTATGACAAGAAACCTAATGCAAGTTATTTTAAAATCTTTGGAAGTAGATGCTATGTTCACAAAGAAGACATAAATAGAAAATTTGATCAAAAAAGTGAAGAATCAACATTTCTTGGTTATTCTTCTAGAAGTAAAGCATTTAAATGTCTGATCAAATTATCTAACAAAATAATGGAAAGTGCAAATGTGAAAATTATTGAATTTGTAGAAAGAAATGATGAAGGAGATTCCAAAGAACCAAAAGATTATGAAGAATTTGTTTATGTTCAACCGAGAAGTCCTGCCGAGAAAGCTGCTGAAAAAAATGAAGATAATGTCCAATTACTGAGTGATGAAGAAGATCATACAGAACCTACCAAGCCTATATTAGCCAAATATGTCAGAAGACATCATGCATCAAGTCAGATTATAGGAGATAAGGATGATCTAGTGATGACAAGAAACAAACTAAGACAGAACACATGTCTGATATCTAAATTTGAACTGAGAATAGTAAAAGAGGCATTTAACAGTGAATATTGGGTAAATGCTATGACAAAAGAGATTGATCAAATCAAGAAGAATGACACATGGACACTGATCCCAAGACCAAAGGATAAAAATGTAATCGGTACTAAGTGGATTTTCAGAAACAAGCTAAATGAAAAAGGTGAGGTCATTTGCAACAAAGCAAGACGAGTTTGCAAAGGTTATGCTCAAGAAGAAGGAATAGATTATGGTGAGACTTTTGCACTTGTGGCTAGACTTGAGGGAGTAAGAACATTGTTGGCATATGCTGCTTTCAAAAATTTCAAGGTATATCAAAAGGATGTTAAATCTGAATTTTTGAATGGTATACTAGAAGAAGAAGTTTACATTGAACAACCTAAAGGATTTGTTGAAGACAGGAGTAAAGATCAGGTATGCAAACTAAACAAAGCTTTATATGGTCTAAAACAAGCACCTAGAGCATGGTATGAGAGACTACAGTCTTACTTAATCAAGATTGGTTTTATAAGGACAAGTGAAAACAACAATATGTACATGAAGAAAGATAAGCACAATGGAATACTGATCTCAGCCATATTTGTTGATGACAATATATTTTGTGGAAATGACTCCTTATACAAAATTTTTCGAAATGAAATGAGCAAAGAATTTGAGATGTCACTAATCGGTGAGATAAAGTATTTTATAGGTTTATAGATACTACAAATGAAAGATGAGATTTTCATTACTCAATCCAAGTACATAAAGGAAATTTTGAAGAAATTTGGAATGGAGGATTCAAAACTAGTAAGTACTCCTATGACTACTAACTATAAATTATCAAAGAATGATGATTCTGCATCTGTTGATGGGACACTTTACCGATCTATGATTGGGAAGTTGCAATATGTTGTGCATAGTAGATCAGATATAGCACATGCAGTAGGTATTGTAGCAAGATTCTCTACAGATCCCAAGGAAACCCATATGACAGCAATCAAGAGAATTTTCAAATACCTGAGAGGCACTGTAGATTATGGCTTAGTATATAAAAAGAGGAACAATTTTGATTTAAAAGTTTATACTGATGCTGATTGGGCAGGAAACATAGATGATAGGAAAAGCATAAGTAGTGGAGCTTTCTTTTTGGGAGAAAGACTAGTAAGTTGGCTTAGCAAGAAACAAGGATGTATTTCACAGTCTATAGCAGAAACTGAATATGTTGCTACAACATTGAATTATACCAATATAGCATGAATCAAACAATTGTTGGAAGGTATAAATGAGAAAGTTACCAAGCCAGTAACTATATTCTGTGATAATACTAGTGCCAATAACATTTCAAAGAATCCAACATTGCACTCTAAGACAAAGCATATATCATATGAGATTTTGACATGGAAACCCAAATGGGAAAAACCAAGGTGAGATGGAACTCACTAGTACCTATTTGCAAAATAGGAACCAGACCGGTTAAGGTCTTACAATGTTCTTAACCAGAACAGATCTTGTTAGGAATCTCAATCTCTGTTAGGAGATAAGTCCAATTAAAGACTATCTTGCTAGAGGATTTTAGATCCACAGATGTGAACCACCTTGTTAGAGGATTTACAAAAGGCTTTTGGGCCTACCTGGTTAAGGGCTACAGACTTGTCAAAGATGTGAGTAAGCAACAAGTGTTTGATCTTGCTAGTAGCATAGACTACTTCGTTAGATCCTTGGTAGCTCGTTCCTAATGCACTTCAACATTACTTTAGTCTTCTACACATTCATATTCTCTCCAACTCCTCAATCACCTTAAACCCTAGCAACAACATAAACTTTTGCTATTTCCACATCTACAACCTAAAACCCTAGATATGATGTCCTTATAAAGGAATCTAATTTCATGTCGGTCCAATAGGATTACATAACAATTTCCTAGGTTCAATGAACATAGACATACTTGGTACCATGACACAAAAAGGCATCATTTAGGTTTCGGCACCGTCAAACAATCGATGGATGGTAACTCATCACAAAATGCCAGTTGGTAACTCATCACAGAGTATTACTGGTTCATACAAAATATCGGTTGTCAGTTTGACAAAAATGAAGACTGGTAAACATGTGTTATGCCGCTTTAGTCCCTTGTACCGCTTGGGATCTACGAACCACTTGGGGTCAACATGCCACTTCAGACTGGGAGACACATTCTGCAAAACACCAATAGTCTAAAGACTATAATACAACATACCGGTTGGAACAAATACCCGTTGTGCTCTAACTCATACATATAAAGGGGATCTCAATGAAAGTGTGTGTCCATCAATGACAATCACAACATAAACATAAAAAATGCCAACAATCTCCCCCTTTGGCATTGATGGCAACACTTAGGAAAATAAAATTTTGACATCTAAGTGTTTTACAACAAAATCATGCCATTAGCAAAATTGCTCCCCCTAAGCATATACACTATCCCTTTGGCAATACAATGTATAACAATTTTACATAAAGAGCATAAAAATTGAGATATTCAAAGCATATATCAAAATTTTGATTACTAGATACTTTTCTCAAATATAATTCTTCTCCCCCTTTGCCAACAATGACAAAGTACAGCTGAACAATCCTGTTTTCAAAATAATAAAAGTTTATGACAATAAGGAATAATACTTGTCAAAAATAGATTTAAAATCCTGCAAGAATTGTTTCATCGATAAAGATCAGGACTCAAGTAGGGAGGTGGCTACTTCCTTTTCTATCTGCATCTAGGAGACATGTTCTTCCATGTCATCAATTATGCTCATCTCCTGTGTAACTATTAAGGCATCCAGGTTTAGATAGCACTTCTGAAGAATTTGCAATTATGAGAGTAGAACCAGTTGTAGCTCTTGCAAATCTCTAGACCGGGTGCTAATCTCTTTCTCCATTTTTGCTAAATGGATGTGAAACTAGTGAACGGTTTGCCCATAAATTGTAAAGGAGTCATAAGGTGGCTTCAATATGCTCATGTAGGACTGCAAGTCCATTTGAAGCTTTTGCTTCTGAGCTAGCACATCATCATAGAACAGATGAGGTTGGTAGATCTTGCTGAGTAGTAGATTCCCCTCATTCAGAGCATCCCTTATATCCTTTTGTTCTTTCTTTAGTTTAGATTGGAGCTCATTCAACTTCTTCACCAGAGCTATATTAAGATCTTTTTGATGCTCCTTTTTGACATTTGCCTCTGCTGCCTCTTCTAGGCTCTGCACCTGATCATCCACTATTGTGCATAGGAGCTTAAGTTTAGCTAGTGATGAATCGGTGTTGGGAAGAATTGTACCGGGTATCAAACCAGTAAGAGTGTCCACAGCCACTTCAATTACATCATTCTCCTTCTTCCTTCGAATAATTTCAAGGCGCTCTTGAGAAACCTTGATGCTCTGCATTAGCTCCATTTCACTTGCAGACTGGAGATCGATAGGACTGGTGAGATCAACCGGTTTGGCTTGACTCTCAGTTTCCTTTAGAGTTTCCATCTGGGTGCTCTTCTCTACTTCTCCTACCTTGTCCTCTTCCGCTTTCTTCTTCTCCTCTTCTCTCCTCTTCTCTTCTTCCTTGTCCTCCTTAACCTTTTTCTTTTCTGCTTCCATCTTCTTCTCTTGTTCCTTATCTTCCTCTTCCTTCTTCTTCCTCTCTGCTTCCTTCTTCTTCTCCTGTTCCTTATCTTCCTCTTCCTTCTCCTTCCTCTCTGCTTCCTTCTTCTTCTCCTATTCCTTGTCTTCCTCTTCCTTCTTCTTCTTTTCATCTTCTTGCTTCTTTTTCTCCTCTTCATCCTTTTTCTTCTTCTCTTCTTCTTCCTTTTTCTACTTCTCTTCTTCATCCTTTTTCCTCTGCTCGACCTCTTGCTTTGCTTGCTTATCAACCTGTTTAGCCTATTGCTCTTGTCTTATTGCCTCAGATGGTATTTCCTGAGTGACATCCTCTACATCCAGAGCATCAACATCAATGGTGTTGATCGGTTCAACAACCAGATTTCCTTCATCATCAAATACTTCATCCGGTTTGGATATAACTGGTTCTTTTTCAGCTTGCCGGTTGGCTAGACCTGCTTTGTGAGATTGGATAGCAGTTGTCATATAGTGATGAGTGTCTTTTTCGACATCATCAACTCTACCTTCTAATAGCCAAAGTCTTCTTCTTCTAGTGAAGAAGAGTCCTTTATTTTGATCAATAACATCAAATAATTTAGAATTTGACAGGTCGAGAAAGTATTGTGCAAACACTTTCTCCCTAATTTCCTATTCCTTTTCTATGGAAATGCGCCATCTATTATCTAATGACATAAATAAAGAATCTGGTGTCTAAGATTTAATCTCTGAGGGTGACTGGTCATTAACACATAAATACTGAATTATTTCCTTTTCAACCGCTTCCTTTTCATCATCATTAAAGTCATCAAAACACTCAATTAAGTCATGTAGCATTTTTCTCCTAATATTCTTTATTGTTCTTTGACAATGTGTCAAAGGTTTATAGGAAGAGATATCTATATTTACCGGTGCAGATGATGTTGGTTCATTCTTTGTCTTTCTCTTTGCTTAACATGTTTTCATTGGCTTTTCCTCAGACACAGTTTCTTCTGAGTCTGGAGAGGTATTCCTTGTCTTCCTCTTTCTCTCAAACACTTTAGCCAGTGCCGCTTCTGGTTTCTTCTTGGCTGGTGACCGCCTGGTCACTTTTGGAGTTGTAGTAGTAACCGGTGCTAATGCTGCAGGCACTGCCTTTGCCTTCTTCACTGCAGGTTTTTTTCCATTCTTTGCAGCGGGTTCCTCGATCGGTGTAACCCTTTCCAGATAGGTTCCGGTCCTCTTTTCCTTAGGATCAAGAGGTGAGGCAATAAGGGTAGAGGCATACTCTTCCAACATATCATACATCACCTCATAGCCCATTGGCTCCACTTCTTCCTGTCTAGGCTCAACAACCTCCATTATGCATTGATCCACCTTGATGGTGAAACAGATATCGTCCTCATATTTCTTGATGATGTCACCAGATATTCTCATTCTTTGGCTCATTTTCCATCTAAACTTATCAAAATACTTGTTCAGAACATCAGGGTAACTAGTTCCAATTGCTTTAATGCTTTCCTTGATTTGCTTGGTCACTAGTTGGTTAGTAGACCACTGGACATCTCCTACTCCTAGAAAGTAGCCTTGGAAATAGAAGAACAACCCAATTAGTAGTTGCCCAAACTTGAACCTTAGTGCATTATCCTGTTTGATCGACTTTAGATTCAACAGAAGTTGTCTCTACATACCAGTGCACAGATCAAATGATGCATCCTCCTTTATCATCTGGTAAGCGACATTTATCGCTGCAACAGATACAGAGTTAATTCTGTTGGCTGAGAGTGTCTGGTATCCAATCACCATACATGCATACTTCACTAGATCATCCTTGATAGAATTGACTATCATGCCTCATGAGTCACTCACTGAACCGGTGAGCTTGGATATTTCAGTTTTGTTTACCATCCTTAGGGCTAGCACTTCTCTTGTGTTGTAGAATCTGGTGACTGCATGAATTGCCTATGGCATGATGTCATGTGCTCTTTCCAGGTACATCTTATCACCATGGACTCTACTCAGAATGATCCTTATATGATCCTCTATGAAATCCTCCAGGAAGTAAACAACATTGTGGAGCTTCTTCTTCTCCAAAATATTATACTCTAGTTTGATCTTCTTATCCTTTCCACAAATTACCTAACTGGGAGTGGATGGCTAGAGACCCTAGGTCTTCAATCTTGCAATCTATGTAGTTAGAAATTCCCTCTTCTACTATCACACCAGCCGAGACTTGTGATAGGGCATTATACTTAGACTTTCATTGAATAAAATTTGTAGACTCGACAGATGCACTAAAACTAGTATGAGATGTGGAAGCCATCATAGAAATTTCAAGAACTCGAGAAATACCTTTTGAAACATGTGAATTTAGGGCTTGCCGATTCTCCTTCACTTCACACTCTGTCAGTTGCTGAATCATCGCTTTGTGTTCTCCACTTGACCATTTGCAGTTTGATTTTGAATCTCCTTCGCAGTTACTCAATTTCTCAAAATCTCAGCTCAAATCACTTTTTCATCACTTTACTCTTTGAAAAAAATTTCTTCGCTCGAAAACTGATAGTGAGAAATGATTTGAAAAATCCTTTTAAGAATGTTTCTCACCTACCATCATTAATGCTCCTCCATTAGGGCATAAACCCTAATTTGCCTTTTTACCATTTTTGATCTTTTGCCAAATGACAAGTATCACATACAGGTTAAGGTCATTTATCGGTGTAAACCAGGGGTTCGAAACATTTTTCCGTTTTCTCCCCCTAAGCTTTTTTGAAGCTTAGTTTACCAGTTCCATGATTTCCACACTAGGTGCAAAAACTGGTTCCTCTTGTAACACCGCTGGTTTCTTCTTCCAGATTTTGTTCATGTCCACTTGAACAATGTCAACATCAATGTTTCCTTCTGGAGTGACCAGTATATCATTAGATATGTCCTTTCTTGATCTATAGAATCTGGCAATGTGACCCAGTTTGTTGCAGTGATAGCAGACCAATCCAGGTGCTCTCCAAGGTCCATTGTTCATGTTTTCATTCTTCCTTCTGCATGTTGCAACAATGTGACCATGACCATGACATACCATACAATTTTCTCTCCATTCGATTGCCGCTTAATAGCCACCGCTTCTTTGTTGATGATTGAAGGCATTAAACCGGTTGTGATTCTGGTTCACAAAAGGTTCAGGACCAACTCCTTGGGTCCTCTAAGGATATCTTCCAGTGTTATTTATAACAGACCCACATTCAGATGCTCTATGCCCATACTTGTTGCATGCATAACAGTTACCGTGAAATCTATAGGATCTAGGCTTATCATTTAGGAAATAAGGAAAATTGTTGTAAGCCTTACTCCTACACACATTTGCAATATGTCCTTCTTTAAGATAGTTAAAGCAAACAGGTTTAAACTTTTGCTTACCTTTATCCTCTGATGCCAGTTGTTTCTTTGATGTTCCAGCATTTGTACCAGAGGTCTCACCTTCCTCATGACTGGAATAACCAAGTCCATTGGTATTCTTGACCGGTTTGGCAGATTCAAGCTTTTTCTCTAGCTTGACAGTGCTCTTGTTGAACTTAGCAAGTATTTCCTTTGACTCAAAGAGTTCTTTGGAAATAGCAGCATTTGTTTCCAACAGGTTTTCATTCTCAAAGATTGCAATGTTTAGTTCTCCTTGCATGTCTTCCTTTTCCACTTTTCTTGCATGGAGTTGAGCAGTTAGGGCACTGATCTCTTGTTTCATCTTGGAGATCTAATGATCTCTTTCTCTTACCAGATCTTCAACTTTCCTCCAGTTCTCAAGCTCTTGACACATCTAGATAGTCAGTCCTTCCAATTCCTTTCTCAGGTTGGAGTTTGATTCATTCAACTTATTTACTTCTGCAATTAGGGCTTCCATGTCTGCTTCATCTGAAGAACTATTTTCAGATAGCTCCATTAGCTTTTCTGTATGTTCTCTCCTTTTTGCTTGAGATTCCTTGTATTTGACCATAAGATCATCATAGGCTTGCTTAGACTGAGTGAGCTGATGAGTAAGTTCCCTTATAGAGTATTCCCCCATATCTCTTTCCAAGTGGTTAAACTTATAGAAAGGTAGGCTCTGATACCAATTGATGAATACTAAGAGGAGGGGGTGAATTATTATGCCAAAAATCTTTACACTTAAACACTTTACAAGACTAACAGTAAACCAGTAAAATAGTTTAGCAGATAAACTGGTTAACACATATGCAAACCAAATAGCAAATAATGCATTCACCCACAGAAGCACAAACACCATAACACATGATATTTTGACATGGAAACCCAAATGGGAAAAACCACGGTCAGATGGAACTCACAAGTAACTATCTGCAGAATAGGAACCAGACCCATTAAGGTCATACCGGTTAAGGTCTTAAAATTTTCTTTACCAGAATAGATCCTATTAGGAATCTCAATCTCTATTAAGAGATAAGTCCGATTAAAAACTACCTTGCTAGAGGATTTTAGATCCATAGATGTGAACCACCTTGTTAGAGGATTTACAAAAGGCTTTTGGGCCTACTCGATTAAGGGCTATAGACTTGTCAAAGATGTGAGTAATCAACAAGTGTTTGATCTAGCTAGTAGCACAGACTGCTTGGTTAGATCCTTAGTAGCTCGTTCCTAATGCACTTCAGCATTACTCCAGTCTTCTACACATTCATATTCTCTCCAACTCCTCCATCACCTTAAACCCTAGAAACAACATAAACTTTCGCTATTTCCACATCTACAACCTAAAACCCTAGACATGATGTCCTTATAAAGGAATCTAATTTCATGTCAGTCCAATAAGATTACATAACAATTTCCTAGGTTCAATGAACCTGGACATACTTGGTAACATGACACAAAAAGGCACGGTTTAGGTGTCGACACCATCAAACAATCGATGGATGGTAACTCATCACAAAATGTCAGTTGGTAACTCATCACAGAGTATTACCAGTTCATACAAAATGCAAGTTGCTGGATTGACAAAAATGAAGACTATTAAAAATGTGTTAAGCTACTTTAGTCCCTCATACTACTTGGGAAGTACGAACCGCTTGGGGTCAACATGCCGCTTCAGATTGGGAGACATATTCTGCAAAACACCAATAGTCTAAAGACTATAATACAACATACTGGTTGGAACAAATACTAATTGTGCTCTAACTCATACATATAAAGGGGATCTCAATGCAAGTGTGTGTCCATCAATGACAATCACAACATGAACATCAAAAATTCCAACACCCATTGCCAAGGGACACTTTTGAGTATCTCAGAAGCAAGTTAGGGGTCCTACCCCTATCTTCTACTCACTGACTAAGTTCGGTGAAAGCATCAATTCCATGAATCTACAAAATATTCTGTGTGGATTGATGTTGATTTACGCACTTTAGAAGGTTTTCTAAAGGTGTGCAAGAAAAAGTGAATAGAAACAAGTTGATCTAACCGAGACTGAGATGATACACAACAAGGCACATCACTTCACAAAGGAAGAAATCATGATTTAGTTCATTTACTTTTTGGCATTGTTGTCAAAGGGGGAGAAGACTAAATGGTTGGAAGGCTAAATGGTTGACTGAATGGTAAAGCCCTGAATGATGAAAATAATAGAAGACTAATGATAGGGGGAGATTACTGCAATAGGGAGAAGACTAAATGCAAGACAATAGATCAAGGATAACAGGAGAAGTCTAACAACAATCTGAATCCGAATCAATTTGAATATCTTGTTGGTATTAGCATTTGATTGTTGGTTTTTCCATCAATGCCAAAGGGGGAGATTGTTGGCATTTCAATATCAGGAGATTGTTGATATTCAATAAGGATATTGAGAAGGTTGTTGAAGATTATTGATATAACTGAAGAAGGATGATAACTATTTTTATAACATTATCTTGTCATTGATGTCAAGAAATTGATTATCTGATTAAGTATGATGTTGCCATATCTTGAGAAGATTGATTAGAAGAGAATTAAGATGTCGGTAAAAGACATAGAAAGAATGTGATGAATAAGAGGAGGAATAAGTTATTCAATGGGCAACTATTACTGAGTTAGACAATGATGAGATCATGATGTTTAGATTGTTTTGATATCCTACATATGTTGTTGATTGTAAGGTTTATACTATACTATGTCACCGAGCAAAGAACCTAGTTGGTAAACCCTAAGGAACCTAGTCGATAAACCCTAAGGTTATTGATATCGGTTAATGAAGGTGAAATGTCTACCGAGTAAAGTTTAGTATTTATCGAGTTGCAACCGAGTTATGATAGTGCGCATTGGATGGATAAAAGCATTATTTAATGAAGGACAATAATTAGCTAGAGATGTATAAATAATTGGTATGTTGTGCATGAAGTTTGTCAAGGATCTATGGAAAAGGAAAATCGGCAGGAAGATCTATAGCGCAGATTGAACCGCAATAACCTTGTGCAAGTTCCAAGAAGGAAATGCAAGCCCCTAGGTAAGGTAAAACATTTTCAGATTGGAAGGATACATTAAACCTAGTCAAGTTTGAAGATCTGATGGCTAAGATTGATCATGAGAAATGTGATCAAGGAGATTTAGCGGTTAGCAATTGTTTATAAATAAGGAATTGTTAATAAACAATGGATGTGGGCAAGTGTAAGCACAAGAATGCTACATAGTGATTACCGAGCACAGAAGCTTGAAGACCTGTTTGAATAATAGAGTAGAGATCCCAATAGAGGGACAAGATAAGTCCTATGACTAGATTGTTTTGAGCAAATAAGAATCTGCTTTAGCATTTTAGATGTGAAGTTGCAGATAGATTTTTATTACTGTTATTTTGTAAGTGACAGAAAATCTCTTAACCGAGTGGACTTAACAATCTTATTTGTAAATCTTCTAACATGGTAACATTCTAAATGAGTGTTTAAAATCCTTTGACAAGATCACTTCTAACAAAGTGAAGATCCTAACAGATCTGAGGTAAATCCCTTAACTGGGTCACATCTAGTAATGTGTTTGTAATCTTTAACAGGATTTGCTTTTAACCAAGCATACTCTAGAAGAGTATATTTATTATTGGGTCCGAAATCCCACAGTGGTTTTTCCCTATTTGGGTTTCCACGTTAAATCTGGTGTTATGAGTGTTATGATGATTATGTGTTTATGAGTTAACATGTTTAGCAGTTTTTGGTTAAGTTGCTAAAGTAGAAGTTATCGAGGTTGAATCTGTTGATTTTATGGAACTTTAAGTTTGTATGATTCGCACACCCCCCCCCTCTCATCTTGTTAGCTATTAGCATCTGTGCTTTACAATTAGTATTAGAATTAACAACCTTTATGCATTAGGCTGATAGACTAGTGGTCTTCTTGCATTTGATTTTCCAGGATTTTGTCTCATCTTCTAGCTTCTTCTCTACTTAAGCTTCAATGACTTCTTTATCTTCTTCTTTATCATTTTGATTAGGGCACAAACCAGTTTGTAAACCAAGTTTGGTTTTATCTAAATTACCTTGATGCATACTAATTAGATCTTCTAGGAGCTTATTGTTGTCAAGGATCTTATTCTCTATCTTCAAGTTATTCACCTCTTGTTCAAGCTTTTCACTTTCTTCACACTTTATCTTTAGTGTCTCTTTCAAGAGCCACTTTGTCTTGTCCTTTTCCTCAATCTTCTACATCAAATATTTGATAGTTTTATTCACCTATTTCAACTAATTGTTAACCTTCTTATGTCTCAACTTGAACTTTCAGATTTTCTCTCTTAGCTTCTGCACACATTCATTTGCTATGTTCACATTTTTCTTCAATTCTTCATTCTCTAATTCAATGATTTCCAAATCTTCAAGATTTATCTTCAAATCTTCTCCTAAGTATAAAGTGCCATGTCTCAACCAATACGGATCTTCCTCAAGTGGTTAAGCTTTCTAAACAAGGGACCAAAGCTTTGATACCAATTATTGATTAGGTTGAAAGAACTCAAATACTAAGAGGGGGGTGGTGAATCACTATTCCCACATATTCAAAAAAGAATAAACCTTTCACCAATTATAACAATTATCAAACACACTTGATTGATATAGTGTTGGAATCAAGGAACACTGGGAGGGGGAGGGTGAATCAATGTTCTGCAATCTTTAACATTATTAATCTGATTCTTCAACCATCTAATAAAAATAAACAAAAAAAAGATGGAAACACATAAAGCAAATATCCACAATACCATAACACCATGGTGGGATTGAGACCCACAATAGTAATATACTATGTTAGAAGTATAGAAATATTACATAAAGAGAATGCACATGCATTCAGGCACACTTCCTATAGCTCACTGCTCAAATAACAATAAGGGCTACAACCTTAGAAGGTTCATTCCTTACAAAATGATTACAAAAGATAATTCAAATATTTGAATTGATAAAAAACATTTGCAAATGCCAAAATATAGTTCTGGTTAAGCATAAAGTACACTACTATGTTCTATTGTTATGCTATATTCTTGAGTATATATTCATTACTTACAGGTGTGAAACTGCACACAATCTCTCACAAATACATCCCACACAACCATCGATATAAAAAATGACAATATCAATCACTCTTATATATCTGCGACATCAAATTTGGTCTTCTACAAGTCATCCTAAAAACGCATAACACACAAATGAAACATGTTCTCCAAGTCAGCTGAATCCAAACCAAAAATATCATGTGGACCAAAAGGAATTGTCCACATACTTCCCATATGTTATTTGATCATGCTTAATAAAAAAATCAATCACCAAAACCAACCCACATAATCCGCACAACAATCAACTACACAAAAATGTTGATGAACACTATTCTATCCAAAAACCTATATATCGGATCTTCTAACTTACTCTAGAATCAATGCCGGAGTCTACAAACCTAGAATAAGGTAAATAAAACTTTCATAAAGCTTCCCATAGATCCGTAACACAAGATATTTGCCATAAATGAGTCGTCAACCAAAATATTGCATTTTGTCAGATGTCCTATTCTATCTCATCAGACCTAACCAAAACTCAATCACTCTTTTGGTATGACCAAATCATGAATTGCAGACAAGAATTATGAGATCAGTTGCCATCAATGACAACATCGGATCATGTATACAATGTCTCTTGCCAACAATCTCCCCCTTTGGCATTAATGGCAACACTTAGAGAAAAATGACTATGTGTTGGACCAAAACCAAAATACTATTCACTACAATACTTCCAAAATATAACAACCAGAATCCAAAAGACTCCCCCTAAGCTTATTACAACATTTTTCACTCTACTACACTCCCCCTTTGACATCAATGGAAAAGATAGGGATTCTGAAATCAAAGTTCAAACCAAAATTCTATATACGTATATATACACAACCTTTACTTACAAAAAATTAAATATATTTGCATAATTATTCTTCAATTAATCCAAGTGGTTATCCCAGCCCTTATTGAGGCATTCTAAAATCATTATAAGTCCATTGACTATATCTACTTGTGTCTCTGCTATTTTCAAATCTGAAGGTTCACTGCTGGCCTGAGCATCCTTAGCATCCTTAGCATCCTCAAGAGTACTAAGAAATGTGTACAACTTGGGAGTGATGTGACTCTTAAGTTCTCCAACTTTGTCAACAATCTTCTCTTGGTCATGGCTCAAAATTCTGATGGCTCATAGATACTAACAAGGGATCAACCGACTGAGATATGCGGGTTAACTCATCCTCATGATCCTTAGACTTTTTCTCTATATACTTAGTGAATTTTGACAAAGATAGGCATGATTTGTAGATGTTTTCTCCTTCAGATAATGCATCTTGCATACCTTTGACACAAGTATCTAATGTTCCTCTATTATCAACAATCATCATCTTTAGTGTTCAGAGCCTTTTTGCATTGAACTCATTAAGAACCTTTACCTCAACAGATTTCTCAAATGATTCAAAATGAGTATCTATAGAGTTGATTAAATCTTTCAGCTGTCTAGATGGTGTATATGATTTGTTCTTGATATAAGAAGGCATTATGTTCTCAAGAATATCGAATGCCAAGGTAAGAAGATCACTATCTTTAGTGTGAGACTTTAGTATGTCCTCACTTGCTTTAGCTTGAGGAAATGAAGCTATTTGAAGCTTCTGAATGGGGGACATAGAGGCAAGATTAATTGGACCTTGTATAAATTCCAAATCATGAAAACCTTTCTTGCCCTTTACTGCTACAGTGTCTCTTGTTGTAGTTTCAACTTCAACCTTAACCTCCACCTTCTCCATTTCTACATCATCATCCTTCTCAATTGTCTTAATTGTTAGATAGTTCAAATAACTAGAAGATAATTGAGAGGGGGGGGGGGGTGAATCAGTTGTCATACATTACTGGAACCATTAGCAATTTAAATTTTAACACCAAAATCCAAAACATTAATATGGAAATGCTTAAACAAAATACCAGAATAATAGTTAAACCAATTAAGAATAAATAGTAATCACAAAATAAAATCCATCCACATGACACCAAGATTTGTACATGGAAAACCTAGTAAAGGGAAAAACCACGGTGGGAAGCCTACCCATAGTCAGATAATACTTCTACAGTAAGTATGTGAATAACAATTAAGGGGCCTGCACTTGCAGGAAGGCCAACATCCTAGAGCGCACCACTCATCACAAAAGGAGCCTCACTAACTACATAGAAATCCAACCTACAATCCGGAGAAGTGTTGAACTGCAAAAGATAGCATCTCCTATGCTTGAGTACAATTTTGGTTAAGCTCAATACCGGAGGACTGAATCCTCTTACATAAACCCAATTCAATCACCAATGATCGACCAACTCCTCTACCTAAATGATATTACATTTCCTGATCATGACATCTAACAATAACCATGATAATCTACAATGAGATCTTACATCTATATATATAGATCCTCAACCATAAACAATTAGGCCAGCCACTAGATAATAGACCAATTACATAATTACAAACCATGTCAGCCTTAGACCAAATAAATAATAGCCAACACATAAGACATCCTAGAAATACATCGAGATGTCCAATCCACACGTTGCATTAAAGTCGGTCCATAACCTAGATCAACTAAAACTCGGTATAGGTCCATACACTTCATCAATGATCTCCATCTGCCAAGTCTCAAACATGATCACCAACAGCATCCTAAAACTCCACCAGAAGCTGCACCAACACCAGTTATGCAATTCATCAAACATCTCCACCAAAAATCTCTACTGGTGAAACCCTCATCGGAACCAGAAACCAAGCTTCTAGGCAAGCAGGATAGCATCCGATCACCAGACCAAAACCAACTGACCAAATATGAGAATGAGTATCTTGAACAAGCCAATTCCATCACCAAACTATACTAGAGCCAACCGGATCATGCCAGATCCAAGTTAACCAAAAACCACTCAACCTACTGATACCATAAGGGTGTCAGTAAAGCATCCAAATAGCTAGTGTTGGCATCAATGACAAAACATCAATGCAACACATAATCAATTCCAACAAATGGCCAAAAATCTCCCTCTTTGGCATTGATGCCAACACTAGATGTGAAAAACATCTACGTACCAAGAAATGCCAAACAAGTCTCCCCAGATGGAAGATAGCCAACAATCTCCCACATATGGCTTTGAATATCAATATCTCCCCCTATGAATAATATCTCTATAAAGCTTTGAATTTCTTCCTTTGTCTTTTTCACTTTCTTTTTCTTTTTCATATTAATATCACTCCCCCTTTGACATCAATGCTAGAAATCTGACAAAAATATCAAAGAAAAAACATAAACCACTCAATCACAAAGCTGACTATAGCCCTTGAGCAGTAGCATCCCACATCAGTCCTGGAATAAATAATATCTCTGATAATGCATGTCAGACTGATGCCAAACCACATCAATCAAGTCTCTACCAGAGGGGTAAAAACTCTCAATCTATCTCTCAGGTACTCAAATGATTCTTTGGGAAAAGGTTTAGTGAAAATATCTGCAATATACTCTTTAGTGTTCACATAAACCAATCTAACTTCATTTTCTTCCACCTTTTCCTTCAAAAAGTTATACTTGATAGACATGTGCTTTGTTTTAGAATGAAATGTTGGATTCTTTGATATATCAATAGCAGCCGAGTTATCATAGTGAATAACTATTGGTGCATCACAATCCACCTTTATATCCTTCAACATTTGCTTCATCCATAAAAGTTGTGTACAGTTAGTAGCAATAGCAACATACTTAGCTTCAGCAATAGATAAAGAAGTACATTGTTGTTTCTTGCTGATCTATGAAACCAACTTCTTTCCAAGAAAAGAAAGGTCCACCGGAAGTGCTTTTTTGTTCATCAACATCTCCAGCCCAATCAACATCTATATATGCACATAAAGTAAATTTATCATCCTTAGGGTACCAGAAACCATATTCTGATGTACCTTGTAAGTATCTAAAAGTCCTTTTCACCATCATCTCATGATTTTCTCTAGGATCACTCTTAAATCTTGAAACAATACAAACAACATTCATAATATCAGGCTAAGTGTGAGTCAAATAAAGTAGACCTCCAATCATAGATTTGTATCTTGTAGGATTTACCAGTGCAAAAATATCTTTTCTTGTCAATTTCTCACTTGTAACCATAGGAGTACTTACCAGCTTAGAATCTTCCATACCAAATTTCTTCAACAATTCCTTAGCATATTTAGTTTGACAAATGAAAATACCTTTGTCAGTTTGAGTAATCTACAAACCTAAGAAAAAAATCATCTCACCAATCATAGACATCTCAAATTCTTTATCAATTTTCTTAGAAAATTGTATGCATAACTTATCTTCACCTCCAAAAATAATGTCATCAACAAATACTGAATTAATCAGTAAATCATCATCAATGATCTTATAATATAAATTACTATCAGCACTTCCCTTAGTAAAACCAAGATTCAAAAGATATTTATCCAACCTTGCATACCAAGCTCTAGGTGCTTGTTTCAATCCATATAAAGCTTTTTTTAACTTGCAAACCATATCTATATCATTTGATAGTTAAAAACCATTAGGTTTCTCAATATAAAATTCCTCATCAAGATCCCATCCAAGAATGCATATTTAACATCCATCTAATAAACCTTGTAGTTTTTATAAGCAGCATAGGCAAGAAATAATCTTGCAGGTTACATCCTAGCTACAAGTGCAAAAGTCTCTCCATAATCAATTCCTTCCTTCTGAGAATATAGTTTAAAAACCAATCTAGCCTTATTCCTTATAGCTTGACCATCCTCATTCATTTTATTCCTAAAAACCCATTTAGTTCCAATAACATTTTTATTTTTTAGGCCAGGGAACCAAGGTCCATGTGTTATTTTTTTCAATCTAATCTAATTCTTCTTCCATAGCTTTCAACCAATATTCATCTTTACATGCCTCAATTACTGATACCGGTTCAATTTGTGAAATTAAACATACCTCAATAGTTGCCACTCTTCTTATTGTCATCACTCCATTGCTCTTATCCCCAATTATCTGATCTTCAGAATGATTCAATCTCACCTACCTAGGAGTCTTTTGACTTTTTGTTCCTCTTCCCTCTTCTTTAGTTACTATAGAATTATTTGATACTATTGGAGTAACTGGTTCAACTCTCTATTCTGGTAAAAGTGCTACCGGTTTAGATATAATCATTTCCACTTCTGGTTCCTTCTCATAAACTCTTATTTGACTTCTATTCAGCTTGTCTACTTTGACATTAACACTCTCCACAATTCTATGCAATCTCTTGTTATAACATCTATATGATTTTCTTTCATTAGAATAACCAAGAAATATGCCTTCATCACATCTAGGATCAAATTTGCCAATGATATCATCTCTCCTGATATAACATTTACTACCAAAAATCCAGAAATACTTAATTGTAGGTGTATTGCCAAACCATTATTCATAAGGTGTCTTACCAATTTCTCCTTTGATATGTATTTTATTGAATGTATAAGCCACTGTACTCTTTACATCTATCCAGTAGATATGAGGTAAACTATCTTCCATCGTCATTGTTCTAGCAGCATCCAAGATAGTTTTGTTCTTCCTTTCCACAATTCCATTATGTAGAGGTGTTCGAGGAGCATAAAATTGTCTTATTATACAATGCTTGTCACAAAAGTTATTAAACTCACCAAATGTGAATTCTCCACCATGATCTAACCTCAAACATTTAATCTTCAATCTTGTCTTAGATTCCATTTTAGCCTTAAAGATTTTAAACTTTTCAAATGATTAAGATTTTTCTTTTAGAGAAGTAACCCACACCATTCTAGAATAATCATCAATGATTAACATGGAATATATATCGCCTTGAAAACTTTTAACTCTAGCAGGGCCACACAAATCAATATGAATAAGATCAAGAACATCATTTGATTTATTTTGTATACTCCTAAAAGAGGTTCTAACCTATTTACCCATTTGACATTCTTTACATACCAGATTATAGGGCTTCATAATCTTAGGTATATCCCTAACTGCCTTAGTTGAATTGATCTTCACAATGCAATCAAAATTCACATGATACTATCTTTTATGCCATAGCCAACTCTCATTAATCTCTGTAATCAAACATGTCTTCTCACTGAAGTTCAAATGAAATATATTACCTTTTTTGTGTGTACTGATTGCTATCTCCAAACTAGATCTATTAATGATTTTGCATTTTCCATCCTTGAACTGTAATTCAAATCCCTTATCTACCAATTGTCCTACACTCAAAATATTATGCCTCAAACCTTCAACATAATAAACATTGTCACTATTATTCTTACCATCCAATGATATAGTTCCTTTTCCTTTGAGCATACATGGTTTGTCAACTCCAAATCTAACTAGACCAGCATCAAATTCTTGCAAAGATAGAAACTTCCCTTTATCTCTAGTCATATGATGTGAACAACCGTTGTCAATTACCCATTCATCCTTGTCTTCAATTTTAGCAGCAAGTGCCTTCTCTTAATGTACATTCTCTTCCAGTGCCAGATCATCTTCCTTGATAGCCAGGAACACCCATTCCTTCCCATTGTCGGATCCACTAGCAGAGTCTTCTGTCAGTTCATCATCAGAGTCAGTAATGCCTTCCTCATCTACTATGTAGCATGATTTGTCTCTATTTTTCTTGTATTTATACTTGTTCTGATATCCAAGGTTAGGCTTAAATGATCTTCTAACTCTTTCTTCAAATCCTGAATTCCTTTCAGGGTATCTAGATGCAAAATGACCAATCTTATTACATGCAAAAAATTTAAAAGGTTGCTTTTCCTTCATAGTTACTTCATATTGGTCCTTTAGGTACTCTTCTAGAAAATAGTGCTTCAAGTTGTTCAAAATCATCATCTTCTCTCTTCATATATTTCAATTCCTTTGCATACAAAGCTTTCTAGTCTTGCTTACTAGTTGTAGATGTAGATGCATGAAAAGTAGGTTCAAACTTCACAACTCCAGAAGGTCTAAATTCTTCAAGCTCAAAAGCAGATAGTTTCTCAACCAAAGTATCTCTATTGATAGATGTATTAGCCATTTCTCTCAACTCATTAAAGAAGTAGCCTTCATTTTTTAAGCCAATGGTAGGGCTCTCAGGAGTTTAGAAACAATTTCATCTTCACTCAAAATTCCACCATAATATTGAATTCCCATAACAATCTCATTTACCCTTTCTATGAATGTAGTAATCCTTTCATCTTCTTCCATCTTTAGGTTTTCATATCTCACCAAGTAACCATCAAGTTTAGCAATATTCAGTTTAAGTTCACCTTCATTACGAGTCTCCAACTTATCCCATATATGCTTTCCAGATGATTTATCAGTTAATTCTATTATTTGCTGATCAAAAAGTACACACAAGAGCGTTTCTCTTTCTCTACAATTATTCTCAAACACCTTGGTCAAGTTTGCTGGAGGAGGATTACCAGATCTTGGATTATAGGGTGTGACACCATTCTATGTGATCTCCTAAATCTCCTTGGCAAGAAATCTTAGATGAGTCTCCATCTGAATCTTCCATAGTGTGTAATTTGTTCCATCAAGCCTTAGAATATCCCTTCGAAAGATAGCTCCAGAAGAACTGGATGAACTTGAACTGTTAGTCACCATAGGATCTTCCTCAAGCGGTTAAGCTTTCTATAGAGAGGACCAAAGCTTTGATACCAATTGCTAGATCGATCAAATAACTAGAAGACATCTGAGAGGGGGGGGGAGGGGTGAATCAGTTGTAACAAATTACCAAAACCCAAAACATTAATACCAAAATGCTTAAACAAAATACCAAAATAGCAGTTAAACCAATTAAGCATAAATAGTAATCAAAGAATAAAAGCCATCCATATGACACCAAGATTTGTACGTGGAAAACCGGGTAAAGGGAAAAACCATGGTGGGAAGCCTACTCACAGTTAGATAATACTTCTGCAGTAAGTATGTGAATTACAATTGAGGGGTCTACACTTGTAGGAAGGCCAACAACCTAGAGTGCACTGCTCATTACAAAAGGAGCCTCACTATCTATTTAGAAATCTAGACTACAATCTGGAGAAGTGTTGAACTACAAAATATAGAATTTCCTATGCCTGAGTACAGTTCTGTTTAACCTCAATACTGGAGGACTAAACCCTCTTACATAAACCCAATTTGATCTCTAATTATTGACCAATGCCTCTGCCTGAATGATATTACAATATTCACACATTACATTCCCTAACCATGACCTCTAACAATAACCACAATAATCTACAATGAGATCTTACATCTATATATATAGACCCTCGACCATAAACAATTAGATCGACCACCAGACAATAAACAAATTACATAATTACAAACAATGTTGGTCTTAGACCAAACAAATAATATCCAACACATAAGACATCCTAGAAATACATCGAGAGGTCCAATCCACATGTTGCATTAAAGTTTGTGCATAACCTATATCAACCAGGACTTAGTATAGGTCTATACACTTAAGCAATGATCTCCATCTGCCAAGTCTCGAACATGATCACTAATAACATCCTTAAACTCCACTAGAAGTTGCACCAACACCACTTATGTAATTCATCAAAGATCTCCACCAAAAAAATATGTCGATGAAACCCTCATCAGAACTAGAAACCAAGCTTCTAGGCAAGCAGGATAGCATCTGATCACCAGACCAAAACCAACTGACCAAATATGAGCATGAGTATCATGAACAATCCAATTACATCAAGAAACTATACCGGAGCCTACCAGATCATGCCAGATCCAAGTCAACTAGAAACCACTCAACCTACCGAGACTAGAAGGATGTCAGTAAAGCATCCAAACAGCTAGTGTTGCCATCAATAACAAAACATCAATGCAACACATAATCAATTCCACCAAATGGCCAACAATAATAGGATCAATGGTGTCAATTGGAGGATTCTAAGCATCCTCAATCTCATTTTATTATCCTGCTTCCCCTTGACCCTTATATCCAGCATCCTCATCTCTAGCCACTTTTGGAATATTTACCTATGCCTACTCAAATGTCTATAATTTTGAAGTATCATCCTTTGCCTACTCAGTTTTTGGATCCTCCTGAGTTTTCTCGAGGATAACCTCATACTAATTTTGAAGAAAAAAATTTCTCAAAATTTTCTCAGTATCTTTTACAACTTCATATGTTTTCCCTATCATTATCTTATTTACTCTAGTTTTTCTCTAGAATGCATTCTTTGCTAACTTAAGGTTTCTTGCAATTTCCTCCTTTTATATCACAGAGCATAAATTTACTAACATATATTCTCTTAATCTCTTTTCTTCTTATCTTGTTGCCTCTCTCCTCATATCCAAAACTTTATACACTCTTTGGTATTTCAGACATTAATTTATTAAAGCTTTTCTATATACATTCAAATATTCAACATTAGCTTCCTCTAAAGTCCTTTTCCCATTCACATCAAAATTATCATACCATTTTGACAATGGTCTCAAATTCCCATTCTTTACCACCTCATTCACTATTTCATTTATGAAAATATGAGGTTTAATAGTAAATCTTACTTGCTTTATTTCCTCATCTATTCTAGATGTCTTTGGTTTCTTGTTGGGTTTTTCTCCACTAGATAGTTTCTCCTTTGCAACTTTAGAGGCCTTAGCTACTTTGGCCTTTACATCCTTAATAGCTTCATGTGACTCTATATCTTCATCATCCATAGTGAAAATCTTGTTCTCTTCTTTCTCTTCTCACCACCATTGGATAACTTGACTGAAGATCTTGCAGGCTTCTATGGACCGGAGGAGGGAGCAGTGCTTCTTATTTGATTAGGCTTAAGCCTAGTCAATCCTTGTTTACCTTTCTCAATATTCTTCTCTTTAAAGAGGATGTTCCTCTCTCTTTCCTTCTAGACTTCCTCTTTATAAATCCCTATACTCTCTACATTAACTTCTACTTGCTTCCTGACTTTCTTTTGAATTGTCAACTTCTTGAACTGTTGGTACAACTGCAAGATTTTTGCTACATAAGTCTCGAATCTCTCCTTTGACGGATCCATTGATTTTCTTAATAGACATTGAGCATAAATTTCTAATATCTACTCATCAACCTCATACCCCATGGGCATGAACCAAATAATCTGGGGCTCAACAACTTCCATCAAGCACTGATCTTTATCTACCATGAAATAGATGGTATCTTGGTACTTCTCAACTATAGTCTTAGGGATTCTCTCCCTCTCATGCATTTCCTTCTAAAAATTCTTAAAGTAACCCAAAATATTAGCATTCTGGACCTTTGAATCACTAGAGTTATACAAGTATTCTCTAATTTGTACACCTACAGGTTTGTCAAAATCCCATTGTACCTGCCCAACTCCCAAAACTTCATTCATGAAGTAGAAAAATAAACATAGGATTAGAGTTCCATACTTGAATGGATGTTTCATGTTTTCTTTGATATTCCTCAAGTTCTTTATTAGCTCACTCTAGAGAAGTTCACACAAGTCATACTTCTTGTTTTCTTTAACCATCTCATAGGTTGCATAGATGGTTGTTCTAGAAACAAAATTCTCCCTACTGGAGTAGTAAACCTTGTACCCAACCACCATTGAAGAGAATTTGACATCATACTACAAGATATCATTGATAGACATTTCTCTTCGGTCAAATTTTGATCCGGTTGTGTTTGTAACAATCTCGTTCTTCACAACCTTCAGTGAGGGTAGCTCTCTAAATGAACGTAAACTATTAACAACCCTAATGACACTCTTTGTGATCTAGAATGGTTTATTCAGCAACATGAATTCATCATGCATTCTACTCAATATGTATCAGACCCGTTTAGGTTCATTAAATATCAAAAATCTAACAAACTATGCAAAACCCTTCTCCTCCAATACTTGAAATTCCAGTTTTAGCATTGATTTCTAGTTAATCAGTTGTTTGATGTAGAGATTTAACAAGTTGGAGCTTCCCAATTCTTCAATATTATGGTCTGTTTAAACCCTAATATCCTTAATGTGTACAACACCATATGAAACCAATGAAAATGCACTTTTTGGATCATCTTCCATGGAAATAAATGGGTGTTTCTTGAAATTTGGCCAAGCTTGATCAGTGATGTCTATGACTAATGGGGTAGCAGTTCTAGAGACAACCATTTCACAAAATTCAAATTTCAAACTTAAAAAAATTTGACCAAGAAACACCTTGACCACCGAACTAGGGTTTCTAGCCAAATCGCCTGAGAATTCTTCTTTCACGCTTCGGTCTCTAAAAATTCTTCTTGCTTTTCTCTCTTCTCTTCTTCTCTTCAAATGTAAATTGAGAAATAAAGTGATTAAATCTTTTTTTATCTTCTGCATACCTAAATTTTCATTGTAATAAATGCACTTTGCCCTAATACTTCTGGATACTTAGCTTTTCTAGAATACTTCACCAAATTCATCTGCAGATCTTCATTGGGGCTCAAAATCTTCTGGAGATCCTTTCAAAACATCTATAATCATTAAATACAACTTCTATAGCCTACCAAAATTAGGCACTAATCTCAAACAGGGGGTTTACTAGATTTTCATGAAAACACCCCCAAGGCTGGATGCCTTAGCTTAGTTACTGGATGAAGTTCCAACACCAGAATCAAGTGTGGATCCACTTCCTGCTTTTGAATCACTCTTCTTAACCCATGACTTCTTCATCTAATCTCTGATCTCCATAACCTTTTCTTTTCCCTTGTCATCTACCTTCACATTCTTGTTCTTGTTTGTCATACCACTCCTATTCATATTTCTACTTCTACAATATTTTGCAATGTGACCAGATTTATTGCAAGTATAGAAAACAACATTTCCTTGTCTAGGTCTAAAGTTCACTTGATTTACTCTTGATTTGCACTGATTAGAAACATGTCCAAATCTACCACATGCATAACATCTGACATTTCTCCTATTTTGAAAGTTATTCATCATACTTTTGCATTCATTTGAATTATGCCCATACTTGTTGCTTTTAAAACATTGACCGTAGAAAGATGGACCATTATTATTCATCCTATTTCTACAGTGACTTGCCATATGACCAAATTTTTTACAAACAAAACAGTTACCATTTAATTTACTAGCATTAGGTTACCTTACTAGAGGCCTTCTAGAATTTTTCTTCTAATGTGCTTATTTGGTATTGCCTTGACCAGATCCAAAGCTTTCATGTTTCTCAAATCTAAGACCTCTTGTGTCATCTAGCATTCTTCTAGCTTTCAAGCATCTCATCAAGTCTAGCTAAACTGATACTGAACTTTTCGTTATACTAATTTGTAGCTTCAAGATCATATTTAAGAAGAAGGATCTCCTTTCCAAGCTCTTCCTTGGTTTCATGCAAATCATGCTCTAGTTGACCATTCTTTCAACCAATTCTGTTGCATTCATTAGATCTTTCTTTCAATAACTGAGTAAGCTTCTCCCCATTCTTCTTCCTTTCCTCAATCTCCTTTGCCAATTTCATCACAATGGCTTCCATCTCATTCTTTTAAACTGCATTCTCTCTAGAAATATTCTCACATTCCTTTGTCTTCTCCTTCAAGGCTTGATCATTAATGATTTGACTCTCTTTCTCCTTCATCTTATCAACAAGTTCCTTTCTCTTCTCCCTTGACTTGTTGAACTGATCTTTCAATGACTAGATGAAGTTTTCAACATCTCTAAGATTCACTTTCATTTGCCAAACCTCTGCTTGGGCTTGATCAAGATCCTCAAGTGCCACAATAAGCTGATGTTGAATACTATTGGAATCCATTGGTTCACCTTCTTGGATCATCCTTAAGTTGTTAGGCTTCTTTCGAGGGACTAGGGTTTGATAGAAATTCTTGGAATCAAGGAACACTGAGAGGGAGGTGAATCAGTGCTCTACAATCTTTAACATTATTAATCTAATTCTTGAACCATCTAATACAATTCAACAAAAGAAATATGAAAACAAATAAAGCAAGTATCCACAACACCATAACAACAGGATTTTTATGTGGAAACCTAGTTAAGGGAAAAACCAAAATGAGATTGACACCCATAATATTAATATACTCTATTAGAAGTATAAAAATATTACATAAGGGGAATGCACATGCATTCAGGCACATTGCCTAGAGCTCACTGGTCAAATTACAATAATGGCTACAACCCCAAAAGGCTCGCTACCTTACAAACTGATTAAAAAAGTTAATTAGAATGTTTGAACTGATAAACATCATTTGTAAATGCCAAAATATAGTTTCAGTTAAGCACAAAGTACACTGCTCTGTTCTATTTTTTTGCTATATTGCAAAGCATAAATCCTTTACTTGCACACATGAAACTGCACACAATCGCTCACAAATACTTCCAACACAACCATCAATATCAAGAATGACAATATCATTCACTCTTAAATATCCACAACATCAAATTAGGTCTTCTACATGCCAGCCTAAAAATGCATAACACACAAATGAAACATGTTCTCCAAGTCAGTTGAATCCGAACCAAAACAATCATGCAAACCAAAAGGAATTGTCCACACACTTCACATATGTCGGATGATCATCCTTAATCACAAAATCAATCACCAAAAATAATCCACATAATAATTAACCACATGAGACTATATTTGATGAACATTGTTCTATCCAAAAACTTGTATACCAGATCTTCTAACTTATTCCAGAATCAACACTGGAGGCCACAAACCTGGAATAAGGTAAATAACACTTCCATAAAGCTTCTTGCAGATCTGCAACACAAGATATTTACCAGAAATGAACTGCTAACCAAAATATTGCATTCTGTCGGATGTCCTATTCTATCTCATCGGACCTAACCAAAACTCAATCACTCTTCTGGTATGAACAAATCATGAACTGTGGATGGGATTTTTGACATCAGTTGCCATCAATGACAACATCTGATCATCTATGCAATGTCTCTTGCCAACATATAGAGAAGATAATGAAAAATAGACATGAAGAAAACAACCACAAGATAAACACCAAAATTTATACATGGGAAACTCAAATGGGCTAAACCACAGAGAGTGTTAACTCTCACGAGAATATAAATAGTTATAGTTTGAGTTTAAAAAGGTGTGGCTCACTACCAGATTATAAAAATGGCTCACTAATAGACTACTCACTACAGATATACAAAAGATGGCTAACTATCAGAATGCTCACTACAACTAGAAAGGTTAAACTAAAAAGGTTTGCATCTCCAAATGCATGGGATTAGTTCCAAGTTTAAGCTCAGATTAAAAATCTCAAACTCTATAGTAGATCCGGTTAGACATCTTTGTACAATTGTCCTACAACATGTCTAGTAAAGAACTACTGCACTACCACAACACTAATTGCCTTTGTTGTCCACAACTCACACTTCACACACTCTGCTATCTTTGTTGTCAACTAGCTTTTACAAATCAGTCACCTTCACATTCACACATGCTTGTTTGATCTCTCATACCACTATATATGTATGAGTATATATATACCAACGGGTATAGACACAAAATAGCATGTTAGCCAAGCCTAACACATTACTAATATGCTCATGTTGGCCTTCGCAAGATTTCTACACACATCCTTTTCATACTCTGATTATCAATGCAAATATCAGGATTACCGAAAAAGGGGAAAGGTAATCCAAACCCAAGAATACTAATCCATTATCTCAAGACCAAGCCCAATATCTACAAAAATGGAGACTCCACATGAACTAAGGAAATCACAGCATAAAAATCAAAGAGATCATACTTCTAATAATTACCAAAGCTACTAACATTGGGACACATAACTAATATTGGAATTGATTGTAACTCCTAACACTAGGATATTGAGATCAATGAGAACTTGATGAATCCACAAAAAATCATCAACCAGAGTTGTCCATGCTACATAATAACTTCTGACCAAAACTGCAACATCTGAACTACACATATTGTTGGCATTGAGTTGTCATTGATGTCAACCAGTATTGTAGGTTACCGGTAGAGTGTGTCAACTAGTATGTAGAAGATTGAATCGACATAAAGAAGAGAAGTATGTTCTGAGTTGACTAATGATATCACTAGTATGAGGTGAGATGTAGGAGTGTGTTGGAACGCTTGAGTAATAACCAGTATGAAGGTTGGTTTCTTGTTTGTGATGAAAGGTGAAATGTTAGATGAATCACAATAACACCAGGTGATTAGAATAAAAATAATGGCATGAAGACATACCATAAGGCCAGATGAATTGTCAGGATGATGTGTTGCCGGTAAGAGTAATACATACTGGTAAGGGTTTTTATCGGTAGAGATGTTCTAGTTTGAACTGACTCTTTGTTGGTGAGTTGAATGTATGTTGATGTGTGCCCCATGGAGCTGAGGTGGAAAACATGTAGAGGTGAGTGAAATGTTCATTGGCATGGTTGTCTGTGTAGCAAGTGGTCATAAAATGATAAAACTGCAAATCATGGGTTCATATCTGACTGATGCGGCTCAAGGAAGAATGGACAACATAGAATGATCAAACATTTGAGGGATTATGTTCAAAGCATGAAATATGATTATAGATTGACCTTGGGAATGAAACAACTAGATCATAAATGTTTCAACAGATATCAAGGCCGGAAAATAGGGTTAGGTTTTCTATTTTTGGAAAACATGCTTTGGACAGATAAAAAATGTGAGATGATTTATCTCCCCAAAGCAAGTGAGTGATCCAAGGCAGATCGAATCAGATTGGGTACATATTTGATTGAAGGAGGGAAATCCTAACCATCCTAAGTTTGAATTAGTTTTTGGTAGGAAGCCTTAAGTTTAAAAGATGCCAACTTGAGACTAATAAGCGCTGATGTTGGTGAATGAAAGTGAGTGGGAAAAGACTATGTTGAGTGAAAAATAAGAAAAATCTTAAGTGATTGTGTGTGTTGAAGGAGAAATTGGTAAGGCGTGTGTGAACTAACAGAGAACAAACCAACATAGGCAAAACTTGGAAAAGTGTGGTGAAGTGTGAATTGAATCCAATAGTCAGAGGAAGAGAAGTTTTAGAAAAGTAAGAATGAGTTGAAAGGCATTGTTGCAGGGTGTCATGTGGAGTTTTCACAAATCAGTAAAATTAAAACCGCTAGAGCAGAGTACTCGAGGGCTGCAAAAATTCATTTGTAACGGGGAATTTATTTGTGTATTTGAATCTTCATATTGTCTTCACTAAGTAGGTGCTTAGTGTAGGGGTTGTAGCTCCTTTAGGTTTTAGCTTATAAATTATTCAGGGGTTGGTGCTCCTTTGAGTCAATGCTCATAAATCAGGGGTTGGTGATCCTTAGGTTGGTGCCCTAAAATTGTAATCAAATCATTTTCATTGTGAGGCTAGATTGGAGTAGAAGATCTCTAGCAGCTATTCTCACCAAGGTTTTTCCCAAATTGGGTTTTCCTTGTATACCTGTTGTTATGTGATGCATTCTTGTGTATGTGTTATATTGATGTTATAACAAATCTTTTCACACACTTAGTTTGCATTGTTTGTGTGTGTGTGAAAAAAGGTCTGTAGCTGCAAGCACAACACTTCAATTAAGTCATTATATGTATGGTTAGTAAATTAGTAATCAATAAATAATAAACCATAACAAAGCGACTAACTGCCTTCTAAAAGATGCGAGTATAAGATTGTTCTCAATTTTTTATAAGCAATACCAATGACTAGACTACACCAAGATGGAGGATTTAATCTATATGAGCATGATATTAAGCTAAAATGGATGCAAGATGGATGAATAAATTCAAGCAATAATGGATTCAAGCAATAATGAAATAAAATAAATATGGATGCAAATAATCTAAAAAAGCACAATGTATTCAATGACTCCAAAGAAAAATTAGTGTAATAATAATCTCCAAGCGTGTTCTCAAAAATCTCTAGGGTGAATTGATTGAGAGTTGAAGGCTGAATTTATAGAGAATTACAAGAGAGATGATGAAAAAGCTTAATTTAGGATTAATTGAAAATAATTGAGAAATCATGTTCAATTAACTTTGAGATAGATTTCAATTATAGTTTAATTGAAATGCATTTAAATAAGAAGTTTAATTTTCATTAGAAAATAATATTAAATTAATTCCATGCATTTGTGATAAAAATAGATAATTCTTTGATTTATTCAAGAAAAGAGTTTTTTCAATGCAACTGAACTTCTTTTTTTGAAAAACTTTGAGTTCCAATTTTAGAGAATAATTCAATAATTCAATTAATTGCTTTTTTGATTTCAAGTTCTAAATTTAGAAAAAGAAATAATATCTCAAGTTTGATTTCTCTATCAATTCAATTCTTTTATTTTATTTTCAATTCAACTCTTGCTTTGTAATTAATTCCTCTTTTGTAATAAATTAATTCCTTTTTGCATGATTAAATGGCAAATTTATTAATTAATTAAATATGCTAGGATATTTAATAAATTAAAATAGGATAATTGATTAAAATGATTTTCTTAGAATGATTCAATTAATTAAATAAATATTTAATTAATATTAAGTAATTGACTTGCCACGTAATATTTGATGATTAAAGAATTAATAATGTGCTCAAGATTGATTTAATTGCCTTTGGTTAGGACCTTGGTGATGTTGTCGAGATTAGGGGCCCATGGTTTAGATGACCATTTTTAGGGTATTACATTTTCCCCTCTTTGAATTAATGTGCGAGCAACGCGTTGGTTCAAAGAATATGTTGATGTCTAGGAGATACCAATTCTGAACTTGATTGATCACAAACCAGAGAAAGAGCAAGGTGTTTAGCTTGATTTGAAGCGATGAAGTTGAATGAAGCCTGATTAAAGAGATATCAATCCCGAACTTGATTGAACTTAGGAACGATAGAGAACAAAGATACTGAACTTGAACTTGTATGATCAAGAAGTGGATCTTACTGATCTAGAACTTGATTGAACTAGATACATCGAGCAAAGATAAAAATCGATCTTGAACTTGATTGATCAAGATATGATGAGCGAAAAATAAATTGTCCAACTTAATTTGATGTGATGAAACTGAACACTTACTTAGATTGAGTGTGTAATCAAAGATACTCTTTAAACCCTTGATTGAGTTTAAATGAATAATCAGCTTGATGAAAAGTGATGAAATTGATTAACGTTAAGAGACTAATTCAGATGAAGACAAATATCAACTTACTATGAAGCGATGAAACTGATATGCCCCTAGCGATTGATTCGATTCAGATGATTGAGAGATCTCAACTTGATGTGAAGAGATGAAGCTGAGATGCCCCTTAGCAATAAGAATTTGATTAATTTTCTTTAGTTGAAAAGATTTTTGCTCAACTTTTGATGAAGATTTGAAAAATTTATCGACTTTGAAGATTTGAGGTCATAAGGTTATGTGTATGCCCCCTCGGGAGAGAAATTGAAAGATAGCAAGGTTACATAATGATTATAGGCAATTTTTAGCGATGATAAGTTGTTTGAGCACAAATTGATTCAGAGTAATTTTTGAAAATTTTGTGTTGATTGATAAGAAATTGAGCGCAAAGTTGATTTGTAGAATAAAAATTTAATTGAGATTCAGCATTGATTCATGAGAAATTGAGCACAAAGTTTATTTGTAGAATAAAAATTGAATTTAGATTCAACGTTGATTCATGAGAAATTGAGTGCAATTAGAAGAGAGAATGAGCTTTTGATGAAAAAGCACTAAGTGGTCCAAATTTTTGAAATTGACTAGCAATATGATCTCAGATTTTGATTTCGATCTCGAAAATGGAATCAGAATGAGCAAATTAACTAAGGGTACAATTTTCATGTCCATTGGAGAAAGTTGAAAAATTAGGATTTTGGCTATATAAGGGGTAAAAGTTTTCATTTTCAATTCATTTTAACCCTCCAAGTTTGAAAATTCAAAAAGCCTTCTGTGAAGAAAATGGTGGTCCCTACTCATGAGAATTGATTCGAGTGCCAGAGACAACATAATTGACCTCGACACTATGAGCCAATGGTAAGTGATCAATCTTAAGCCTCTTTATGTTCTCAATTTTGAATTTTTGTTGATTTTTCAATTTTTGGCACGTTGGAAGTCGGCTTTCTTGTTTTGTCGTGTGAGACAGGATCCTGTCTTGTATGACAAACTGTTGAAGTTTGTTTCGTCATTTGAGGCCATTAGTTTTGTCATTCTAACCCCACCCTTCTATCATACAATAACATTCATAAAAGACCATTTCATCGTTCGGGATTTAATAATTTGTCGTATGGGGATATTTTGTTGTTTGATGCCCAATCTTGACTCGTGCGAGTTGCTACCCTTCTATGTTTTGTTGTTTGGGAAACAATGAGAATTTTTGAAGGTCTAAACTTGAAATTTTGATTTTGTAATTGACGTAGTTGGATTTGCGTGATGTTTTATTTCTCTTGTAGGCTTATTTGGAATGTTTTCTAATGCTTCGTTGTTTGATTTTTGTAGGTTCGATTACCTCATGTGCTCTTCAGATGTGTTTATCCACCCACCATGACATTAGTTCAATAATTATCAAAGGTTGAGAAGGCTCATATTGATTTTTGTGGTTTGACCCACCTTCTTGGTTTACCAGATATCTGTGTGAATCACGGTATGCTCACAGCATTGGTTGAGCGATTTCATTCAGAGCATAATACCTTCCATTTGCCAGTTGGGGAGATGACCATCACTCCCAAGGATGTATATAGGATCCTCTGTATCCCTTTTGTTGGGGATAAGGTGGATTATGATGTAGCACTGCTACCTGGATTACAGGCAGTCAGGCATGTCTTCAGGGATCCTATTATATTGACACGTTCCATCAGTTGAGACATCATGATGAGCAGGTATAGTGAGGAGTTTCTTCTGGCTCGTGTTCTAGCAGGGTTTATCAATTGTTTTCTGATGTTGGATAGGGGATAGTAGGGATTCTAGTATAGATGGGGTAGGATGCTAGAGAGATTGATGGAGACCCCTCAAAGGCTTGGCTGGGGTTCTTGCATATTGGGCCACATGTATTGCGAGATGCATGAGATTGTGTATAGGGAGGGCAAGAGCATGGTTGTAGGTGTTTTGATTTTACAAGTTTGGGCTTAGGAGCACTTCCCAATTTGTCGGTCGATTGTAGATGATAGCAAACAACCTAGGCAGCTGATTGTATATAGGTATACAGGTTATGTTATGTAGCCCTATCTAGGCAAGACCACTTTTTGGCGACGACAGCTGGATGACCTAATAGCCATGGTATGGAGACCTTATAAGGGCTTAGAGCCATGGGATGACCGGCGGATAGTATGTAGGGATCTTTTTGTTATGCGCCCACTTATTAACAGATCGTAGACTGTGGTGGAGAGATTTCTAGTATCTCGAGTGATGAGGCAATATGGTACACCTCAAGGGATCTCGTAGGAGTACACAACATATGCAAGATATGTTGATGAGGAGAGGCAGGGATGGTCATTGAGGTTATCCTATGCCTTGAGTATGCAGGAGATAACTAGTTTACAGTATCTTAGATGGGATTACATGGATGATGTTGTGGATGTGGGGGTATTGCCCCAATACAGGGATTGGTTCCAGCAGTATCCATTCCCTAGATTCATAGATCTAGCTGAGCAGGCTCCTCGTATTAAGGAGATTGATGATGATTCCCCCACATAGGGACAAGGACGAAGAGCTGAGGCTCCAAAGCAGGCAGGTGGCGATCCTGGTGCTAGTAGCAGTAGGGTTCCAGCTAGGGTTGGACAACAGAGGGGTGAGGGTGGATCCCTAGGGAGTATAGGCATGAGATTGGGTGGAGCCGAGGAGGAGTGAGTAGCGTCAAGATAGGTCCAACAACAGGGAGAGGAGTAGGGTGGAGCTAGAGGTGGAGATGGGGGTGGAGAGCCTGCGAGAGAGCAGGGGACTAACGTGGGATGGTTGATGAGAGCATGTCTAGTAGAGCTACAGTCATAGTTGACAGTGGCTCAGACTCAGCTGATGAAGCGAGGCCAATAGCTAGAAGAGGTGAGAGTTGAGAGAGAGCGTTAGGTAGTAGAGCTAGGAGATGAGAGAGACCATCAAGTCACAGCTATGAGGGGAGAGCGAGACTCCTTGTAGTAGGAGGTTCTTCACCAAATGAGTAGGGTGACATACTATATTGCAGCTTACAACATAGCAGTTCCAATTGTGTAGTAGGTTGTCCCCTACTCATAGTACGTGGCACAGTCGGAGAGAGCTCGGGCACCTCGTTAGGATCCCAGTCAGCATGCTCCTCCTCCTCCACCTAGCGATGAGGGAGAGGCTAAGAGCTAGATATTCTTTTTGTAGCTCTAATATTTTTTTGTAGACACACCCATTTTTTGTAGCCTATACAATTCTTGCTCTGTTGGGAGTTTGTATATGTCATTTGACATGACTTTGTACTCTGAGACTTTATACAATATATATATACGAGATCGATTTGACTTCATTGTACTTGTGCTGATTCGATTATGAGATGCTTTTTATATGCTTTATTTGACATGTATACATTTCTTATTGAGCATGAATGTGTGTAATGCAAATGATTATGGATGTCTATTTTTCTTTCTTTTCATATGCAAATAGATGAATATAAATGAGTAATGAGTAATGCAATGTTTTATTTCTATGCAATAAGATAAATGCAAATGAGTAATAATGAAATGTATGAATCTATATAAGATGTTTATGTATGTAGCTAACATCTCAAAACACAAGTACTCGATAAGAGAAATGATGAAGAAGAGACCACTTAGTGTAAGAAATGATGATGCATCCAGCTCTCATAAAATAAAGAGATCATTATTATCACATCGAAATCACTCTAAATTCACAAAATACAGAATGAAATGCAAAATGAGATGCAAAATGCAACCTAAACCTAGTCACTAGATTTAAAATTCTTAAGATTCATCACTGAGCATAACGAACATAATAGGCAGATTAGAGTTCCTTTCTTTTCAATGTGCAATATTTATTATTTTGTCTACAATGACCCTTTTTTTGTTCATATCCTTGGATAGATTTCGTAGGGACCGAATTGCATCATAAAGAAATTCCCTCAAAATAGACAAAGAAATGATATAGACCTCCCTATAGCATTCAAATAAGTGGAGTCGAGGTATGTGAGGCGATTTCACCTTGATGTGAAGGCTCTTATCACAGACATCCAGCTGATTAGATGTTTCCAGATCATTGGGATTCATTCCTGCAAGCAGAAAATAAAGAAAATATTATGCCCCCACTCCTTGCTCATCTTAGTCACAATAGAATTCCTTGAGTTACTCAGAGGGATAATAATTGAAAACAAATATAAAAGACAACACACATAGAAAATTTCATGCATAGGTCAAACTGTTTAGTGACTATTTTCCATTATGTTGTCTTTCTTGTTTACTCGGTGATAAAACTCTTTAGTAGTTAGGAGATAGGTGACTGACTTAGAGTGGACGACCGGGTTTCACTAGCGAAAAGATGACTTGGTTGATACTACTTAGGACATGTAAATTGCTCAGTTGATTACCCTAAGACTAGGACATTGATCAGTTTCAAGCCATGAGGGTTCCAATGAACCAGGATGTCACAAAAAGTGACTGAAATATATGTAGAAGCGAAAGCAAAGATGCAGGAAAGAGAGAATGCCAACATTGTGTTGATAGATGGAGTGCTTGAGTACAAGAGGCACTTGTTTACCAGGTTTTCACCTGCTTGGTAGAGATTCTTTTTGTTTTTTACCAAGGTGCTTGTTTACTAGGTTTTTATCAAGGTATTTTCTCTCTTTATATATATATATATTTATTTTTATTTTTGGACTTTTTATGATTTTTTTTTTAATTTTTTTTTTAAGGACTTTTTCAGTTGTACATGTTGTTGGAGCAGAGAATGCTAAGTGAATAATTTCTTCAAGTGGATGGTGTTAATCACTTCACAGAGTTTTTCTCCTTTTGAGTTTTAGAGTTGATAGGCACCAAAGCCGAAGACTGCAGTAACGATGTAGGAACCCAGCCAGTTGGGTTCAAACTTCCCTTTGTTGTCTCCAAACTGCTGATTTTTAGGATTTTCTCTCAGAACTAGGTCACGAACCTGAAATTCTCTTTGTCTAACTTTCTTGTTATACCCTCTAGACATTCTCTTCTGATATACTGAGATGATCAAATGCCACTTGTCGATGCTCATCCAGCAATTCAAGTTCTTGCAATCTAGTTATTCTATGATCTTCATCAATAACAAGACCTCGCAAAGAAACTCTTAGAGATGGTATTTCTACTTCAATAGGTAATACTGCTTCGGACCCATACACCAAATAAAAAGGTGTAGCCCTATTTGGTGTTCTGATACTTGTTCTATAAGCCCATAATGCAGGATTGAGCTATAGATGCCAATCCTTCCCAGATTTGTTCACTATTATGTGCAAGATAGTCAATAGGTTTTTGTTAGATGCCTCGGCTTGTCCATTACCTTGAGGGTAATATACACATGACTAGTGTTGTTTAATTTTGAATTTCTCACAGAGCTTATCCAGGTCTTTATTCTTGAACCATCCTCCATTATCAGTCATGATGGATGAAGGTATCCCATACCTTCAGATGATATAATTTAAGATGAAGAGAGCTACTTGTTTACTAGTTGCTTTGATGAGCCGAACCGCTTCTACCCACTTAGTGAAATACTTAGTGGCAGTTATGATGAATTTATGTCCATTAGATGAAGCAAGATATTTCCGACCAATGAGATCAAAAGCCCATTGTTGAAAAGGCCAATGTGTAGTGAAGGGTATGAGATCCCTTGTTGGGGCATGTATGAGGATCCCATGTAGCTGACATTTCTCACAAGTCTTAGCAAATTTAATAGCATCTTTCTCCATGTTTGGCCAGTAGTAGCCAACCTGTAGTAGTTTTTGAGCTAAAGTAAGACCATTCAAATGAGATCCACAAATACCTTCATGAACTTTCAATAACGCATGTTTAGACTCTTCAGTTTCTAGACACCTAAGCAATGTACCATCCAAACCTCATCTAAATAAACAATTAGCAATGATAACATACTGTGAAGCATTTTGGGTCAGGTTTCTTTTCTCATTACGGGTAAGATTTTCAAGTATAATTTGGTCTCGTAGATAAGAGTAGATGTGGTTGTATCATGATGAGTCATGTCCAATAATAGAAAAAACTATTTGGGATTCGGGGGAATCATAGGCCAGGTAATGTAACTCTTCCACCAGGAATTCAAAGTGAAAATTGGATTCTTGAAACTCAGGTATAGATGCCAAGGTGGCCATAACATCTGTTTCTTTGTTTGTGGATCTAGGAATCTGTTGGAATGATTAAAAAGAAAAATGTTTCTTGAGATCATCTACCATCCTCTTATAAGGAATCGGTTTCTCATCTCAAGTCTAATATGTATCATTGATTTGATTTATGATCAACAGGGAATCTCCATAGATGTGTAATTCTGCAACCTTCCATTCAATGGCTAGCTTTATCCCATTCACCAAAGCTTCATATTCTACAATGTTATTTGGGCAAGGGAATAGAATCTTGTAATCCTTTGAGATTGAATATTTCTGAGGAGTGATAAATAGTATTCCAGCACCAGAACCATTTTGAGTGAAAGATCCATCAAAGAACATCTTCTAGGATTGTTGAGTAAGGTGCAATATTGATTCATCTGGAAACTCTATATGCAGCGGCCAAGTGTCTTCAAGTGGAGCTTCAATGAGTTGATATGCAATTACTTGTCCTTTGATGGCTTTGTGTTCCACATATTCAATATCAAACTTTGTAAGAACCATGACCCATTTTTCCAATCTTCCAGTGAGTCTTGCTTTGTTGAGAAAATACTTGAGATCAATATTAGCTACTAGCTTAACTGAATGTACTAACATGTAGTGTCGCATCTATTGTGATGCAAAGGCTAATGCCAAGCATGCTTTTTCTATTATAGTATATTTCATTTCATAAGACACCAATGTTTTGCTAATGTAATACATAGCTCATTCCTTTTTATTGTCATCCTGTTGTGCCAGAAGTGCCCTCAGTGATGAATCAATTGCTGATGTGTATAAGATCAATGGTTTACCCTGAATAGGTGGCATCAATATTAATGGATTCAATAAGTACTCTTTGAGTTGCCGAAGATGTTATTCACATTCCTGATCCCAATTGTATATTACTCCTTTCCTCAATACTTTTGTGAAAGGTTGAGCTTTGTCTTCTAACTGAGAAATGAAACATCTGATTGATTAGAGATGTCCCTGTAGACTTCTCATTTGACTGATGTTCTTCACAGGCAGTATTTCCATTATGGCTTGGACCTTCTCAGGATCAACCTCGATTCCCCTCTTTGAAATGATGTAGCCAAGTAGTTTACCAGATGTCACTCCAAATGCACACTTTTTTGGATTTAACTAGAGTTTGAACTTTTCCATTTTGTCTAGTATAGGACCTAGCTCTTGAATATGTGTTGATCTCTTCATAGCCTTCACTAAAGTGTCATCAACATAATCTTCCATATTCTTGTGCATCATGTCATGAAAAATAGGAGTGACTGCTCTTTGATAGGTTGCTCTTGCATTCTTTAGCCCAAATGGCATGACATTCCAACAAAAGGTTCCCCATGCATAGGTGAAAGCTGTCTTTTCTTGATCTCCATGAGCTATTTTAATTTGATTATATCCAGAGAATACATCCATTAGTGAGTACATCTCATACCCAGCAGTCATCTCGACTATCATATCAATGTTTGGTAATGGAAAGTCGTCCTTCAGACAAGCTTTGTTGAGATCTCTGAAGTCAGTGCAAATTCTGATAGAATTTTCTGCTAACATAGTTACTATGTTTGAAATCCATTTGGCATAATCTATAGCTCTAATGAATGCATCTTTTAGTATTTTTTCTAGCTCATCCTTGACTAGCAGTACCACATGAGGGAGCATCTTATGGAGTTTTTTCCTTGACTGGTTTAACTCCTAGTGTGATGGAAAGATGGTACATGATGAGATCAAGATCCAAACCTGGCATATCAGAGTACATCCATGCAAAGTTTATTTTCTTTTCTGAGAAAAGATGAGTGAAATCCTTCAATTCTTTTGCTGATAGTGATTGAGCTACATGAATGATGTGTGGTGTCTCTTGACTCCCAATGTTCACTGGCTAAGTTGGCTCGATCAATATAGAAGATCTCTCCTAGAAGTGACTTGGCAGTATATCAAGTATCTCACCTTCGAGTGCCTCAGAGAGGTTTTCACCCTTAGGTACATCCTTTATTTTCTCTTTTTTATATTCTGACACCACCACAATGTGGTTTTTGCCATCAGATCTCTTATTTTTATTTTTCTTGTTTTTGCAACTAAGATACTTGATATCCGCTTCAGTCATTTTTTCACTGTGTTCACTGGTGGAAGAGTCCATAGGTTCAACTGCATTGAGATAATAGGCTAATGTATAATCATTGGCAAAAGTAGGTATATTCATGGGCTGGTTTTGTAAAGTACACTCAATTAGTTTTGGATATAGTAAGGATAAATGTTGGACAGGTTTGAGAGCATTCACAGTATTGTCATCACAACTGCGGATCAAAAAGTTGAATTCTAGAAGGATACCTTGCGTAAGTGTCTCGAGACCAGGAAGAATCAGAACATGATTATTAAAGTTCACATTAATATTTAGTTGACCTAATCCAATACACATACTTGTAGCCTCATTCCCTATGCCAGACTAGACGTCATATCATGGTTCAACAGTAATAAGATCAGTAGACAAATTTTCATCATTTACATCAAATGATTCAGAATTTGATGCTGAGTAGATATTGTCCTAAATAGGACTATTGTCAGAGTCATTAGATGAATTTTCCAAGTCTTCTTCAAGTGATTTAGTGAGTATATGTATGGTATCAACCCCAACATCTTTAATGCTGCAAGTTCCTTCAAGATTTGTCTCATTTATCATTTGTATTTGACATACCTGTTGACATGATCTTAGTGTTTTTGTGATTTGTTGTCATCTACTCCATTCAGTTTCTTCTAGACTGATAACTAGTTCTTGTTTTGTAGCTTCCAACTCTTCTTATGTAGTGCTATACCTGATTTGTTTTGTCTTAGTATAGGGGTACATAGATGAAAAACTTTCTGGTATTCTTCCTTCTTCCTGCCCTTGTTCATAGTCTGCTTGTCTCTTTTATCTAATTTCCTGTATTTCCTTCTCTAGTTTTATGCACATCAGCTCTTGAGTATCATTTGTGGTAGTAGTAGACTCTTGTGGAGTTTTTGTACTGGATGTATCTAAGAGGTGGTCAAGACCCCATTCATACTCGTTTGAGTCAGTCTTTGAATCATCTACTTGCTACCTACCAGTGTATGTGACTGGAACTTTCAGTGGTGCAAACAATTCTTTGATTCTTACTACTTCATCTGTTATATCCTCTGGGATCTCAACTTCTTATATTATTGTAGCTGACACCATCAAAGCTTGAGTGCTGACTCTTTCTTCTTTCTTGACTATTTATTCCTCTTTCTCTTTTACACACTCTGCTTGAGTTTGTTGAGTGTTTGTTTCCTATAATGTTGAAGGTGATATCCTTTTCTGCCACTTAGACTTAGAAGCATGTTTTTGGTTTGATGTCTTTTTTGGATTGTACCCCAGTCCAGCCTTATCATTTGTTGATTTTGTTTGCAACTAAATCGGTTCAATAATACCCTCTTGATGTTTATCCAGGGGACCAGTACCTGAATATCCCATGCGTTGGATCATCTTGTAGCCAATACCATATTGGGTTGAGGAAATCTCACAATGTCGTACTTCCTCATTTTGACTATCTTCCTTAAAGAGCTAGTTAAGAACATCATCCTCTTCTATTTCATTTAGCAGGGAAGTAGAAGATTGTACAAAAAGACCATCATATATGATATTCAGAGTTGAAGTTTGTGTTCTCATAGCCTTTGATGGTTTGCCCAACTATTTTGGTGATGGAGGGAGAGAGACTAATGAAAGTACCAGTTCTATCTTGTAGCCATCCATGCCGGTATTTTTAATCTTCAATTTCTTTTCCAAGTCTTTCATCAGAGCTTCTAGACTTTCACTTGTAGAGGCTACCCTACTATGAGGCACAAAAGTATCAGCACCTTTTATTAATGCTTTACAGGTAACATTTGTATCAGTAGGAATATTGACTTCTATTCCATTATAAGGAAATTTTAAGCTTTGATGGTATGCTGATGGAACTGCCTTCATCTCATGAATCCATGACCTACCCAATAAGATATTGTATGAAAAAGGCAGATCAAGTACCTGAAAAAGGACATCTCTTTCTACAGGTCCCACCCTAATTGGTAATGATACCAGACCTTTAGAGGTCCTTTCTTCTTCATCATAGGCTTTAATTGTTATTTTATTGGTGGGATCAATGACATTTTTCAGAGAATCCTAGTTGTGTAATCAGACTGTAAGTACAAATATTCAACCCTATGCCCCCATCTATCAAAACACATTTCACTCTGTGTTTATGGATCATGGCTTCAATATGCAATGGCTGATTATGTGGATGATTTAGTGAGTTGTCATATTCTTCAGAGAAGGTTAGATAGTGAGGTGAAGTTAGATGACCCACCATAGACTAAAACTGATCAATGTCTAAATATTTTGGAATGTTAGTGGTGAGCAATGCTTTGTCTAGGATCTCCTTGTGAGCATACGAGAGTTTTAGCAATTCAAAGATTAAGATTTGAACATTTTTCCTTTTTAATAGTTCAACAATGCTATATCCAGAGGATGATGTTGAAGTTAGCCTTTTAAATTTATCCAAGGTTGATTCTTTTTGTTTGTTTGACGAGGCTGGTGGGTTCGATGTTGCTTGAGCCGGGTTGGAAGAACTAGCTCCCTGGAGAGTGAATTTCTTCTGAGAATGGGTTAGAGCTCTTGTATATCATGATTCATTTGGTTTGTCCTGGACTATAATCACATTGCAATATTCTAATTGGGAAGGCTCAATCATGTTGATGACATTGTCATTGCTAGTATAAGTATAATTTACTTTGGCACCTCATTTGGTCTTTGATGAATCACCTTGTTTGTAAATAGGTAAAGGGTCCTTAAATGCTTTGTGATCAGCATTGGTTAGGTGATTCCCGACAACAATTTTACCAGTGTCTATGAGATCTTGAATCTCATGTTTGAGCTTCATGCAATTGTTTGTGTTATGACCTTTATTCCGATGGAAGTCACAGTATTCATTTTCTCTCCACCATTTTGGTTTGATTTCTAGATCATATGGTATGGACTTATCTGGTAGCATTATCAGGTTGTTTTCAAATAGAGTTTTGAAAGCAGATTCATATGATTCTTCGAGAGGAGTAAAATCATGCTTAGGTTTGGAAAGCCAAGGTTTCTCTTTGAACCATTCTTTTGTTTTCTTCAGAGGATTTTCTGTTGCACCTTCAGCAGCTTTGAGCACTTGTTTTCCACTAGCCAAGTTGAATATTGTAGGCTTTGAGTTGGTTTTAACAGTGTCTACCACTCTATCATTAACAACATTCTTATTGTTGTCTTTGCCATACTTCCAATACTTGTTTTTCTCTTTAGAGCTAGATCATAGTTGTGTTTCTTTCCAAGGTGTGATATCCCCCTTCTTTATGAGCACATCTTACATTCGAATGGCATTATCTACCATTTTGTTAAATTATTGGTGTACTTGCATTTGTATACTATATTTCAATTCTGGGACCAAGTTGTTGATGAATATGTCCATTTTTTTAGAATCTGGGATAGGTCTTGAATACCTAGAGAACATCTTTCTCCAATGTTGGAGGGAAGTAAGGAAAGGCTCCCCTGTTTTCTGTTTTGTATTGCAAAGCTCGATCATAGTCATAGGATGTCTAATGTTGTATGAGTATTGTTGTAAGAATAGTTGGATTAGTTCTTCAAATGTTTTTATTCCTTTAGGTAGACTTGAGAACCATTCCATGGCTTGTCCTCCCAAAATCCTTGGGAAAAGGTGCATGAGATACATTTGATCATGCATGAAATACATTTGATCATGCATGAACTCCATACAGGTAGCAAAAAACTCTCTAACATGATCTTGAGGATCTGAGGTACCATCATATTTATCAAATTTTGGGATCTCAACTCGTGAAGGGAATGGAGGTATGTATAGATTCTTGTCAAATGGAAAAGGGCATATTGTCTCTAGAGAATATTGTTCTGGGGACTTATCCCTATTCTTCAATTTTGTGATTTCAGTCTGTAAGGCTAGTAATTGTTTGTGTACCATGAGTATAGGTGATTCTTCCTTTTTAGTAATGAGTGTCTGAACATCATATCTAGTAGGGAGTTTGGCACCTTATTTTTCTAATTCTAAGAAATAGTCTTCCTTTTCTCAAGCCAAGATAGCTTTCATCATTTTTTGGAAGTCTTTATCCTTTTGACAGTCAAAAATTTCTTTTTCTGGAGGTTCGGTGTCTTCTTCGACTTCACTTGATGAGGAATCATTATCAGTTTTTTGAATATTAAGGTTGTCTTTGTCATTGTATTATGTCTCATGTATAGTGGGAGATTCATGTTCATAAAAAATTGGTACCCCTGATGATGAAGGTTTATCAGTGAGTGGGTCCTTCATGTAGTATGGGTTATCTTGATATGTGAAGGGTTGTCCTTTTACTTTGGCCTCTCTCTTATGAGAACTCCTGGTTTGAGTAGGCATTTTTATGGATTAGTGTGACCTAAAACTATTTGTGATGCAAAGCTCAAGATCAATTTCAAAGCTAGTAGTTCAGTTAATGTATTTGTTTGAGAGAAGCAACTAGGATTTAGTCTGGTTTTAGGAAAGATCTATCTTGTATAAGACATTTATCTAAGTTGATTTGAGAGTAGTGACTAATATTTGGTTTAGTTTCAGGAACGATCTATCCTGTATAAGACGTTATCTAAGTGACTTATGTTTGATAGGTAGTTGATTGTACTAGCTAAAAGATGATCGACCAAATCATACAATACAAATGGTAGAGGTACATTATCTAAGTGACTTATGTTTGATAGGTAGTTGATTGTACTAGCTGAAAGATGATCGACCAAATCGTATAATACAAATGGCAGAGGTACATTGTGTTGATCTATTTATGCTTAGGATGATGATAACTAGTATTATGTTTGTGTAGATTGTTTTTAGGCAAGTTTGACTACTCTGTACTGACAAAACAAGAGATTCATACGATAGGATTTACTAAGCGGGACAACAAATTAATAGTTCCCGGATGACAACAATTTTGTTTCGTACGAGTTGCTGCCTAGTACCATACGAAAAATGGGTATGTCCAGAATTACAAAAGATTCAGTGCAGTTATGTTTCGTACGACACAAGATTTACCTTTAGACAATAGACTGCTAGGTTTCGTACGACAAGAGATTGAGCTCAGATGAAAAATTATTGGGCTCGTACGACACAGGATATGGTATAGGATGATAAATGATTAGATTTGTATGACTGTTAACAAGGCAAAGACTAAAATTCTGAGTTTTTCGATTGCTGAGTATGACCAATTCTGAGATGGACTAGTTTTTTTGACCTAGATAGACTAGTTTTGGATAGAATTTTGACTTAGGATGGACTAGTTTTGACACAGACAGAGTTTTTGATCACTGAGTTGTTTCTTATGTTCTTCAGTTTTTGGTATTTCAGTTTTTATTTCAGGGATGAAAACACAGAAAAAACATAGTATAAATAGTAACTCCAATCACAACATGCAATCCCTAAGGAATTTGGTGAGAGAAGAAAACCTTTGCTTGTGGACTCAGGTACACACCCAATAGCTAATCACAATACGGCCACTGAGTCTCACGCAATGGATTCTCAACACCGTATTATCCGACTCCAAACGCTAATGGGGGCACGAAATGCCAAGTATCTTGGGAGAGTTACTATCTCTCTAGCACAAAGATTATCCCCTTTTCAAAGGTGAACCAGGTAGCTTCTAATTTTAATTGGATCTAGTAAGGGGTCTGTTTGGCGCATCAAGGTATAAACTCAATTAAGAGGTCTCCTAGCCTTGAAAACCAAGGTTTAATATACCCGAAGGTACGGAGGAGAGCTATTCTCGAGCAATGTTGTTGACTTGATTTTCATCAAATCACATTTATTTTATAGTGGGTTGGAGTACTTGGTGTTTAGCCGTTCCCACTTAGGTCATTCCCCTCACACCGACCGTAAAGGCTTTAAGAGTTTTTAAGCTCCTCGGGAGGGCAGGCCTGCTAAAGATGTACAAATCTCAAACAAAGAAAAAGCCTCAAGGGTTTGGATTTCTAATTGTCTAGAAAAAGACAAGAGCATACTCTCCTACCTCTCAGAATTTACTCAAAACATGAAATATAGATTGTTCTTTAACCAAATAGCAATTTAGGTGCCTAAAAATGAATTGTAAGAATACACGATGTTTGGTCGATTCTTCTCAGGCAACCTACAAAGACAACGAATTAGTAGTCATATTGTCTTTGTGTGGCAAGCATATTCTTCGACAAGCATTCTACAAAAACTGATTAGGCTGTGAAAACTCCTAAGATAGATAGATAAACAACTAGGGCGAGTTGTTAGAGTAATCAATTTGAATAGAAAACCAAAAATCATGAAATTTATTTCTTTTTTTTTGCCTTTGTAACCAAAAAAATACAAAGTCGTACGATAGAGTTTACCAGATCGTATGATACAAGATTCCTTCTTGTACGATATAGAATTCCATTTCATACGATACCTATAGTTTGTCATTTTAGCCTGTGGTAAATGTCGTATGAGATGACGCAGAGACTCTATGGATGAAAATCCAAAAAGTCAAAAATCTGAAAAATAACAAAAATAAAAAATTCAATCTTGGAGGCCAAAAAATGTAGTCTTCTACCCCACAGTGGGTGCCAGAGATGTGTGTGTGAGAAAAGGTATGTAGCTGCAAGCACAACACTTCAATTAAGTCATTACGTGTATGATTAGTAAATCAGTAATCAATAAATAATAAACCATAACAAAGCGACTAATTGAGTTCTAAAAGATGTGAGTATAAGATTGCTCTCAAATTTTTATAAGAAATACCAGTGACCAGGCTACACCAAGATGAAGGATTTAATCTATATGAGCATGATATTAAGCTAAAATGGATGAATAAATTCAAGCAATAATGGATTCAAGCAATAACGAAATAAAATAAATATGGATGCAAATAATCTGAAATAACACAATGTATTCAATTACTCCAGAGCAAAATCAGCGTAATAATAATCTCCAAGCATGTTCTCAAAAATCTCTGGGGTGAATTGATTGAGAGTTGAAGGCTGAATTTATAGAGAATTACAAGAGATGATGAAAAAGCTCAATTTAGGATTAATTGAAAATAATTGAGAAATCATGTTCAGTTAACTTTGAGATAGATTCCAATTATATTTTGTTAGGTCCCAGAGACAACTAAGAAGGGGAGGGGGGTGAATTAGTTGTCTAATAAATTCAAACCAAAAACCAATTAACCAACTTAATGCTTAATACTGGTAAACCAATTAAGTGTGTTGGTAGATAGTGTTAACAGTAAATTGCTATACCGGTAAAGATTAATGCATGAAACACAAACATAAAGTCATCCACAACACTTAACACCAATATTTGTATGTGGAAACCCTATAAGGGGAAAAACTATGGTGGGAAACCTTACCCATAATTAGATGATACTACTGCAGATAGTAAGTGTACATAAATGGGGTCTGCACATGCAGAAAGGCCAATAGCCTAGAGCTCACTACTCAATCACAAAATGGGAGTCACACTGATTACAGTTGGATGGTTAAATCCAATAACAATGTACTACACAATAGCATCTTCATATGCTGGATTAAGTACCAGTGTAATGCTGATATGCTTATACAAAAACCTAACTTCACCTTCAAAGGATTTCTTCATGTATACCTCTGCTTGATCTCACATATACCTTCACTCAATTCTTTTTTTTTTGCATTCCACACTTGATCTTACAAATAAGATCTTAGATTTATACCATACCCTAAGACCAATTTTAGTAGGTCGACTCTACAAGATATTACAATAAAATCATTTTACAAACAATATAATATTTGATGCAATAACTGATTAAACATGTCAGCTTAATGCATTTACATCAATAATAAATCATCTCCATAGCGTGCCATGCTGATCTAGAAAAGATAAACCTGTCGGTGCAACCCTAACATAACCTGGACCTATTTGCTGGTAAAAGCAAATATGAATATACCAAAGATTAATTCTTCAAAACAAAGTGTCCACATGATGTCTTCGACATTACCAAGTGTCTTTCATATCATTCCAGATACTGGTGAACATTATATCCTGATGGTGAACCATATACCAATAATTGTGCAATAGTTACTTGCTTGCCGATGAATGTTGCTGGATCTCCAAAGTGCTTGTTTTTAGTAGGTGTTGACATCAATGACAAAACCATACCAAAATACCAACAATCTCCCCCTTTAGCATTGATGGAAACACAAGATGGAAAAACCATCAAAGTGCCAAAACAGAAATGCCAAATACCAAAAACTAACAATCTCCTTTAGACAACAATTTCTCCCCCTAGGAGCAACATGTGTTTATCCAAAGATTTATTTTCAATACCAATCTCTCCTCAAATGATAATGTGTTTTTCCATAGATATCTCTCCCCCTTTGACATCAAATGCCAAAGCTACAAAATTCAAGTCCATACAAAATACAAACTACTCCCCCTGACAAGTAGCTTCCTCATCAAATACCAGAATAAAGATTTGTCTTTTTAATTCTGTCGGTTGATGGTAATCATCAACTGTCTAAGTCTTTTCCGGTGGTGGTATGACTCCAAGTTGATCTCTTAGATATTCAAAAGTCTCCTTAGGTAAAGGTTTTGTGAAAATATCTGCAAGTTGTTCTTTAGTATTCACATAAACCTATTTTATCTCCTTTTCTTCAAATTTTTCCCTTAGAAAATTCAGTTTGATGGAAACATGTTTTGTTTTAGAATGTAATACCGGATTCTTAGATATATCAATTGCTGCAGTGTTATCACAATATATAGTAATAGGTTCCTTGCATTTTACCTTTATGTCTTTCAACATTTGCTTAAGCCATAATACATGTGTACAACTAGTTGCTGCTACAACATATTCTGATTCTACTATTGATAAAGATGTACAACTCTGTTTCTTACTCAACCAAGAAACTAATCTCTTTCCAAGAAAGAATGCTCCTCTAGTGGTGCTCTTTCTATCATCCACATCTCCTGCGCAATTTGCATCTATGTATGCACATAGGTCAAAATTTTCATCTTTAGGATACCATAACCCAAGATTTGTTGTGCCTTGTAAGTACCAGAAAATCCTTTTTACTACCGATTCATGATTTTCCCTAGGATTACTCTGAAATCTAGAAGCAATACATACTGCATTCAAAATATCAGGCCTGGTTTGTGTCAAATACAGTAAACCTCCTATCATAGATTTGTATCTAGTTGGATTAACAGGTGTAGATTCATCCCTTTGAGATAATTTGTCATTTGTAGTCATAGGTGTGCTTATCGGTTTAGAGTTCTCCATCCCAAATTTCTTTAGCAATTCTCTCAAGTACTTGGATTGACTCAAAAATATACCTTTATCAGTCTATGAAATCTATAATCCTAAAAAGAATTTTATTTCTCCAATCATAGACATTTCAAATTCTTGCTATATTTTAATAGAAAATTCCTTACATAATCCATCTTCTCCTCCAAATATTATATCATCAACAAATACTTCAATAATCAAGATGTCATCATTAGTTATTTTGTAATATAAATTGCTATTTGCATTTCCTTTAGTAAAACCAATCTTTAAAAGATACTTATCCAACCTTGCATACCAAGCTCTTGGGGCTTGTTTTAATCCATACAGAGCTTTTCTAAGCCTGCAAACCATATCATTGTCATCTATCAAAGAAAATCCATTAGGTTGTTCAACATATACTTCTTCTTCAAGATCTCCATTCAAAAATGCACATTTAATATCAATTTGATAAACTTTGTAGTCCTTGTGAGCTGCAAATGCCAAGAATAATCTAACTCCCTGAATTCTAGCTACCGCTGCAAATGTTTCATTGTAATCAACTCCTTCTTTCTAAGAATATCCCTTACACACTAGTCTTGCTTTATTTCTGACAACCTTACCATGTTCATTAAGTTTGTTTCTAAATATCCATTTGGTTCCAATTACATTTTTATCTTTAAGCCGGGGAACTAATGTCCAAGTATTATTTTTCTCAATTTGTCCTAATTCTTCTTCCATAACTTTAATCCAAAATTTATCTTCACATGCCTCATTAATAGATGACAGTTCAATTTGAGAAATAAGACATACCACTTCATTTGCCAATATTCCTCTTGTCATAACTCCTTTAAATTTGTTTCCAATTATTTGATCTTCAGAATGATTCAATCTTACATACCTAGGTGTCTTAGTTTGTTGTTGTTCTTCAATTACTTTGGAATCCTCTAATGATACCAGAGTAACTAGATCTTCATTCTATACCGGTGGATTCAGTATAGGTTCATTTGTCACAATTTCTTTTGCCAGTTCAAAGTCTATATACCTTGAAGTTCCTCTGAATTGTTCATCAATCTTTACATTTCTACTCTCAACAATTTTCTGCAATCTCTTATTAAAAAATCTATATGCCTTGCTTTTAGATGAATAACCAAGAAATATTCTTTCATCACTTCTCAAATCAAATTTTCCAATATACTCATCTCTTCTAATATAACATTTACTTCCAAAAATTCTGAAATACTTAAGAGTAGGAGTATTACAAAACCATAGTTCATTAGGGGTCTTACCGGTAACACCTTTGATGTGAAATTTGTTGAATGTATAGATAGTAGTGCTAACTACCTCTCTCCAATACACGTGGTAGATTTGCTTCTGATAACATACTTCTTGCTACATCCAAGATAGTTCTATTTTTCCTTTCAACAACTCCATTCTTCTGTGGTGTCCAAGGTGCTGATAACTGTCTTCTGATTCCATTCACTTCACAAAATGTATTAAAGTCCTTAGATGTGAATTCTCCTCCTTGATCTGATCTTAAACATTTGATTTTCTTACCAGTTTCATTTTCAACCATTACTTTAAATAGTTTGAACTTTCCAAGTGCTTCTGATTTTTCTCTGAGAAAAGTAACCCAACACATTCTAGAATAATCATCAATAATTAGCATGAAATATCTATCACCTTGTAAGCTTCTAGTTCTCACTAGACCACATAAATCAGTGTGAATTATATCAAGAGCATTATTGGATTTTTTTGGAATAATTTTAAAACTAGCTCTAACTTGTTTTGCAAATTGACATTCCTTACAAATTGTATTCTAAGGTTTCACAATTTTAGGTAGATCTTTAACTTCCTTAGAAGTACTGATTTTTACCATGCAATCAAAGTTTACATGACATAGTATCTTATGCCATAACCAACTTTCATCTATATGTGCAATTAAGCATGCCTTTTCACTGTTATTCAAATGAAAGATATTGTCTCTAGTCTGATTACCGATTGCAATTTCCAAACCAGTTCTATTCATGATTTTGCATTTTCCATTTTTAAATTTTAACTGAAATCCCTTCTCAACTAATTGACCAACGCTTAAAAGATTATACTTTAATCCTTCAACATAGTAGACATTTTCATTGTTATGCTTACCATCAAGAGATATTGAAACCTTACCTTTGATTGAATAGGCTTTGTCATCTCCAAATCTTACTAAACCTCCATTGTATTCTTGAAAGTTTAAGAATTTACCTTTGTCTCCTGTCATATGATGTGAGCATCCTGAGTCAATGATCCATTCATCATTTACTTCAACTTTGGCTGCTAGGGCTTGTTCTACTGGTTAAGCACTATGTGCCGGTTGATCTTCTGTTATAGCAACAAAAACCCATCCATTGTCTGTTGGATCCTCATCAGAATCATCAGTCACAGCTTCATCAGCAATGTAACAAGATTTGTCTTTGTTCTTCTTGAATCTGTATCTCTGATATTCAAGTTTAGGCTTGTATGCTCTTCTAGCTTCTTCTCTTAGTCTATCATGTCTATTAGGGCATCTTGAAGCCATATGACCAATCTTATTGCAGTTAAAACATTTAAAGGGTGCTTTACCTTCATACTTACTTCCAATTGGACCTTTTGGAATTTTTCTTGCAAATAGTGCTTCAAGTTCTTCAAGCTCTTCATTCTCCTTTCTGGATTCTTCAAGTTCTCTTGCATAAAAGGCTCTCCAATTTCATTTCTCAAATGATGGAGTAGATGATGTTGATGCTTTAAAGGCTAAATCAGTTTTTATAGTAGCAACAAGACCAAATTCCTCAATTTCAAAGGCTAAAAGTTTTCCAATCAATGTATCCCTAGTTATTGATGTATTAGGTGTTGTTCTCAATTCATTTATAGCAGTAACCTTCATTTTATATGCCGGTGGAAAACCTCTTAATATTTTTGAAACAATTTCATCCTCACTTAGAGTTCCTCCACAACATTTAATACCCAAAACAATTTCATTTACTCTTTCCATAAAAGCAGAAATCCTTTCATCTTCTTCCATTTTTAGATGTTCATACTTGACTCGAAAGCTTTCAAGTTTTGCAATCTTGACTGTAGAATCTCCTTCATTCAGTGTTTCCAAATGATCCCAAATAGCTTTAGCAATAGACCTATCTGATAATCCCATGATTTGTTTATCTGATAATGCGCTCAAAAGTGCTTCTCTTGCTTTGCAATCATTTTCTTCATCTTTGGCTAAGGTAGTTGGAGCAGTCTGACCAACTACAACAGTAATATAACCATTCTTTGTAACTTCCTAGATGTCTTTACCAATGCAATTCAGATGTGTCTCCATTCTGATCTTCCATATCCCATAGTTGGTTCCATCAAGTTTAGGACTGTCCTTCCTGAAGTAATTTGTAGATATTGGATCTCCTCAAGTTGTTAAACTTCTGCAAAAGAGGACTAGGCTTTGATACCAATTGTTAGGTCCCAGAGACAATTAAGAGGGGGGGGGGGTGAATCAGTTGTCTAGTAAATTCAAACCAAAAACCAATTAACCAACGTAATACTTAATATCGATAAACTAGTTAAGTGTGCCAGTAGACAGTGTTAATAGTAAATTGCTATACTAGTAAAGATTAATGCATGAAACACAAACATAAAGTCATCCACAACACATACCACCAATATTTGTACATGGAAACCCTGTAAGGGGAAAAGCCACAGTGGGAAACCTTACCCACAATTAGATGATACTACTACAGATAGTAACTGTACATAAATGGGTTCTGCACATGCAGAAAGGTGAACATCCTAGAGCTCACTGCTCAATCACAAAATGGGAGTCACACTGACTATAGTTGGATGGTTAAATCCAATAAGAATGTACTACAAAATAGCATCTTCATATGCTGGATTCAATACCGATGTAATGCTGATATGCTTATACAAAAACCTAACTTCACCTTCAAATGATGTCTTCGTGTTTACCTCAGCTTGATCTCGCATATACCTTCACTCAATTTTTTTTTTTCGCATTCCACACTTGATCTTACAAATAAGATCTTACATTTATAAGATACCCTAAGACCAATTTTAGTAGGTCGGCTCTACAAGATTTTACAATAAAATCATTTTACAAACAATATAATATCTGATGCAATAACTGATTAAACATGTCGGCTTAATGCATTTACATCAATAATAAATCATCTCTATAGCGTGCCATGCTGATCTGGAAAAGATAAACCTGCCGGTGTAACCCTAAGATAACCTGGACCTATTTGCTGGTAAAAGCAAATATGCAACTATGAATATACCAATGATTAATTCTGCAAAACAAAGTGTCCACATGATGTCTTTGACATTACCAAGTGTCTTTCATATCATTCCAGATACTGGTGAACATTATATCCTGTCAGTGAACCATATACCAATATCTGTGCAATAGTTACCTGCTTGCCGATGAATGTTGTTGGATCTCCAAAGTGCTTGTTTTCAGTAGGTGTTGACATCAATAACAAAACAATACCAAAATACCAAAAATCTCTCCCTTTGGCATTGATGGCAACACAAGATGGAAAAACCATCAAAGTGCCAAAACAGAAATGCCAAATACCAAAAACTAACAATCTCCTTTATACAACAATTTCTCCCCTTGGGAGCAACATGTGTTTATCCAAAGATTTATTTTCAATACCAATCTCTCCTCAAAAGATAATGTGTTTTTCCATAGATATCTCTCCCCCTTTGACATCAAATGCCAAAGCTACAAAATTCAAGTCCGTACAAAATACCAACTACTCCCCCTGAGAAGTAGCTTCCTCATCAAATACCATAATAAAGATTTGTCTTTTTAATTATGTCGGTTGATGATAATCATCAACTATCTAAGTCTCTGCCAGTGGTGGTATGACTCCAAGCTGATCTCTAAGATATTCAAAAGTCTCCTTAGGCAAAGGTTTTGTAAAAATATCTGCAAGCTGTTCTTTAATATTCACATAAACCAGTTTTATCTCCTTTTCTTCAATTTTTCCCTTAGAAAATTCAGTTTGATAGAAACATGTTTTGTTTTAGAATGTAATACTGAATTCTTAGATATATCAATTGCTGCAGTGTTATCACAATATATAGTAATAGGTTCTTTATATTTTACCTTTATGTCTGTCAACATTTGCTTAAGCCATAATACCTATGTACAGTTGGTTGTTGCTACAACATATTCTGATTCTGCTGTTGATAAAGATGTACAACTCTAATTCTTACTCAACCAAGAAACTAATCTCTTTCCAAGAAAGAATGCTCCTCCAGTGGTGCTCTTTCTATCATCCACATCTCCTACCCAATTTGCATCTATGTATGCACATAGGTCAAAATTTTCATCTTTAGGATACAATAATCCAAGATTTGTTGTGCCTTGTAAGTACCAGAAAATCCTTTTTACTGCCGATTCATGATTTTCCCTAGGATTACTCTGAAATCTAGAAACAATACATAATGCATTCAAAATATCAGGCCTAGTTTGTGTCAAATACAGTAAACCTCCTATCATAGATTTGTATCTAGTTGGATTAATAGTTGTAGATTCATCCCTTTGAGATAATTTGTCATTTGTAGTCATAGGTGTGCTTACCGGTTTAGAGTTCTCCATCCCAAATTTCTTTAGCAATTCTCTCAAGTACTCGGATTGACTCAAAAATATACCTTTATCAGTCTGTAAAATCTATAATCCTAAAAAGAATTTTATTTCTCCAATCTAGACATTTCAAATTCTTGCTGCATTTTAATAGAAAATTCCTTACATAATCCATCTTCTCCTCCAAATATTATATCATCAACAAATACTTCAATAATGAAGATGTCATCATTAGTTATTTTGTAATATAAATTGCTATCTGCATTTCCTTTAGTAAAACCAATCTTTAAAAGATACTTATCCAACCTTGCATACCAAGCTCTTGGGGCTTGTTTTAATCCATACAAAGCTTTTCTTAGCCTACAATCCATATCATTGTCATCTATCAAAGAAAATCCATCAGGTTGTTCAACATATACTTCTTCTTCAAGATCTTCATTCAAAAATGCACATTTAATATCCATTTGATAAACTTTGTAGTCCTTGTGAGCTGCAAAAGCCAAGAATAATCTAACTACCTCAATTCTGGCTACCAGTGCAAAGGTTTCATTGTAATCAACTCCTTCTTTCTGAGAATATCCCTTGCACACTAGTCTTGCTTTATTTCTAAGAACCTTACCATCTTTATTAAGTTTGTTTCTAAATACCCATTTGGTTCCAATTACATTTTTATCTTTAGGCCGGGGAACTAATGTCCAAGTATTATTTTTTTCAATTTGTCCTAATTCTTCTTCCATAGCTTTAATCCAAAATTTATCTTCACATGCCTCATTGATTGATGATGGTTCAATTTGAGAAATAAGACATACCTCTTCATTTGCCAATCTTCCTCTTGTCATAACTCCTTTAAATTTGTTTCCAATTATTTGATCTTCAAAATGATTAAATCTTACATACGAGGGTGTCTTAGTTTGATGTTGTTCTTCAATTACTATGGAATCCTCTAATGATACTGGAGTAACTGGATCTCCATTCTGTACCCGTGGATTTAGTATAGGTTCATTTGTCACAATTTCTGTTGTCGGTTCAGAGTCTATATACCTTGAAGTTCCTCTGAATTGTTCATCAATCTTTACATTTGTACTCTCAACAATTTTCTGCAATCTCTTATTAAAACATCTATATGCCTTGCTCTTAGATGAATAACCAAGAAATATTCCTTCATCACTTCTAGGATCAAATTTGCCAATATACTCGTCACTTCTAATATAACATTTACTTCAAAAAATTCTGAAATACTTAAGAGTAGGAGTATTACCAAACCATAGTTCATGAGGGGTCTTACCAGTTTCACCTTTGATGTGAACTTTGTTGAATGTATAGACAGCAGTGCTAACTGCCTCTCTCCAATACACATGTGGTAGATTTGCTTCTGATAACATACTTCTTGCTTCATCCAAGATAGTTTTGTTTTTCCTTTCAACAACTCCATTCTGTTGTGGTGTCCAAGGTGCTGATAACTATCTTCTGATTCCATTCACTTCACAGAATGTATTAAAGTCCTTAGATGTGAATTCTCCTCCTTGATCTGATCTTAAACATTTGATTTTCTTACCATTTTCATTTTCAACCATTTCTTTGAATAGTTTGAACTTTCCAAGTGCTTCTGATTTTTCTCTGAGAAAAGTAACCCAACACATTCTAGAATAATCATCAATAATTAGCATGAAATATCTATCACCTTGTAAGCTTCTAGTTCTAGCTAGACCACATAAATCAATGTAAATTAAATCAAGAGCATTATTGGATTTTTCTGGAATACTTTTGAAACTAGCTCTAACTTGTTTTCCAAATTGACATTCCTTACAAATTGTATTTTGAGGTTTTAGAATTTTAGGTAGATCTTTAACTGCCTTAGAAGTACTGATTTTTACCATGCAATCAAAGTTTACATGACATAGTCTCTTATTCCATAACCAACTTTCATCTATATGCGCAATTAAGCATGCCTTTTCACTGTTATTCAAATGAAAGATATTGCCTCTAGTCTGATTACCAGTTGCAATTTCCAAACTAGTTCTATTGATGATTTTGCATTTTCCATTTTTAAGTTGTAACTAAAATCCCTTCTCAACTAATTGACCAACGCTTAAAAGATTATACTTTAATCCTTCAACATAGTAGACATTGTCAGTGTTATGCTTACCATCAAGAGATATTGAACCCTTACCTTTGATTGAACAGGATTTGTCATCTCCAAATCTTACTAAACCTCCATTGTATTCTTGAAAGTTTAAGAATTTACCTTTGTCTCTTGTCATATGATGTGAGCATCCTGAGTCAATGATCCATTCATCCTTTACTTCAACTTTGGCTGCTAGGGATTGTTCTACTAGTTGAGGAGTAGGTGTCAGTTGATCTTCTGTTATAGCAACAAAAACCCATCCATTGTCTGCTGGATCCTCATCAAAATCATCAGTCACACCTTCATCAACAATGTAACTAGATTTGTCTTTGTTCTTCTTGAATCCGTATCTCTGATATTCAGGATTAGGCTTGTATGTTATTCTAGCTTCGTCTCTTAGTCTAGCATGTTTATCAAGGCATCTTGAAGCCATACGACCAATCTTATTGTAGTTAAAACATTTAAAGGGTGCTTTACCTTCATACTTACTTCCAATTGGACCTTTTGGCATTTTTCTTGCAAATAGTGCTTCAAGTTCTTCAAGCTCTTCATTCTCCTTTCTGGATTCTTCAAGTTCTCTTGCATAAAAGGCTCTCCAGTCTAATTTGTCAAATGATGGAGTAGATGATGTTGATGCTTTAAAGGGTAAATCAGTTTTTATAGTAGCAACAAGACCAAATTCCTCAATTTCAAAGGCTGAAAGTTTTCCAATCAATGTATCCCTAGTTACTGATGTATTAGGCATTGTTCTCAATTCATTTATAGCAGCAACCTTCATTTTATATTTTGGTGGCAAACCTCTTAAGATTTTTGAAACAATTTCATCCTCACTCAGAATTCCTCCACAATATTTAATACCCAAAACAATTTCATTTACTCTTTCCATAAAAGCAGAAATCCTTTCATCTTCTTCCATTTTTACATGTTCATACCTGACTCAGAAGCTTTCAAGTTTTGCAATCTTGATTGTAGAATCTCCTTCATTCAGTGTTTCCAAATGATCCCAAATAGCTTTTGTAGTAGACCTATCTGATAATCCCATGATTTGTTGATCTGATAATGTGCTCAAAAGTGCTTCTCTTGCTTTGCAATCATTTTCTTCTTCTTTGGCTAAGGTAGTTGGAGCAGTCTGACCAGCTGCAGCAACAACATAACCATTCTTTGTAACTTACTAGATGTCTTTACCAATGCAATTTAGATGTGTCTCCATTCTGATCTTCCATATACCATAGTTGGTTCCATCAAGTTTAGGACTGTCCTTCCTAAAGTAATTTGTAGACATTTGATCTCCTCAAGTTGTTAAACTTCTACAAAAGAGGACTAGGCTCTGATACCAATTGTTAGGTCCCTTAGACAACTAAGGGGGGGGGGTGAATCCGTTGTCTAATAAATTCAAACCAAAAACCAATTAACCAACTTAATGCTTAATACTGGTAAACCAGTTAAGTGTGTCGGTAGACAGTGTTAATAGTAAATTGCTATACCGGTAAAGATTAATGCATGAAACACAAACATAAAGTCATCCACAACACATAACACCAAAATTTTTACATAGAAACCCTATAAGGGGAAAAACCACAGTGGGAAACCTTACCCACAATCAGATGATACTACTGCAGATAGTAAGTGTACATAAATGGGGTCTGCACATGCAAAAAGGCCAATAGCCTAGAGCTCACTAATCAATCACAAAATGGGAGTCACACTGACTACAATTGGATGGTTAAATCCAATAAGAATGTACTAGATTCAGTACCAGTGTAATGCTGATATGCTTATACAAAAACCTAACTTCACCTTCAAATGATGTCTTCGTGTATACCTCTGCTTGATCTCGCATATACCTTCACTCAATTCTTTTTTTTTCCGCATTCCACACTTGATCTTACAAATAAGATCTTACATTTATACCATACCCTAAGACCAATTTTAGTAGGTCGGCTCTACAAGATATTACAATAAAATCATTTTATAAACAATATAATATCCGATGCAATAACTAATTAAACATGTCGTCTTAATGCATTTACATCAATAATAAATCATCTCCATAGCATGCCATGCTTATCTGGAAAAGATAAACCTGTTGGTGTAACCCTAAGATAACCTGGACCTATTTGCTAGTAAAAGCAAATATGCAAATATGAATATACCAATGATTAATTCTTCAAAACAAAGTGTTCGCATGATGTCTTTGACATTACCAAGTGTCTTTCATATCATTCCAGATACCGGTGAACATTATATCCTACCGGTGAACCATATACCAGTAACTATGCAATAGTTACTTGCTTGCCGGTGAATGTTGCTGGATCTCCAAAGTGCTTGTTTTCAGTAGGTGTTGACATCAATGACAAAACCATACCAAAATACGAACATAGTTTAATTGAAATGCATTTAAATAAGAAGTTTAAGTTGCATTAGAAAATAATATTAAATTAATTCCATGCATTTGTGATAAAAATAGATAATTCTTTAATTTATTCAAGAAAAGAGTCTTTTCAATGCAACTGAACTTCTTTTTCTTAAAAGCTTTGAGTTCCAATTTTAGAGAATAATTCAATTAATTGCTTTTTTGATTTCAACTTCTAAATTTAGAAAAAGAAATAATATCTCAAGTTTGATTTCTCTATCAATTCAACTCTTGCTTTGTAATTAATTCATCTTTTGTAATAAATTAATTCCTTTTTGCATGATTAAATGGCAAATTTATTTATTAATTAAATATGCTAGGATATTTAATAAATTAAAATAGGATAATTTATTAAAATGATATTCTTGGAATGATTCAATTAATTAAATAAATATTTAATTAATATTGAGTAATTGACTTGCCATGTAATATTTGATGATTAAAGAATTAATAATGTGCTCAAGATTGATTTAATTGCCTTTGGTTAGGACCTTGGTGATGTTGTCGAGACTAGGGGCCCATGGTTTAGATGACCATTTTTAGGGTATTATAGTTTGGTTTATCGGTCAACAGTCTGTTTCTTTTATATTGTACCAATATATCCTTGATCAGGAAAGAAGTGTTTAAATCACTGATTCACCTCCCTCTCAGTGAGCCATTTTGTCCAACAATTGGTATCAGAGCTTATGTGCCCTATTTTGTCAAATAATTCTCTAGCTTGGGTAGATCCTGTCAAGTGTGCAAAATGGCAAGAAATGAATCTACCTCCTCAAAAGCTCCTATGTTTGATGGTGTCAACTATGCCTTTTGGAGTAGAAGAATGGAAACCTATTTATCCTCTCTAGGTTTTGATGTGTGGATGTCGGTTAACAATGGGTATATAGTCCCAAATAATCTCCTTACTAATCTAGATGCTAAGAAAGAATATGAGAACAATGCTAAAGCTAAAAATGTCATTCTTAGTAGGTTATCTAATAATGAGTTCGTTAAGGTTATGCGCTGCTCATCTACCAAAGAAACTTGGGATAAGTTGCAGAAAATATCTGAAGGTGATTTTAAAGTCAAGGAAGCCAAGTTATAGACTTTGAGAGCACAACTTGAGGGTTTGAAGATGAGAGATGAAGAGAAGATTGCTGACTATCTCCAAAGGATTGATGAAATAACAAACACCATTAGAGGGCTTAGAGAAGAAATAAAAGATGAAGTGGTAGTGAAGAAAGTACCTAGATCTCTCACATCTAAGTATGATACAATGGTTTCAACAATAGAAGAAGAAAAAGATCTGAAAACCTTCACAATAGATGAGCTATATGGCTCCCAAACTACTTATGAGATTAGAACTGCCTATATAGAGGTTGTGAAGAAAGAAGTTGCATTCAAAACATCAAGGAAAGGAAAAGAAGATTCTTCTCAATATGGAACCGATGAATATTCTGATGATATCATGGAAAACTTTGTTAGGAGACTCAAGATGGGTTTCGACAAATAACAAGGCAAGCTGCCCTTGAAATGTTTCAATTGTGGAAAGATTGGGCATTTTGCTGCCAAATTTCCTTATGGTGATAAGAATGAAGATGATCAATCAAGTGGTAGCAAATAAAATGGTAAGGATAAGAAGAAGAATGTCTACCAGCATGGTAGAAGAGGTAACCGGAAGCAGAGCAACCTTTACACACATGAAAATGATACCACAGATGAGGATAGTACCTCAGGTGACTATTGCAGTGAAGATGAAGTCAGAGCAAACCTTTTTATGGTCCAAGAGGTCCCGGTACTAGAAGAAGGATAAGTAGATCTTGAAGAAGAGCTCATCAGTTCCTTTGAAGAGTTGAAGAAATCAAGAAGAGATCTGAAGATAGTGAAAAAGGTTGTAGCTAAAGAACAAGAGATGTTGGAGAAATCTCTTGAAGAATCTAAGAAAATAATTGCATATCTAAAGCTTCAATTGGAAGAGGCCAAGAGGATTTGTGAAGTTACTAGTACCAACTTGAGTTAAAAGGAGAAGGAGCATCAAAAACCTAGAAGAAGAAATTGTTAAGCTCCAAAAGGAATTAGAGAAGAGAAAGAATGAATTGATGATGAGAAGCAAGTATGAAAGAAACATAGAGGCCCTAGATAAAATGTTGAGAAAACAAAAGTCTTCAAAGGATATTAGTGGCATTGTAAGCTGAGAACTGACGAGTAAAAGAAAACAATATCGGATCAGAAGATAGAGACAAAACTGAAACACAAGATGATAGAAGAGAAGAAAGAAGAGAAATAGGTTTGGATAGAGAAGGAGAAGAACAAGATAGAGTCAATCTTGATTGTGCAAACTGCTCTACATGTTGAAAGGAGGAATCTATGGGTAGTAGATAGTGGTTGCTCAAATCACATGACTGGAGACAAGTTTATCAAGATTGATGATTAGAATGGTGGTTCTGTTCGGTTTGGTGACAACTCCTCTATCAAGATTAAGGGTAATGGTACATTGAATATTTATAGAAAGCTCAAGGCTCATGCTGTTTACTATGTGGAAGGACTAAACCATAATCTGCTAAGTGTGAGTCAGATGTGTGATAAAGGGTACATGTTTACATTTGACTCTATCAGTTGTTAGATAAGAAAGAAGAGTATCAGTCAAGTTGTGGAAGAAGGAAAGAGGATAGATGGTAATATCTACAATCTGAGGGAATGCTATGAGTCCCAATGCATGATGGGATAGGTTGATGAAAGTTGGTTGTGGCACCAAAGATTAGGCCATGTGAACTTTGATATTCTGGTGAAGATAAGTAAAAACTGGTATGTAAAAAATATTCCACAAATAACTAAACCAGCAAGTACTTTTTGTGATGAATGCATCAGAGGCAACAAAATCAAAGTGAGTTGCAAAACAAAAGAGTATAATACCTTAAGACCTCTAGAGTTAGTACATACAAATTTGTGTGGACCAACAAGGATAAGGGATCTGATCAGTGAGAGATACTTCATGCTATTGATTGATGACTACTCAAGGATGACTTGGGTGACATTTTTGCATGACAAATCACAAGGATTTGAAAGATTTAATATTTTCAGAAGAATGGTTGAAAATGATAGTGGATACTGGTTAAAGTGCTTAAGATCAAACCAAGGTGGAGAATATTCTTCAAATGATTTTATTAACTACTATGAGAAACATGGAATCAAGAGACAATATTTAGTAGCAAGAACACCACAACATAATGGTGTGGTAGAGAGGAAGAATAGGATAGTGAAGGAAATAGCTAGAACAATGTTAAATGAGGCCAACATGTCGGATACATACTAGAAGGAAGTAGTTCATACTACTGTCTACACATTAAACCAAGTACAATTAAGAGTGAACAGTACAATGACTCCTTATGAGTTATGGTATGACCGAAAACCATCACTTAAGCATTTTAGAGTGTTTGGAAGTAAGTGTTTCATCAAGAGAGATGTTGATGAATTAGGAAGTTTTGATTCCCAGATTGATGAAGGAATCTTCTTGGGTTAGTCAACCAATAGCAAAGACTAGAAATGCTACAACAAGAGATTAAGAAAAATGGTTGATAGTATAAATATGATAATAGATGAAGACCTACATAAGATAAAATCTGCACTAGCACCCTACATTGATGATTCAGATATTGAGTATGAAGAACAATCTGACAATGGACCGGTAGAAGAAGCACCAAGAAAGAAATCCAACCGGTATATGTAGAAGAACCATCTAGAAGAACAGATCACATGAGATAAAAATGAAGGTGTGAAGACCAGAAGAAGACTAGCCCAGAATGATGAGCAAGTAAATTTCTACCTCATGACAAAACTTGAGCCCAAAACTTTTGATGAAGCTAGCAAAAGTGAAAAGTGGGTAGAGGCCATGGATGAAGAGTTAAAACAAATTGAGAAAAATCAAACTTGGGAACTTATTCCTAGATCGATAGACAAGAATGTCATAGGTACCAAGTGGGTCTACCAAAACAAAATGAATGAAGAAGGCAAGATAATCCAGCATAAAGAAAGGTTAGCTTGCAAATGGTATGCTCAAGTGGAATGTATTGACTTCAAAGAAACCTTTGCACTAGTTTCTAGGTTAGAGGCAATAAGAATGTTTTTAGCTTTCTCTACCTATAAAGGATACAAGGTTTACCAAATGGATATCAAATATGCATTCTTGAATGGTAATCTTGAAGAAGAGGTGTATAGGGGACAACTAGAAGGATATATATTACATGATGATGAGAGTTTTGTATGCCAGTTGAAGAAGGCCTTGCATGGTTTGAAGCAGGCCCCTAGAGCATGGTGTTCCTGGTTAGACAAATACTTGAAAGAGCAAGGATTATGGAAAGGCAATGCAGATAGAAAATTGTATATCAAGGTAAACGAAGATCATATGATTATAGTTGTTGTATATGTGGATGAAATTATCTTTGGTGGAGACAAGGACATCATGTGCAAAGAATTTGCAAATTAGATGAAGACAAAATTTGAGATGTCCATGCTGGGTGAGTTGTCATATTTTCTTGGTTTGCAAATCTCACAGCAGGGGAAAGGAATTTTCATCTTACAAACCAAGTATGTTAAAGACATGCTAAAAAAGTTTCAAATGAAGGACAACAAACCGGTAAGTACTCCAATGGTTACCGGTTGTAAATTGAGCAAACTAGATGAGTCACTGGAAGTAGAGCAGACATTGTATAGGTCTATGATTGGTAGTATGTTATATCTAACAACATCTAGACCAAATATAGTACAAGAAGTTTGCATGGTTGCAAGATTCCAAGATGCTCCTAATAAGTCTCACTTAAATGCAGTTGGGAGAATCTTTAGGTACCTACAAGGAATAGTCAGTTATGGCCTGTGGTATCCAAAGAAAGGAGACTTCACTTTGCAAGCTTATACTAATGCAGATTGGGTGGGATGTATTGATGATTGAAAGAGTACAAGTGGAGGTGCTTTCTACTTAAAATAACAATTAGTATCATCTCACAACGAGAAACAAGATTCAATGTCATTATCTACTATTGAGGTCGAGTATATAGAAGCTGCTGCATGTTGTTCACAGGTATTGTGGATGAAGCAGACACTGAAGGACATATAGGTGGAGATACCAGAACCTATTCCAATCCGGTGTGATAACTCGTGTAATCAACATATCCAAGAATCCAGTAATGCACTCAAGAACAAAGCACATTGAAATCAAGTATCACTTCTTAAGGGGGAAGGTAGCAAACAAGGAGGTCATAGTAGAGTATGTTCCAACCAATGAGAAGATTGCTAACATATTTAATAAGCCAATTCCTTTAGGCACATTTGAGTACTTGAGACAAAAGATGGGGGTTGTCCCATCATCAGGCAACACTTAAATGTGTAGGGAGATGTATGGTTTAGGTGGAGTCAACAATTTGTATTAACTTATGACTCTTGAATCATGAAGCATGGACACAAGGGGAGAATGTGTTCTACCGGTTGAAGACATGAGTTGTAATTCAACTCCTAAAGGGAGAGAATAAGGTTGGAGTCTAGTAGTATGATTGGTATCAGACTAAGGTTCCCTTTGCCATTGTTGTCAAAGGGGGAGAGAAACTAGTACAAAAAGTGGTGACATCAATGCCAAAGGGGTAGATTGTTGGCATTGAAATATCATTGATGTCAATAGGTATTGTAGGTTACTGGCAGAGTGTGTCAACCAGTATAAAGAAGATTGAACGGAAATAAAGAAGAGAAGTATATTCTAATTTGATATATGATATTATGTGTGTGAAAAGTGGACCTGTATCTGTATCTGGAATACACAACACTTCAATTAAGTCATTACATGCATGGTTAGACACATATAAACATGAATAATAAGACTATAACAAATCGACCAATTGCCTTCTAGTAGATGTGAGTTTAGGTTTCTCTTAGATTGCTAAGCTATCTAGTGACTAAACAACACCTAAACGAAGGATTTTTAAATCTATCTAAGCATTATATTAATGCTAGATGGATGCAAGATTAGTCTAACAAGATTTAAGCAATAAATGGGATAGATGATCTAAATATGTATGCAATAACTAATATGAATATTTGAATGCACAAATATTATTGAACCTAGAGCAAATACAACATGATAACAATATATTCTCTAGGATTTTTGAATGAGAGATGAGAGCCTGAATTTATAGAAAATTCAGAAAGAAACCAAAGGTTGAGATCAAATGATGATGAGTGGTCAAGATTTTCCAAGAGGAAGCACAATCTAGGTGAATTGATGTGATTGGATGCTTTTCTCAGTTTTAAAGGAAATTTAACTAAAATTAAGATAAAATTAGAAAAAACTGATTTATTCTCTATTTCATTCAATTTTAATATTTAATTGTTTTAATTGCTTTCTCTGAGATTATTTATCAATTTTTAATTTGTTTTTCAAGATTATCTCCAATTGATTTCTTTTCTCAATTTTTAATTCTTTCTTTGTCAATTAATCCCTTTTTTGATTTATTTCCTTTTTTGAAGATTTGTGCTCATAATTTCCAATTCCTCTTTCTTGATTTGTTTCTTTTTTTTGAAGAGTTATGGCAAATTGATTTATTTAATTAAATATGGTAGGATATTTAATAAAATAAATAAGATAATTATTTTAAATGATTTACTTGGAATTATCAATTAATAAAATAAATATTTAATTAATATTGAGTGATTAATTTGCCATGTGACATTGATGATTAAAGAATTGATTGTGTGCTCAAGATTTATTTAATTGCCTTTGGTTAGGACCTTGGTGACATTGTCGAGATTAGGGGCTCATAGTTTGGATGACCATTTTTAGGGTATTACATTTGCCTCCCTTTGAATTAATGTGCGAGCAACATGTTGGTTCAAAGAAAATTTGATGTCTAGGAGATCCCAGTTTTGAACTTGATTGATCACAAACTAGATGAAAAGCTAGGTGTTTATCTTAATTCAGAGTGACGAAGCTGAATGAAGTCTGATTAAAGTGATACCATTCGTGAACTTGATTGAACTTAGGAATGATAGAAAATAAAAGATACTAAACTTGAACTTGATTGATTAAGAAGCGGATCTTACTGATCTAGAACTTGATTGAACTTAGATATAGTGAGTGATGATAAAAATTGATCTTGAACTTGATTGATCAAGATATGATTAGTGAAGATAAACTGTCTAGCTTGATCCAAAGCGATGAATATTGAACATCTGCTTAGATTGAATGTGATCAAAGAAACTCTTTAAACCCTTGATTGAGTTTAAACAAATAATTAGCTTGATGAAAAGCGATGAAACTGATTAACGTTAAGAGATTGATTCAGATAAAAGGAAAATATCATCTTGATTTGAAGCGATGAAATTGATATGCCCCTAGAGGTTGATTTTATTCAAATGATCAAGAAATCTCAACTTGATATAAAGCGATGAAGTTGGGATGCCCCTAGTGATGAGGTCTTGTTTGATTTTCTTTAGTTGAAAAAGATGTTTTGCTCGACTTTCGATGAAGATTTGAAAATTTTCTCGACATTGAAGAATGTGAGGTCATAAGGTCATGAGTATGCCCACTTGGGAGCGAAATCAAAAAAAAATAGCGACGGTACATGATTATAGGCAATTTTGAGCAATGATAAGTTGTTTTTAGCACAAATTGATTCAGAGGAATTTTTGAGAATTTTGTGTTGATTTATAAGAAATTGAGTGCAAAATTGATTTGTAGAAAGTAAATTGAGATTCAACGTTGATTAACGAGAAATTGAGCGCAAATTCAAGAAGAGAATTAGAAGTTTGATGAAAAGCACTAAGTGGTCCAAAATTTGTGAAATTGACTAGCAAGATGATCTTGAATTTTGATTTCAATCCTGAAAATGGAGTTAGAACAGACAAATTAGCTAAGGGTACAATTTTCATGACCATCGGAGCAAGTTGAAAAATTAGGTTTTTGGCTATATATGGGGCAAAAGTGTCATTTTCAAATCATTTTAACCTTCCAAAGTTTGAAAAATCAAAAAGTCTTCTGTGAAGAAAATGGTGGTCCCTACCCATCAGCATCGATTTGAGTGCCAGAGATGTCATAACCAACCTTGAAACTACAAGCCAACGGTAAGTGATCTATCTTAAGCCTCTTTATGTTTCTAATTTTGAATTTTTGTGTTCATTTTTTAAGTTTTTCGCATGTTTGGGGTCAGGTTTTACGTTTTATCATGCGAGACAGGATCTTGTCATGTACGAGTAATTGGTAAATTTTCTTTTGTCGTTTGGGACCATTAGATTTATCGTTCAGACCCTACCCTTGTGTCGTACGACATGTTAGTAAAAAGACCATTTTGTCATGCAAAGTCTTATAATTTATCGTTTGGGAATGTTTTATCGTACGAGAGCCATTCCTGACTAGTACGAAATGCTACCCTTCTATGTTTTTTCGTTCGAGAAACAGTGAGCATTTTTTAAGGTCTAAACTTGAAAATTTGATTTTGCACTTGACTAAGTTGGATTTGCGTGATGTTTTATTTCTCATCTTGGCTTAATTGGAAATTTTTCTGATGTTCATTGTTGGGTTTTTGCAGGTTCAATTACCTCCTGTGCTCTTCAGATGCATATATCCTCCCACCATGGCATTAGTAGGACATTTATCTAAGGTTGAGTAGGCTCAGGTTGATTTATATGGTTTGACTCATCTTTTGAGATTACTTGATATCCATGTTAATCATGGTATGCTCACAACATTGGCTGAGCATTTTCACTCAGAGCATAACACGTTTCATTTATGAGTGGGGGAGTTGACTATCAATCCCGAGGATGTGCACAGGATCCTTCGTATCCCTTTTGCTGGGGATAAGGTGGATTATGATACCGCACTATTACCTGGAGTATAGGTAGTTAGGCATGTATTCCGGGATCCAGACATTTTGACCCATTCCATCAGTTGGGACATATTGATGAGCATATACAGCAAGGAATTTCTACTGGCATGTGCTCTAGTAGGTTTCATTGGTTGTTTTCTAATGCCAGATAGAGGGCAGCAAGGTTTCCAATGTGGATGGGGTCGGATGCTGGAGAGATTGGTTGAGACCCCTCGGAGACTTGGCTGGGGTTCTTGTATAATGGCTCACATGTATCGAGAGATGCATGAGATTGTGTACAGAGATGGTAGGAGCATGGCTGCGAGTGTATATATTTTACAAGTTTTGGCTTGGGGGCACCTTCCCATTTGTCAGCCGATGGTAGATGATAGTAGAGAGCTTGGGCAGCCGATTATATACAGGTATGCTCATTATATTACATAGCCCCATTTGGGCAAGACAAATTTTTGGAGATGACAGCTTGATGACCTGATAGCCGTAGTATGGAGACCATACAAGGGCTTAGAGCAAAGGGATGACTAGCAGCTGGTTTGCAGGGACCTTTTTGTTACGTGCCCTCTCATCGAGAGATCATAGACCATTGTTGAGCGATTCATCATTTCATGGGTGATGAGATAGTATGGCCGGCCTTAGGGGATATCCTAGGAGTATACAACTTATACGCATTATGCAGATGAGGAGAGATAGGGATGGTCTCCACGGTTATCCTATGCCTTGGCTATGTAGGAGCTGACTGGTCTCTAGCGACTGAGATGGGACTATTTGGACAATATGGCAAATGCAGGTGTATTGCCCCAGTTCAGGGATTGGTTTCAGCAGCATCCATTCCCTCGATTCAAAGATCCAGTAGAGTAGGCTCCTCATATTGAGGATGTTGAGGATGATGCCCCCACACCAGCATAGGGATAGGGATAGGGCCAGAGGCAAGGATAGGGACAGAGAGCCAAGGCTCTAAGGTGGGAAGGTGGTGATCCTGGTGCTAGCAGTAGCAGGGTTTCGGCTGAGGGTGGATAGCAGAGGGGTGAGAGCAGATCCCTTGGGAGAGTAGAAGTGAGATTAGGCAGGACTGAGGAGGAGCAATGAGCTCTGAGATAGGTTTGACAATGGAGGGATGATTAGGGTGGTACTGGAGGTGGAGATGGGGGGGAGAGCCTGTGAGAGAGAAGGGTATGGACACAGGATGGTCAATGAGAGAACATCTTGCAGAGCTACACTCACAGTTGACAGTGGCTCAAACTCAGCTAGCAGAGCAAGACCGACAACTTGCAGAGGTGAGGGTTGAGCGAGATCAGCAGTTGGCTGAGCTGAGAGCAGATCACGATCGACAGGTTGCAATGATGAGAGCAAAGTGAGACACCCTCCAGTAGGAGGTTTTGCATCAGAACAACATGATAGACTACTATGTTGTAGCATACAACATGGTAGTTCCAGTAGCACAACAGGTGATCCCCTATTCACAGTATATGGCATGTTCAGAGGGAGCTTGGGTACCTCGACAGGATCCCAGTCATCAGGCTCCTCCTCCTCCACTAGGCGATGAGGGAGAGGGTGTCAGCTAGATATTTCTTTTTATGGCTGGGATATTTATTTTGTTTGTAGACACACCCATTTTTTGTAGCCGATACAATTCTTGCTCCGATGGGAGTTTGTACATGTCATTGGACATCATTTTGTACTCTTAGACTTGATATATATATATATATATATATACGAGATTCAATTTGACTTCATCGTACTTGTGTTGATTTGATTTTTGAGATGCTTTCTATATGCTTTATTCTACATGTATGCATTTTTAATTTAGTATGAATGTGAATGAGTAATGCAAATTTTTCATTTTTCTGTGCAATAAGATGGATGCAAATGGGTGTATGAATTTTATATAAAATGCTTATGTATGCAACTAACATCTCAAAACACAAGTACTCGATCAAAGAAATGATGAAAAGAGACCACTTAGCTAAGAAATGATGATGCTTCCAACTCTCATGAAGAAGATAAAGAAATTAGTGTTACCATACCGAAATTACTCTAAATTCATGAGATGTAGAATGAAATGCAAAATGATATGCAAAATGCAACCTAAACCTAGTCACTGGACTTTGAAAAGCTTAATTTTCATCATTGAGCATTTTACAATTATAGCAGGCAAAATAGAGTTCATTTCTTTTCATGTGCAATATTAATTATCTTGTCCGCAATGACCCTTTTTTTCGTTCATATCCTTGGATAGATTTCACAGGGACCTGAATTGCATCATAAAGAAATTCCCTCAAAATAGACAACAAAATGATGTGGACCTCCCTGTAGCATTCAAATAAGGGGATTCGAGGTATGTGAGGCGATTCCACCTTGATGTGAAGACTCTTATCACAGACACCCAGCTAATTTAGATGTTTCCAGATAATTGGGATCATTCCTTCAAGCAGAAAACAAAGAAGATATTATGCCCCCAATCCTTGCTCCTCTTAGTCATGATAGACTTCCTTGAGCTACTTAGAGGGATAATAATCTAAAACCAATATAAAAGGCAACATACAAAGAAAATTTTCATGCACAGCTCAAACTGTTCAGTGATTTGTTTTCAGTTTTGTTGTTTTGATTGTGTACTTAGTGATAAAACTCTTCAGTAGTTAGGAGATAGGTAACTGACTCGAAGTGGACGACCAGGTTTCACTAACATAAGGTTGACTTGGTTGATACTGCTTAGGACATGTAATGTGCTCTTGTCAATTACCTAAGACTAGGACATTGATCGGTTTCAAGCCATGAGGGTTCCAACGAACCAGGATGTCACAAAAGTGACTGAAATATGTACAAGTGAAAGCAAAGATGTATGAAAGTAGGAATGCCAACATTGTGTTGATAGATGGAGCACTTGAATACAAGAGGCACCTGTTTACCAGGTTCTCACCTTCTTTGCAGAGATTCATTTTTTTATTTTTTACCAAGGTGCCTGTTTACCAGGTTTTCACCAAGGCATTTTATCTATTTTTCCCTTTTTTTTTTCTTTTCTTCAGGACTTTTTCTAATTTTTAGGATTTCTGCAGGACTTTTTCTGATTTTTATGATTTTTTAAGGACTTTTTTTTATTTTTATGATTTTTTCAGGACTTTCTGATTTTTTATGATTTCTTCAAGACTTTTTAGTTGTATAGGTTGTTGGAGCATATAATTTTTAAGTGAAGAATTTCTTTAGATGGATGGTGTTGATAGGTTCGCAAAGCTGTTCTCCTTCCGATGTGGAGAGTTGATAGGCACTAGAGCCAAAAACTACAATAATGATATAGGGACCTAGCCAGTTGGGTTCAAACTTCCCTTTGTTGTCTCAAAACTGTTGATTTTTAGGATTTTCTCTTAGAACTAGGTCACCAACCTAAAATTCTCATTGTTGAACCTTTTTGTTATATCCTCTAGACATTCTCTTTTGATACACTCTAAGATGATCAAATGCCACTTGTCGACACTCATCTAGAAATTTGAGCTCTTGCAATCTAGATATTCTATATTAGTCATCAGTAACAAGACCTTGCAAAGAAACTCTTAGAGATGGTATTTCCACCTCAATAGGTAATACTGCTTCAGACCCATACACCAGAGTAAAAGGTGTAGCCCTAGTAGGTGTTCAGATACTTGTTCTATAAGCCCACAATGCAGGATTGAGCTGTAGATGTCAATCCTTCCTAGATTTGTTCACTGTTTTGTGCAAGATAGTCAGTAGGTTTTTGTTAGATGCCTCTGCTTGTCCATTACCTTGAGGGTAATATACTGATGACTAGTGTTGTTTTATTTTGAATTTCTCATAGAGTTTGTCTAGATCTTTATTCTTGAACTGTCCTCCATTGTCTGTTATAATGGATGAAGGTATACCATACTTGTAGATGATATAATTAAGAATAAAGATAGCTACTTGTTTGCTAGTTGCTTTGATGAGCAGAACTGGTTCTACCCACTTAGTGAAGTACTCAATGGTAGTTATAATAAATTTTTATCCGTTAGATGATATAGGATATATTTGGCCAATTAGATCAAATGCCCACTGTTGGAAGGGCCAGTGTGTCACAAAGGGTATGAGATCCCTTGCTAGAGCACGGATAAGGTGCCCATGTAGTTGATACTTTTCACAGGTTTTAGCAAATTTTATAGCTTCTTTCTCCATGTCTGGCCAGTAGTAGCTAGCCCTTAGTAGTTTTTGTGCTAAAGTTAGACCATTCGAATGGGATCCAAAAACACCTTCATGAACCTTGGATAATGCACATTGGGACTCCTCAGTTTCTAGACATCCAAGCAAAGCATTATCTAAACCTCACCTGAATAAGTCGTTAGCAATGATGATGTACCATGACGCATTTCAAATTAGGTTCCTTTTTTCATTTCAGGAAAGATTACCAAGGACAACTTGGTCATGCAGGTAAGAGTAAATGTGGCTATAACGAGATGAGTCATGTCCAATAATAGAATAGACCATCTGGGACTCAAGGGAATCATAGGAAGGATAATGTAACTCTTCTACCAAGAATTCAAAGTGAAAATTAGACTCTTGTAGTTGTAGTATAGATGCCAAAGTGGCCATTGCATCCATTGCTCTATTTGTTGTTCTGGGGATCTGCTGAAATGATACGAAGGCAAAGTATTTCTTGAGATCATCCACCATTCTCTTATAAGGCATAATTTTCTCATCTCTTGTCTGATATAGATCACTGACTTGGTTGATAATGAGTTGGGAATCTCCATAGACATGTAATTCAACAATCTTCCACTCGATGGCCAGCTTGATCCCGTTTACCAAAGCTTCATATTCTGCAATGTTGTTTGTGAAAGGGAAGAGAATCTTACAAGCTTTTGGAATTGAATATTTTGGAGGAGTAATAAAAATTATTCCGACACCAGAACCATGTTGAGTGAAAGACCCATCAAAGAACATCTTCCATGATTATTCAGTAAGGTGCATGATTGATTCATCTGGAAATTATATATATACAGAGGTTGACTATCTTCAAGTGTAGCATCAGCAAGTTGGTCTACAATAACCTATCCTTTGATGGCTTTACATTTTGCATATTCGATATCAAATTCCGTAAGAACCATGACCCATTTGGCCAATCTTCCTATAAGCGTTGCTTTACTAAGAAGATATTTGATGGGCTCAATCTTAGCTACCAGCTTAATAGAGTGTGCCAACATATAGTGCCTTAATTTTTGTGATGCAAAGACCAATTCCAAGCATGCTTTCTCTAGTATAGTGTAGTTCATTTTATATGACACCAATGTTCTACTGATGTAATAGATAGCTCATTCCTTTTTATTGTCATCCTATTGTGCCAGAAGTACCCCCAGTGAAGTATTTGTAGCTGATATGTATAGGATCAGTGGCTTACCTTGAATCGGTGGAATTAATATGGGTGGATTAGAAAGATATTTTTTGATTTGTTGTAAATGTTGTTCACAATCTTTATCCCAGTTGTATTGAACTCCTTTCCTTGATACCTTCATGAAGGGTTGAGCTTTGTCTGCTACCTGAGATATAAAACACCTTATTAATTGAAGACGACCCTGTAAACTTCTCATTTGACTGATATTCTTGGGTGGAGGCATTTCCATTATAGCTTGGACCTTTTCTGGATCAACCTCAATTCCTTTTTTTGAAACTATGTAACCAGGCAGTTTTCCTAATGTTACCCCAAATGCACACTTTTTAGGATTTAATCGGAGTTTGAATCTTTCCATTCTATCCAGTATGAAGCCTAGTTCTTGAATATGCGTAGATCTCTTCATGGTTTTTACCAGGGTGTCATCAACATAATCTTCGATGTTTTTATGCATCATATCATGAAAGATAGTGGTTACCACTCTTTGGTAAGTTGCTCATGCATTCTTTAGACCAAACGACATAACATTCTACTAGAAGGTTCCCCATGCACATGTGAAAGTTGTCTTTTCTTGATCTTTAGGTGCTATCTTGATCTAATTGTAACCAGAGAATCCATCCATTAATGAATACATCTCATATCCAGCAGTCATATCTACTATCATGTTGATGTTGGGCAATGGAAAATCATCTTTTGGACATGCTTTGTTGAGATCCCTGAAGTCTGTGCAAACTCTAATAGATTTGTCTACCTTTGATACAGGTACTATATTTGATATCCATTCTATGTATCTATAGCTCTGATAAATCCAACTTTCAACAATTTTTCTAGTTCAACTTTTACTAGCAGTGCCACATGAGGATGCATCTTACGGAGTTTTTGCTTGACTAGTTTAACTCCTGGTGTAATAGAGAGATGATGCATGATGAGATCAAGATCTAGTCCTGGCATATCTGAGTATGTCCATGCAAAGTTGATCTTCTTTTCTGAAAAAAGGTTGCTGGAATCTTTTAACTCTTCTGCTAATAGTGATTGAGCTAAATGAATGATGTGTGGTGTCTCTTGACTCCCAATGTTCACTGGCTGAGTTAGCTTGATCAATATAGAAGACCTCTCCTGGAAATGACTTGGTAGTGTATCAAGTATCTCACCTTCAAGCGCCTCAGAGAGGTTTTCACCCTTAGGTACGTCCTTTATTTTCTCTTTTTTAGATTATGATACCACCACAATGTGGTTTTTGCCATCAAGTCTTTTATTTTTATTTTTCTTATTTTTGCGACTAAGATACTTGATATCCGCTTCAGTCATGTTTTCATTATGTTCGCCGGTGGAAGAGTACATGGGTTCAACTGCATTGAGATAGTAGGCTAACGCATAGCCATTAAAAAATGTAGGTACATTCAAGAGTTGGTTATAAAGAGTACAATCAATCAGTTCCAGATGCATTAAGGATAAGGTTGGAATAGGCTCAAGGGATTTCACAGTACTATCATCGTGGCTTTGGACCGACCAGTCGAGTTCCAAAAGACTACCTTGCGTATGTGTCTCAAGACCAGGAAGAGTTACGACACAATTATTGAAATTCATGTTAGTATTTATTGGACCTAACCCAACCGACCTACTTCTAGTGTTGTCATCTACTTCAAACTAGACTACATACCGTGGTGTGACAGTAACAGGATTAACGGACAACATCTCAACATTCATGATAGAGTAGTCATAATGTGTTGTTGAATAATTATTGTTATGAATAGAGCTCCTATCTGAGTTATCAGAGTCATAAGACAAAGTTTCTGACTCGTCTTCAAGTTATCAACACCCACATCTTTGATGTTGCAAGTTCCTTCATGATTTGGTTCATTGATTGCTTGTATTTGACACACTTTTGGACATAACCTTGATGGTTCCTAATAATCCCTGTCATCTATTCCATTCAGCTTCCTCTAGACTGATGACTAGTTATGTTTCTATAGCTTCTAATTCTTATTTTGTAGTTCTATACCTAATTTGTCCTACCTCGTTAGAGGGGGAGTTAGTAGGTGAAGAAATTGCTTGTTTCCTTTCTTCCTCCACCTGTCGTTCATAGTCTTCTTGTATTTTTAGTCTAATTTCTTCTATTTTCTTTAACATTTTTAGGTGTATCAGCTCTTGTGCATTATCTATGATATCACTAGATTCTTCAGGGGTTTCTATAGTAGATGTATCTGAGAGATGGCCAAGACCCCATTCATACTAATTTGAATCAGTTTCTGAATCATCTACTTGTTGTCTGCCAGTATATGTGACTGGAATGTTCAGCGGGGCAAACAATTCTCTGATTCTGTATACTTCATCTCTCATATCCTCTAGGACTTCTACTTCCTGTGGTATTATAGCTGATAAAACTAGAACTTGATTACCATCTGTTTCCTCTCTCTAGGTTGGCAATTCTTTTTGTTCATTGTCACACTCTTCCTAAGTTTGTTGAGTATTAATTTCTTGTGTTGTTAAAGGTAATACCTTTTTCTTCCACTTACGTTGATGGTGGGGCATGTGCTTCTAATCTGGTGACTTTCTTGGATCATATCCTAGTCCAGCTTTATCATTGGCAGACTTAGTTTGTAATTGAATAGGTTCAACAATACCTTTTTAACGTTTACCTAGAGGACCAGTACCTGAATATCCCATGTGTTGAAGCATCTTATAGCTTGGACCATATTGTGTTGGGGAAATCTCACAATGTCGTATTTCTTTGTTTGCACTTTCTTCTTAGAAAAGTGATTTGAGGACATCATCTTCTTCTATTTCACCTACAAGAGAAGTAGAGGATTGTATAAAGACACCATCATAAATGAATTTTGGAGTTGAAGTTTGTGGCTTCATAACCTCTGATGGTTTTCTCGACTATCTTGGTGATGAAGGAAGAGACATTAGTGAGAGTATAGGCTCTATTTTGTAGCCATCTCTACCAGCGTTTGTGATTTTCAATTTCTTTTGTAAATCTTTCAACAAAGATTCCGAACTTTCAGCTATAGAGACTGCTCTATTATGAGGAATAAAAGCATCAGCACTCTGCATTAATGTATTGCAGGTATAACTTGTATCAGCAAGAATACTGACTTCAACTCCATTATAAGGAAATGTCAGGCATTGATGATACATAGATGGTACTGCTTTCATCTCATGAATCCATGGCCTGCCCTGTAAGATGTTGTATGAAAGATGAAGATCCAAGACTTGAAAAATGACATATCTTTCTATAGGTCCTACCCTCATCAGTAATCACACCAGATCCTTAGAGGTTCTTTCTTCTTCATCATAAGCCTTGATTGTTATTTTCTTTGTTAGATCAATAACATTTGTAGAAAATCCCAGTTGTGTCAGTAGATTGTAGGTACAGATATTCTACCCAACACCTTCATCTATCAAAACACATTTAACTTGGTGTTTATGGATCATGGCTTCAATGTGTAATGGCTGGTTATGTGGGTGACTCAGTGAGTTATCATCTTCTTTAGAGAAAGTGAGGTAATGAGGTGAGGTCAGGTGACCCACCATAGATTGAAACCGATCTATGTCTAAATCTTTAGGGACACTGGTGGTAAGTAAAGCCTTGTCCAAGACTTCTCTATGAGCAGAAGAGATCTTAAGCAATTCCAAAATGGAGATTTGAGCATTGGTTCTCTTCAATTGTTTGACAATATTATAACCAGGAGAAGACGATGAAGCCAATTGTTTTGATTTGGCCATGGTTTTGTCTATTTGTCTACTTGGTAGATTTGATGTTGTTTGATCGAAAGTTGAGGAACTAGCTCCTGGGAGAGTAATCTTCCTTTGAGCGCGAGTCATGGCATTAGCAGCTTGTGCTTGCCTTTGGTGATCCTAGACTATGATCACATTGTAATATTCAGGTTGAGCATATTCAATCACATTGATCACATTATCATTATTAGTGTAGGTATAATTGACTCTAGCTCCTCCCTTGGATTTTGAGGAATCTCCTTGTTCATAAGTCGATAAGGGATCTTTAAAGGCCTTATGATCAACATTAGTCACGTGATTTCCAACAAAGATCTTTCCTGCGTCAATGAGATCTTGGATTTCATGTCGGAGTTTCATGCAGTTGTTTATGTTATGTCCCTTGTTCTGATGATATTCATAGTATTCATTTTCTCTCCACCATTTGGGTCTAATTTCTGGGTCATATGGTCTAGAATTATCTGGCAATGTTATCAGATTATTTGCCAATAAAGTTATAAAAGTAGGTTCATATGATTCATCTAGAGGAGTAAAATCACACTTAGGTTTTGAGAGCCAAGGCTTTTCTTTAAACCATTCTCTTGTTTTCTTTGGAGGATTTTCTGCCACAGTTTCAGCTGCCTTGAGTGCTTGCGTGCCATTGGCCAAGTTAAATATTGTGGATTTTGTTTTTGCTTGGAAAGTATCTACCACTCCATCACTAACAATGTTTCTGTTGTTATCTTTTCTGTATTTCCAGTACTTTCTCTTTTCTTTAGAGCTAGAACCTTGCGATGTTTCTTTCCAAAGCAATATATCTCCCTTTTTTATAAGCACATCTTCCATTCTGAGGGTGTTATCCACCATTTTGTTGAATGAAGGGTGTACTTGCATCTGGACACTTTACTTTAATTCAGGGATTAGGTTGTTGACAAAGATATCCATTTTCTCAAGAGCTGGGATAGTCCGTGAATATCTAGAGAACATCTTTCTCCATCGTTGGAGAAAAGTGAGAAAGGGTTCTCCTATCTTTTGTCTGGTATTGCAAAGTTCTATCATGGTGACCAGGTGATGAATTTTGTATGAGTATTGTTGTAAAAATAGTTGGATTAGTTCTTCAAATGTTTTTATTCCTTTGGGTAGACTTGAGAACCATTCCATTACTTGACCCCCTAAACTCCTTAGGAAAAGGCGCATAAGGTACGTTTGATCATGCATGAACTCCATACAGGAAGCACAACACTTTCTGACATGATCTTGAGGATCTAAGGTACCATCATATTTGTCAAATTTTGGGATCTCAACTCATGAAGGAAACAGAGGCATGTAAAGGTTTTTGTCAAATGGGAATGGGCATAGGTGTCCAAAGAATATTGCTTTGGTGTTTTATCTTTGTTTTGTAGTTTTGTGACCGCAGTTTGTAATGTTTGTATTTGTTTGCTTATTTTTCCCCATGGTGTCTCTTCCTCTTTAGCAACGAGGGCCTCCACATTATAACCAGTAGGGAGTTTGGCCCCTTGCTTTGCTAATTCTGGGAAATAGTTTTCTTTTTCCGTAGCCATGATGACCTTCATCATTTTTTGGAACTCTTTATCATTCTGACATTTATGTACTTCGGCTTCAGGAGGTTTAGGAAGCTCAGATTTAGTTGATGAGGAATCACTGTCAGTGGCATGATTGCTAAAGTTGTCATGAGTGTCTTGTTTATTAGCTTCTCTTTCTTGTCTTTCCCCAGACATGGTGGGAGATAGGGGCAGACCAAATATTGGTAGATCGTAAACTGGTATCTATAATGAGGACAGTTTATTGTAAAAGGGGTTTTCCACAAAGAATGGATTGTCTTTTGACGAAAAGGGCGTTTCTTTTTCTGTCTCTTTTGCTGCGAGAATTTCTGGTTTGAACAGGCATTTTGTAACCGACAGGATTGAGAGCCAAATGTTTTGCAGAAGTCAAGATCAAATTGTAGCTAGTAGTTCATTTAACGTGGTGATTGAGAGATGTAACTAAGATTTGGTCTGGTTTCAAGAATGATCTATCCTATGTAAGACGTTATCTAAGTTAACTTAGGTTTGATAAGATGTTTGTTTGAACTAGTTGAGAGATTATCGACAAAATCGTGCAATGCAATGGCAAAGGTACACTATCAAGGTTGTTTATGCTCTGGAGGATGATAACCAGTTTTAGGCTTGCTGTAAACTATTTTAGACAGGTTTGACTATTCTGAATTGGCAAAATCAGAGACTCGTACAATAAAAATTTCTGAGTCTGTATGATAGTATAACAGCTTCACGACAACAATATTTTTGTTTCATGCAAGTTACTACCTAGTACCATATGACAAATGGGTAGGTCCCGAATGACAAAAGATTCTGTGTAGTTTTGTCTCGTATGACATAGGATTTAGCTTAAATGACAGACTGCTGGGTCTCGTATGATAGAGGATTTAGCTTAGATGACAATTTAGAATACTCGTACGACACAGGATATGGTGCAAGATGACAAATGATCAGGCTTGTACAACTGTTAATAGGATAGAGACAAGGATTTTGAGTTTTTTTTTTTCGATTGCTGAGTATGACAACTAAGTATGACCAATTCTGAGGTGGACTGATTTTTTACTAGGATAGACTAGCTTCGACATGGATAGAGTTTTATCACTAAGTTGTTGACTTGTTTGATTTGTTTTCTCTAGTTTTAGTATTTGAGTTTTAGTTTCAGGGATGAAAACATGGAAAACACACAGTATAAATAGTAACTCCAATCACAACACGAAAACCCTATGGAAGTTGACTTAGAGAAGAAAACTTTTGCTTGCTGACTTAGGTACACACCCAATAGCTAATCAAAATACGATCGTTGAGTCTCACACAATGGATTTTCAATGCCATATTAGCCGACTCCAAATGCTAATGGGGGCACGATATGGCAAATGTCTTGGGAGAGTTACTATCTCTCTTGCACAAAGATTATCAACCTTTCGAAGGTGAATCGGGTAGCTTCTAATTTTAATTAGATCTAGTAAGGGTTACGTTCAATGCGTGAAGGTATAAACTCAATTAAGAGGTCTCCCAGCCTTGAAAACCAAGGTTCAATATACCCAAAGGTACTGAGGAGAGCTATTCTCGAGTATTTCCGTTGACTTGATTTTCATCAAATCACGTTTATTTTATAGTGGGTTGGAGTACTTGGTGTTTAGCCATTCCCACTTAGGTCATTCCCCTCACACTAGCCATAATGGCTTTAAGATTTTTTCAACCCCTTAGGAGGGCAAGCCTACTAAAGATGTACAAATCTCAAACAAAGAAAAAACCTCAAGGGTCTAGATTTCTGATTGTCTTAAAAAGAGAAGAGCATACTCTCCTAGCTCTCAGAATTTTCTAAAAACACAAAAAATAGATTTGTTCATTAACCAGATAGCAAGTTAGGTGCCTAAAAAAATTAAAGAATACATGATGTTTGATTGATTTCTCTTTAGGCAACCTGCAAAAGCAACACATCAGTAGTCATGTTGTTTTTATTCTTTGATAGGCATATGTTTGATTGATAAATTATTTGACAAGCATCCTATAAGAAACTGGTTAGGCTGTGAAAATACTAGGCAAACAGAAGATAATTTAGGGTTAGCGTTAGCGTAATCAAAATTTAATTCAAGAAAAACCCCGAAAAGTGAAACTTGCTTTTAATCTAACAGAAAATAGAATCATACGACAATTCTCATAAAATGGAATGACAAAAAACTTTTATCGTACGAGTCAAAAATTAGCACTACGACAAATGACAGGATATAACATTGTGTCATACGATAAATGCCAGGCTTCAATATAATGTTGTACGATGCAATGAAACTGCTTGTACGATATTTCACAGAGATTGTACGCACGAAACCTGTAGGATAAAAAGAATGATTTTGAGGCCGAAAAAGTAGTTTTTTGCCCCACAGTGGGCGCCAGAAATGTGTGTGTGAAAAGTGGACCTGTATCTGTATCTGGAATACATAACACTTCAATTAAGTCATTACATGCATGGTTAGAAAGATATAAACATGAATAATAAAACCATAACAAATTGACCAATTGCCTTCTAGTAGATGCGAGTTTAGATTGCTCTCAGATTGCTAAGTTATCCAGTGACTAGACAACACCTAAATGAAGGATTTTTAAATCTATACGAGCATGATATTAATGCTAAATGGATGCAAGATTAATCTAACAGGATTTAATCAATAAATGAGATAGATGATCTAAATATGTATGCAATAACTAATATGAATATTTGAATGCACAAATATTATTGAACCTAGAGCAAAAACAACATGATAACAATATATTCTCTAGGATTTTTGAATGAGAGATGAGAGCCTGAATTTATAGAAAATTCAGAAAGAAACCAAAGGTTGAGATCAAATGATGATGAGCAGTCAAGATTTTCCAAGAGGAAGCACAATCTAGGTGAATTGATGTGATTGGATGCTTTTCTCGGTTTTAAAGGAAATTGAACTAAAATTAAGATAAAATAAGAAATAACTGATTTATTCTCTATTTCATTCAATTTTAATATTTAATTGTTTTAATTGCTTTCTCTAAGATTATTTATCATTTTTTAATTCATTTTTAAAGATTATCTCCAATTGATTTCTTTTCTCAATTTTTAATTCTTTCTTGGTCAATTAATTCCTTTCTTTATTTATTTCCTTTTTTGAAGATTTGTGCTCATAATTTCCAATTCCTCTTTCTTGATTTGTTTCCTTTTTTTGAAGATTTATGGCAAATTGATTTATTTAATTAAATATGCTAGGATATTTAATAAAATAAATAAGATAATTGTTTAAAATGATTTACTTGGAATGATCAATTAATTAAATAAATATTTAATTAATATTGAGTGATTAATTTGCCATGTGACATTGATGATTAAAGAATTAATTATGTGCTCAAGATTTATTTAATTGCCTTTGGTTAGGACCTTGGTGATGTTGTCGAGATTAGGGGCTTATAGTTTGGATGACCATTTCTAGGGTATTACAGATATCATCAGTATGAGGTGAGATGGAGGAGTGTGTTGACATGCTTGAGTAATAATTGGTAAGGCATAAACTAGTATGAAGGCTGGTTGTTTGTTTATGATGAAGAGGCAGAATGTTAGATGAATCACAACAACACTCGATGAGAAGAATAGAAAGAATGGCATGAAGACATATTAGAAGGCAAGATGAATTGTTAGGATGATGTGTTTCTGGTAAGAGTGATACATACCGGTAAGGGTTTGTACCGATAGAGATGTTCTAGTTTGAACCAAATATTTGTCGATGAGTTGAATGTATGATGATGCATACCCCATGGAGCTAAGGTGGAAAACATGTAGAGGTCGGTGAAATATTCATGGACATGGTTGTCTGTGTAGCAAGTGGTCATTAAATGATAAAACCGTAAATCATGGGTTGATATCTGACTGATGCGGCTCGAGGAAGAATGGATGACAGAGAATGATCAGACAGTTGAGGGATTATGTTCAAAGCATGAAATATGATTGTAGATTGACCTCGAGAATGAAACAACTAGATCATAAATGTGTCAACAGATTTCAAGGCCAAAAAATAGGGTTACGTTTTCTATTTTTGGCAAACATGTTTTGGATAGATGAAAAACGCGTGATGATTTATCTCCCCAAAGCAGGTGAGCAATCCAAGGCAGATCGAATCATATTGGGTACAAATTTGATTGAAGGAGGGAAACCTTAACTGTCGTAAGCTTCAATTAGTTTTTGGCAGGAAGCCTTAAGCTTAAAAGATGTCGACTTGGGACTGATAAGAATTGATGTTGGTGAATGAAATGAGTGGGCAAAGATTGTGTTGAATGAAAAATAAGAAAAATCTTAAGTGACTATGAGTGTTGAAGGAGAAATCGGTAAGGTGTGTATGAACCAACAAAGAATAAACTGACAGAGGCAGAACCTGGCAAAGTGTGGTCAAGTGTGAGTTGAATCCAGTAGTTAGAGGAAGAGAAGTTTTAGAAAAGTAAGATTAAGCTGAAAGGCATTATTGCAAGGTGTGTAGAGTTTTCATAGACAAGTAAGATTGAAACTAGTAGAGCAGAGTACTGAAGGGTTGCAAAAATTAATTTATAACTGGGAATTTATTTGTGTATTTGAATCTTCATATTGTCTTCACTAAGTAGGTGCTTAGTGTAGGGCTTGTAGCTCCTTTAGGTTGTAGCCTATAAAATGTTCAAGGGTTGGTGCTTCTTTGAGTCAGTGCTCATAAATCAGGGGTTGGTGCCCTAAAATTGTAATCATATCATTTTCATTATGAGGCTGGATTGGAGCAGAAGATCTCCATTAGCTATTCTCATCGAGGTATTTCCCACATTGGGTTTTCCTTGTATATCTGGTGTTATGTGATGCATTTTGTTAGATAGTTCAGATAACCAGAAGACAATTGAGAGTGGGGGATGAATAAGTTGTCACAGATTATATGAACATTCAACAATTAAAACTTTAATACTAGAACCCAAAACAATAATATCAAAATAACAATTTCACAGATTATATGAACATTCAATAATTAAAACTTTAATACCAGAACCCAAAACAATAATATCAGAATAATAGTTAATCCAATTAAGCATAAAGAGTAATCATAAAATAAAAGCCATCCACACAACACCAAGATTTGTACGTGGAAAACCTGGTAAAGAGAAAAACCACGGTGGGAAGCCTACCCACAGTTAGATAATACTTCTACAGTAAGTATGTGAATTACAATGAAGGGGCATGCACTTGTAGGAAGGCCAACAACCTAGAGCACACTTCTCATCACAAAAGGATCCTCACCAACTACATATAAATCTAGACTGCAATCTGGAGAAGTGTTGAACTATAAAAGATAGCATCTCCTATTCCTGAGTACAGTTTCTATTAAGCTCAATACTGGAGGACTAAATCCTCTTACATAAAACCAATTCGATCTCCAATGATCGACCTACTCTTCTGCCTGAATGATATTACATTATTTTCACATTACATTCCTTGATCATGAACTCTTACATTAACCATGATGATCTATAATGAGACCTTACATTTATTTATACAAACCCTCGACCATAAATAATAAGGTCGGCCACCAGATAATAAGTTGATTACATAATCAGAAACCATGTTGGCCTTAGACCAAAAAAACAATATCAACACATAAGACATCCCAGAAATACATCAATAGATCCTATCCACACGTTACATTAAAGCCAGTCCATAACCTAGATCAACTGAGACCAAGTATAGGTCCACACACTTCAACAATGATCTCCAACCACCAAAGTATTGAACATGGTCATCAACAACATCCTGAAACTCCACCAGAAGCTGCACCAACACCACTTATCCAATTCATCAAAGATCTCCATCAAAATCTCTACTGGTGAAACCCTCGCCGGAACCAAAAACCAATCTTCTAAGAAAGCAAGATAGCATCCAATCACTAGACCAAAACCAACTAACCAAATATGAGTATAAGTATCATGAACAAGCCAATTCCATCACCAGACTATATCGGATCATACCGTATCCAAGTTAACTTGAAGCCACTTAACCTACCGGGACCAAAAGGGTGTCGGTAAAGCATCCAAATAGCTAGTGTTGATATCAGTGACAAAACATCAATGCAACACATAATCAATTCCACCAAATGGTCAACAATCTCCTCCTTTAGCATTGATGACAACACTAGATGTGAAAAACATCTAAGTACCAAGAAATGCCAAACAAATCTCCCCTATGGAAGACATCCAAAAAATTCCCACAATAGCTCTAAATATTAATATGTCTCCCCCTTTGAATAATATCTTTGTAAAGCTCTGAATTTATTTTTCATATCAATATCTCTCCCCCTTTCTTTTCCTTTTTCACATCACTATCTCTCCCCCTTTGACATCAATGCCAAAAATGTGACAGAAATATCAAAGCAAAAACATAAGTTTCTAAGTCACAAAGATGACTACTCTCCCTGAGCAGTAGCATACCACATCAGTGTCAGAATGCATAGTATCTTAGATAGTGCATGTCAGACTGATGCCAGACCGCATCAATCAAGTCTGTATTGAAGGGGTAGAAACTCCCAATCTATCTCTTAGGTACTCAGATGATTCCTTGGATAACGGTTTAGTGAAAATATCTACAATCTTCTCTGTAGTGTTCACATAAACCAGTTTAACTTCATTTGCTTCCACCTTCTCCTTCAAAAAGTTATACTTGATAGATATGTGTTTTTTCTTAGAATGAAATACCAGATTCTTTGATATATCAATAGTAATAGGGTAATCAAAGTGGATAGCTACTGGTGCACCACAATCTACCTTTATATCCTTCAACATTTGCTTCATCCATAAAACTTGTGTACAGTTAGTAGCAGCAACAACATACTCAGCTTCAACAGTACATAGAGAAGTACATGACTGTTTCTTGTTGATCCATTAAACCAACTTCTTTCCAAGAAAGAAAGCTCCACCAAAAGAACTTATCAGATCATCAACATCTCTAGTCCAATCAGCATCTGTATATGTACATAAAGTAAAGTTATCATTCTTAGGGTACCACAAGCCATATTTTGATGTACCTTGAAAGTATCTAAAAATCTTTTTCACTACCATCTCATGATTTTCTCTAGGATCACTCTGAAATATTGAAACAATACAAACAACATTCATATTGTCAGGCCTAGTCAAAGTTAAATAGAGCAAACTGTCAATCATAGATTTGTATCTTGTAGGATTTACCCATGCAAAAACATCTTTTCTTGTCAATTTCTCACTTGTAACCATAGGTGTACTCACCGGTTTAGAATCTCCCATACCAAATTTCTTCAACAATTCCTTAGCATATTTAGTCTAATAGATAAAAATTCCTTTGTCAGTCTGATTAATCTGCAAACCTAAGAAAAATTTCATCTCACCAATCATAGACATCTCAATTTTTTTTTCCATATTCTTAGAAAATTCTATGCATAATTTATCTTCACCTCCAAAAATAATGTCATCAACAAATACTTCAGCAATCAGTATATCATCATCAATGATTTTATAGTATAAATTATTGTCAGCACTACCTTTAGTAAAACCAAGCTTCAAAAGATATTTATCCAACCTTGCATACCAAGCTCTAGGTGCTTGTTTCAATGCATTTAAAGCTTTCCTTTGCCTGCAAACCATGTCTGTATCATCTGATAGTGAAAAACCATTAGGTTTCTCAATATAAACTTCCTCATCAAGATCCCCATTCAAAAATGTACATTTAACATCCATCTGATAAACCTTGTAGTTTTTATAAGCAGCATAGGCAAGAAATAATCTTACATCTTCAATCCTAGCTACAGGTGCAAAAGTCTCTCCATAGTCAATTCCTTCCTTTTGAGAATATGCTTTAGAAACCAATCTAGCCTTATTCCTTACAACTTGACCATTCTCATTTAATTTATTTCTAAAAACCCATTTAGTTCCAATAATATTTTTATTTTTAGGCTGGGGAACCAAAGTCCATGTGTTATTTTTCTCAATATGATCTAATTCTTCTTCCATAACTTTCAACCAATGTTCATCTTTGCATGCCTCAATTACTGATACGAGTTCAACTTTTGAAATTAAACATACCTCATTAGTTGCCAGTATTCTTCTTGTCATCACTCCATTGCTCTTATCCCCAATGATTTGATCTTTAGAATTATTCAATCTCACATACCTAGGAGTCTTTTGACATTTTGTTCTTTCCTGTTCTTTAGTTACTATAGAGTTCTCTGACATTTCTGGATCAACTGGTTCAACTCTTTATTCTGGTAAAGGTGCTACCAGTTTAAATATAATCATTTCCACTGTTGGTTCCTTCTCATAAACTCTGATTTGACTTTTGTTTAGCTCATCTACATTGACATTAGCACTCTCGACAATTCTTTGTAATCTCTTGTTATAACATCTATATGCTTTGCTTTCATTAAGAATAACCAAGAAATATGCCTTCATCACATCTAGGATCAAATTTCCCAATATTATCATCTCTCCAGATATAACATTTACTACCAAAAATTCTGAAATACTTAACTGTAGGTGTATTGCCAAACCATAATTCATGAGGTGTATTACCAATTTCTTCTTTGATCTATACTTTTTTGAATGTATAAACTGTTGTACTCACTACTTCTCTCCAGAAGATATGAGGTAGATTATCTTGTATCATCATTGTTCTAGTAGCATCCAAGAAAGTTTTGTTCTTCCTTTCTACAAATCCATTCTGTTGAGGTGTTTGAGGAGCAGAAAATTGTCTTCTTATACCATGCTTGTCACAAAAGTTATTAAACTCACCAGATGTGAATTGTCCACTATGATCTAATCTCAAACATTTAATCTTCAATCTTGTCTCAATTTCCACTTTAGCCTTAAAATTTTAAAATTTTCAAATGCTTTAGATTTTGCTCTCAAAAAAGTAACCCACATCATTCTAGAATAATCATCAATGATTAGCATGAAATATCTATCACCATAAAAACTTTTAACTCTAGCAGGGCCAAACAAATCAATATGAATAAGATCAAGAACATCATTTGATTTATGTTGTATACTCCTAAAAGAGGTTCTGACCTATTTACCCATTTGACATTCTTTACATACCAGATTATAGGGCTTCATAATATTAGGTATATCCCTAACAACCTTAGTTGAACTGATCTTCACAATGCAATCAAAATTCACATGACACAACCTTTTATGCCATAGCCAACTCTCATCAATCTATGTAATCAATCATGTCTTCTCACCAGAGTTCAAATGAAATATATTACCTTTTGTTTGTGTATCGGTTGCAATCTCCAAGCTAGATATGTTGATGATTTTTCATTTTCCATCCTTGAACTCTAATTGAAATCCCTTGTCTACCAATTGTCCTACACTGAAAAGATTAGGTTTCAAACCTTCAACATAATAAACATTGTTAGTATTGTTCTTACCATTCAATGATATAGTTCCCTTTCCTTTGATCATACATGCCTTGTCATCTCCAAATCTAGCTAGACCACCATCAGATTATTGCAAAGGCAGAAACTTCCCTTTATCTCTAGTCATATGATGTGAACAACCACTGTCAATTACCCATTCATCATTGTCCTCAATTTTAGTAGCAAGTGCCTTCTCCTCAGGTACATTCTCTTCCAGTGTCGGATCATCTTCCTTGATAGCTAGGAATACCCATTCCTTTCCATTATCGGATCCACTAGAAAAATCTTCTGCTGGTTCATCATCTGAATCAGTAATTCCTTCCTCATCTGCTATGTAGCATGACTTGTCTCTGTTTTTCTTGTATTTATACTTGTTCTGATATCTAGGGTTAGGCTTAAATGATATTTTAACTCTTTCTTAACATCTTGAATTCCTTTTAGAACATCTAGATGCAAAATGACCAATCTTATTACATGAAAAACATTTAAAAGGTGATTTTCCATCGTACTTACTTCCTACCGATCCTTTCGGTACTCTTATAGCAAATAGTGCTTCAAGTTGCTCAAACTCATCATCTTTCTCTTCATATCTTCTAATTCTTTTGCATATAAAGATTTTTAGTCTTGCTTGCCAGTTGTAGATGTAGATGCATGAAAAGCAAGTTCAGTTTTGACATCTCCAGAAGGTCCCAATTCCTCAAGCTCAAAAGCAGATAGTTTTTCAACCAAGGTATCTCTATTGATAGATGTATTAATCATTATTCTTAACTCATTAATAGTAGTAGCCTTCATTTTTTAAGCCGGTGGTAGGGCTCTTAGGACTATAGAAATAATTTAATTTTCGCTCAAAGTTCCACCACAACATTGAATTCCCATAACAATCTCATTTACCTTTCCATGAATGTAATAATCCTTTCATCTTCTTCCATCTTCAATTTTTCATATCTCACCCAGTAACCATCAATTTTAGCAATATTTACTATAGGGTTGTCTTCATTTAAGAGTCTCCAACTTATCCCATATAGCCTTTCCAGATAATTTGTCGGTTAATCTCATTATTTATTTATCAAGAAGTGTACACAAGAGGGCTTCTCTTTCTCTACAATTATTCTCAAGCTCCTTGTCCAGGTTTGTCAGAGGAGGATTGCTAGATCCTAGATTATAGGGTGTGACACCATTTTGTGTGATCTCCCAAATCTCCTTGCCAAGAAATCTCAGATGAGTCTCCATCCGAATCTTCTATACTGTGTAGTTTGTTCCATCAAGCCTCAAAATATCCCTTCGAAAGATATATCCAGAAGAACTAGATGAGCTTGAACTGTTAGTAGCCATAGGATCTTCCTCAAGCGGTTAAGATTTCTACAGAGAGGACCAAAGCTCTGATACCAATTGTTAGATAGTTTAGATAACTGGAAGACAACAGAGAGAGGGGGGGGGTGAATTAGTTGTCATAGATTACATGAACATTCAACAATTAAAACTTTAATACTAGAACCCAAAACAATAATACTACAATAGTAGTTAATCCAATTAAGCATAAACAATAATCACAGAATAAAAGCCATCCACACAACACCAAGATTTGTATGTGGAAAACCTGATAAAGGGAAAAACCACTGTGGGAAGCCTACCCACAGTCAGATAACACTTATGCAGTAAGTATATGAATTACAATGAACCTGGGCTTGCACTTTCAGGAAGGCTAACAGCCTAGAGCGCACTGCTCATCACAAAAGGAGCCTCATTGACTACATATAAATCTAGACTGCAATCCAAAGAAGTGATGAACTGCAAAAGACAGCATCTCCTATTCCTGAGTATAGTTTCGGTTAAGATCAATACCGGAGGACTAAATCCTCTTATATAAACCCAATTCGATCTCTAATGATCGACCTATTCCTCTGCCTGAATGATATTACATTATTCACACATTATATTCCTTGACCATGACCTCTTACAATAACCATGATGATCTACAATGAGATCTTACATTTATTTATACAAACCCTCGACCATAAACAATCAAGTCGGCCACTAGATAATAAACTGATTACATAATTATAAACCATTTTGTCCTTAGACCAAATAAATAATATCAACACATAAGACATCCCAAAAATACATCAATAGGTCCTATCCACACATTACATTAAATTCGGTCAATAACCTAGATCAACCGAGATGAAATATAGGTCCACATGCTTCAACAATGATATCCAACCACCAAGTCTTGATCATGATCACCAATAGCATCCTGAAACTCCACCAGAAGATGCACCAACACCACTTATGCAATTCATCAAATATCTCCATCAAAATCTCAGCTAGTGGAACCCTCACTGGAACTAGAAACCAATCTTCTAAGCAAGTAGGATAGTATCCAATCACCAGACAAAAACCAACTGACCAAATATGAGTAGAAGTATCATGAACAAGCCAATTTCATCACCAGACTATACCAGAACCTACTAGATCATACCGGATCCAAGTTAACCAGAAACCACTTAACCTACCAGGACCAGAAGGGTGCCAATAAAGCATCCAAACAACTAGTGTTGACACCAATGACAAAACATCAGTGCAACACATAATCAATTCCACCAAATGACCAACACATTCTTGTGTATGTGTTATATTGATGTTATAGCAAATCCTTTCACACACTTAGTTTGCATTGTTTGGTTTACCGGTCAGTACTCTGTTTGTTTTGTACCGGTATATCCCTGATTAGGAAAGAAGTGTTTAAATCACTGATCCATTCCCCTCTCAGTGATCCATTGTGTCCAACACATACATACTGCATACAATATTATAACATCTATAACATCCATAATATCCCAATTGATATTCAAGCCTCAAAACACAATTCGGTCCAAAACCAAATGATTGGTTTGACATCAATGACAATATTATTCACACAAGTCTAACACTTGTAATGGTGAAAGTTAGGAATTAGGGTTTCACCAATTAAGATAGTAAAACCACTAAATAACCAAATTAACCCTAATTCATTGAAAGAGTAGGGAATCCAATAGATCTATCCATAATCCAAATAAGGAAAAAGAGTGAAATTATGATTAGATTCTTTAGTTGGGAATGTTTATCCTATTTCTTAGTTGAATTTAGAATGTAGTTGTGAAATTAGGGGAAAATAAGGAATAATTGAAGTAAATTGACGAGTAAGAAATGCTACAGATATCCCATAGGGATACAGACTGGGATCTGGATAAAATAATAGATTTGTAACCTATTCACAAAAGTGTAGCCTGATTTGTTGGGACCAAGTAGCACAGATCTAACCTAGTCCTCCAAATTATCCTTTGTCAAAATTTTGAACCTATTCGTCACTATCGACTCTGTCAGAATTCACGAGTACAATTCCTATACCTATTTCCTACACACAAAAAGAGGCGAAAAGATGTTGTGTATAGGTTTTTTCTAAGTCAAACCCTAGATTATGAATAAAATTGAATAAAATTTAATGCAAATCCTAAAATTAATGTTAAGGAGATATGTCACAGATCTACAATTTTTGATAATGATGCAATCTCTTTGAATGTAATCACAAATGTTGAATGTAATGGCATGACAAACACATGGACATGAAAAACCCTAATCACACACACATGCTTGCATCAAGATAGATGTAACTTTACTACACAATTCTTCAATGATGAATATGTAGCCTTGAATCTTTGAAGATGCTTGATGATGAATGCTTCACGTATCCAAAAATATTATAGATATCTTGTTCATGGAGTCTTATATCTAAAATAAATTGATAGGATGTCTTTATAGAGTGTTCCCTAGGTAAATTACTGATTAGACTGATTTCCAATGGTCATTTCTAGCCATGAGGACTGAAAGACATCAAGGAGATAGAGGGCCTGACCCATTTTAAATTAGGGCTTGTTTGAGAGGGACCATGGTGTTTTGGGGTGCCCTAGTTTAGACTAGGGTGCTCCATTCCCCAGTCCTCCTACAAAAAGGACCATCATGAAGGGAAATGTGGAAGGTACCTCTAGGATGGGGTCCACTAGAAGGTGTTCATGATATCAGGGTTGGATAATAGGACCAAAACAAACCTAGAGAGGGGATGGAGATAGTAGGAGCACAAACATGAGGTGCAAATTGGACTAGTTAAAATTTTTGATGCTACATTCCTATTCTACCACCTCAGGCCAAGTCACTTGCCTCTTCTATTAATGGGTGTTTGTTTGAATCTTTAGAGGATATCTTGTTGTTGTCTACGATCTTTACATGATCATGGACTCTATCCTCGTAGGAGCTTTGGGATCAGAATGTCGAAGTTGCCTCATCCCTAGCTCTTGTTGTTGGTGTTGCACCTAACATTTTCCTTGTAGTTGTCCCTCTTTGGTCTTGACCTCTCTCCCCATATGATCAAGATTGAGAGAATAAGGATCTATTGGTGGATGGACTATAGGACAATGCCTTCTTTTCTTTATATTGTAGATTAAAGTGTTCCTATATGTGTTCCCCTTATACTTTCTTTATATGTGTTTGTTCCCCACTAGAGGACCCAAGTTAGTCCAATGGTACTTGGAAATGGGAGGTTATCTATCTATATGTGTTATGTGCTCTCTTGGAGGAACCTAGTCACTCCATAGGTATGTGGAAATAGGGGGATTTTTGTGAGGCCCTACCCCTACTCATCCTAGCATTTCAGTGATTTTCATGTTGAGACTATTATGGATGCTTTATTTTTATGCATTATGGATCTAGAACTTATATGATTCCATGATTTGGATAACATTGATGTATATTGATGCTTCATTTCTATGCATTATGGATATAGAACTTTATATGATTCTAGAATAGGATAACTTTGAGATGATGTATGTCATTATTGGATTTGCAGGACTTTATTATGATGATAGAAATAGGAATGCATATCTTATATATGGATCAAAATTATGAGGATTATGATAATTGCTTATGTGGATTTATTTGGATATAAGATGTATTGATTTGTTTAATGTCAATTGTATGCAGAGTGTTTGATGTGTATTCTTATTCATGTGTTTAATATTATATGAGATTAATTGGAATCACTAATGTGTAATTGAGATGCACAGGAAAATTATCCATGTGACCATGGAAATATTATGGAGAACCAAACCTAGACCTATGTACGTTCGTAAAACCAGGGGTTGTCTATTTGGAGAGACAACACCCCGTATGTATCATGTTTTATTCATGAAAGTAAATGATGCATGTGTGTTAAAGTGTATTTATTAATTTGTTTAAATCCAACAAGAGACAATTTCCATGTGTAATTTTGTAATGTATTTTATTATGTCACTTGACACATGTGCTGATTAGTGTCTTGATTTTGACTTGTCTCTTGGAGGGAGTTTGTTTCAACCAAAGCCCTTTTCAAACATTTAAGTGTGGTCCCAAATTTGCCTTGGGTAGAGAGTCTTGGGAGTGGTCAACTCAAGTTTGACCCGTAGGTTAACTTCAGATGGGTTTCTAAGAGGTCAAATAGACTCCTAGGATTAGTTTAAGGGTTTTTCCAAAGGTCCATAGGGTATACCTATGGGTTAGGGGTATTTTTAACATCTGACTACTCCCATGTGACTGTTTAGTCACCTCAAAAAGTGGTTTTCCCAAGATGAGCGAAAATTCAACTTAGAAGGTTCCTCCTAGGATAGATAACCTTCCTTTCTTGTGTTAGTTTCTCTTCCCCACCTTCTCTTACCTTTTCTCTTTCCAGTTTTAGCAACCTGTAAGAGGTTGGGAAGACCAACCAATGGGAACTCTCACTCTATCCAAGGGGTTGGGAAGAGTGAGAGAAGCCTTCTTAGGCAAGGATTAGGGACTTAGTGAGTTAATCACCCACTCTCCATCTTTGGAGATCTTGAAATTTTGAAAAGAATAGTTTTAGGATAGAAATTTTGGTTGAGGGTTGGAGGAAGAATTGTAGAATTGGGCTGCTCTTCCTCAAACTAGTTCTAGCAAACCTTTGGACAGATTGAAGGTTGGTTCATATTCTTCCTTTCATGTTGTATATTTATGTTTAAAGGATTGCTTGTATGTAAATGTGGTTTTCTTGTATTTCCTTTGTGAAAGATTATGTGATCTTCCCTTTATTTCTTTTATGCATTTTTCTTGTGTTTGGGAGTATTCAAGGCCTCCGACTCTTGGGAGAGTAGGATGGTCTTGGGGGTGGAAGGAGTTTGACTTCCTTAGAGTGAGAGACTCTCATTATGAGAGTGATCCCAAGGGTTTGTTATGTAACCCTTGCTGCATAGCCATGTTTATGCATTCGGGGGTCATAAGGGGAGAAAGTATGGCATGTATGCCTTGGGGGGCATAAGGATGTGGGGGTTAATGGACTTATGTTGTATTTTTGGTTGCCATGAGATGGCTTGTGATCTACCATTCTTATAGTCTCCTCAAGGTATTTGGTCCACTTCCACCCTTGTAAAAACATCACATTTTGTGGTGAAGTTTAGCCTTGGTTGGGAAAGTGTTTGTTGAGTTTTGTTTCCCTTGCTTGTTTGTGTTTTCTTGAGTGTAACCCATCTAGGGCTTGGTTCTCCATGCTCGGGGGTGACTTCTAGTAAGCCTAGGTTGGGAGGTGAGGTCTCCATGGTCATAGCCTTAAGATTTGTTGTAGGTTTGCTTGGAAAAGAAGGAAAAGAAAAGCTAGGGAATGCTACCAATATAATTTGTCTTAATTGTAGATGAAAATGTATTTACTTATTTGAGTCCTCATTTAATAGAAATGAGAGACTAAGTGGAGGTTTATCTTCCCCTTTGTAAAAGCTGCTATTTTGGAAATGAAAGTAGTTTCTATTTCATGTTTTATCAAAAAAAAAATGCATTCTTCTAATTAGTTATTATTGCAAAATGGAATATTCATTTATGGATTAAGTCTCCTATAGTTATTGAAATAATATTTGTTGCTTTATGTTTGTTTGAAGATAAATTTCCATTCTATCTCTTAATGCATAATGAAAATAAAAGAAATAAATGGAGTAGGAAAGTATTAAAGTTATTAGGCTAGGAATGATCTCTTAGTCCTTTTTATTTATTTCCAAGTGCAAATACAGTAAAATAGATTTTAGCATGGACATTAATGTTGTATTTAACTTGGTAAAATGGTTCTAAATGAAATTCTAGAATGTTGTTATAATTTAATTGTTTCTATCATTTATTTAGAAAAATAATAATGCAGTAAATTGATAGATAAGTAAATTTATTTTAAAGAAAGCATGAATGTTGTAAGATGGAAATAACAATTAGTCCTAGTTATTTGGATTGTTAGAATAACAGTTTGCATTTTAAATGTTTTTAAGTTAATTATAGGCCTTTTAAATGCTGTTGTAAATTATTTAAATCTGTCATTTCATTTCTTAAAAATATTGCAGAAAATGAATCTAGGATTAATAGTCTATTACCAAAGTTAGCAACTAGATATTTAAAAGAAGAAGGAATACATTTATTTAAAATTGTTAATCTTAAATAATCTGTTTTAAAGATCTTAGGAAAAATATGTCTCAAGCCTAAGAAAATGCTTTGCCTTCATAATGCTAAGTATATTATGGAAAGAAAATGGTTAGATTTAATGCCCCATATTAATAACAAACAAAGATAAAATCTAATAGATGCTATATAGGTTTATGTCTAATGTTTATAAAAAAATTAAAAAGATCCTTATGAAAAAAATAAAAATAACATGCTGATCTTTTATTTACTGTCATTATTTTGTTAATTCCTGCAAGTTTGTTTCAAAAAGAAAATATATGCATATCAAATCTAACCCTAAAATATCTTTTTAGATATATATATATATATATATATATATATATATATACATATTTATTGATATTTATTGTTAAAAGACAAATAAAATAAAAATAAAAAAAACTAAAGCTGTTAACCCTACTCGAGAGTTCCCACGGAGCTGAGCTCCACGCGGGTGGCTCTCGGGCAGCTCGAGGCCACAAAGGCGCTACAGCGCCACTGCGGTCGCGACCTGCAGGGGTGGCCTTGGCCACCATTGCGGGTTGCATCCCGCAGGGACGCCACATCGTCACTACGGGGCATGACCCGCAGAGGCGCCCAAGGCACCGCTGCGGGGGCGTAACCCCAGGGCCTCCGTAAGCAGCGGCCTGTGTAGTCCCGTCACCACTGCCCTTAGCACCCGCCGCCTTGTGATTTACTCTCCACCCTTCGCCATACCCCAAAACGCCGAGCCTGCATAACACGAAATAGGGATATGGTAAGTTTGTTTAATAACTTTTTGTTTAGGGTTTCGTGGTATATTCATAATGAACTTTAAAAAAAAAGGGGGGGGAAACCCTATTCAAATATGAATAGGGTATTCCCTCATTTTTGTTAGGGTTTTATTTGGTGTAGATATAAAATTTTGGATATCAAATTTATTTATATATATTCAGATTACATATATATGTGTAGGTGTGAAATATAGTTTTGGATTAAGTAATCTTACTTATACAAATAAATATATACTTTGTATACACCATATTGGAATATATGAATTTATATTATGTATAAGTTAAAAAAAAAATCCTTCTTGGTTCATTTCCTTAAGTAAGTTATGTCTTTTTTTTTTGGAAAAAGATTCCATGGGATTTATTAAAAAGTTATTATAAAATCCTTTAGGGTTAAATTTTATTAGTAAGTATTAATATATACTTTTGTAATTATTTTGACTTTAGGGAACTATTTTGTTTGGGCCAACTTCATTTAGGTTTATAGGCAAATTTTTTTAAGGGCTAATTTAACCCCTTTAGACGAATTTTTTAGACACCTTATATTTATCGCTCCATTGATTATTAAAATTAAATAATCTAAGTGCTAGAATTAATTTATTTAGCTTCTAGAGCATTAAAATATTTTTGGAGATTATTTATACCTCTTGTCAATTATATTAGAGATTATTGTTCAAATTAATTTACTAATTTATGAAATAATAATGATTCCGTTGGAGAGTTAATATTCCGCATTTAATTTAATTTACTTTCGTATACTTGATTTAGTTGTTTAGATTAACTTTAGTTGGAAAGAATTCAACATAGATAAGACAAAACTTATTATTGCATTTTATTTTTAGCTAATTTAGCTTTATTAGGTTGTTTTAAAAGAACATTTATTTCATTTTTGCCCAAAAGTTTGGGCATGACAATTTTCATCATCATGTTCTTCTATTTGTTAATCACTTTTCTTCAATTTTTTCGTCCCTTGGTTTTTGATATCAGGGACAATGCAAAGTGTTGGGGGCATTTAGACTCTCTTCCATGTTGAACTAATTTTTATTTTCTCTTTGTTTTCACGTGCCTTCTTCATATGATCGGTAAAGTTAGGTACCATGATGATACACTGACACGCAACTATATATTTTCTCATTTCACTACTATAGGTTTTGACACCAAATCAATGGATCTCCTTGTGCCTTTGTGTTTTGTTGATCTATTGTAGGTGCCATGTGTCATTTGTTGCAAGGTGGCATTCCACAAAAACATTTCCTCCTTAAAATGACATGTGTTTCACACATAGCATTCTAAGGGGGGGCTATCATATCTTATTTTCATATCTCCATTTGTCTCTATATTTAATGTTTCATGCATCTCTGCATTCACATCATGATTATCTTAGTTTAACTATATACTGATCTTATTATCTTGTCACCTTGGTGGGGGCCAAACCACTGAATCTTTTTAATCTTGTTGCCTTGGTGGGGAACAAACCACTAGATCTTTATAATGTATCTTATCACCTTTTGTAGGGGCTAATAGACTCTATCTATAATCACCCTATCATATGGATATATAGCATAACACAACTTGCTACCCATGCAAACAAAATATTTTTTATCTTATGATCTATGGTCGCCCTATTGTATGACTAGCTAGCATAACACAACTTGCTACCCATATCAACGGAATATTTTTTTATCTTATGATCTATGGTCGTCCTATGTTATGGCTATCTAGTATATCTTGCCACCCATACTGGTGAAATCAATTTATCCATTTATCTATATGTCTACTTATCCTTTTTATTGTTATCGATAATCTCAGTGTCTTTCATATCATAATTTTTTCTTTTTCATCTAACATGTTTGTTTATAGATAACATGTTTTGATGCAATAGCCTAAAATCATCAATCGAAGGTCTAACACTCCTTCCTGGGGGTATCTCTACATGGTTAGAGGATTCTACTTTCTCTTCATGTTTTGGTAATATATCTACTTTAGCTCACATCTTGATAGTAATATGCTCACTAAAGTGGAGGCAAAATGTAGCTAGTGTTGTAAATTGCACCCTGTAAATGCCTTCGTGTTACACCAATTGGAGACATTTTTTATTTCTTTGTCCTTTTGTCCATCTTGCTTGCCTTGTTAGCCTTTGCCTTGTCTTTTTCTCAACCCTGCTTATTGTTTGACCCATAGAGACTAGCACGTCACAAAGATGTCTGTATGCCGCACTGGCATCCTATGAATTTGGCAGTCAGAAAGTGATCATTTGAGCATTACACCTATGCCTGGAAGATGCCTGTAATGCCTCTTCACAGCCACCGATGCTCATTTTTTCCCCAACATGTTTATCTTCCCATTTTGGTTTCATTTTTGCTCTCTAGCTCTCTCTCTATAATTCTATTGGATCTTCCTTGGTTCTACTCACTCACACGCCTGTCCATTCACTCACTTTGAAGCTCTTTTTTTGTGCTCTTGGCTGTCATGTACTTTTGGCATTATTACTACACTTTGGGGAAGACCGACTTATTCTTCTTCTTCATTTGACAAACTTCTCACTTTGAGTGTGAAAAGGGAGTCTTCTTCTTCTTCCACTATCTCTCATTATATCCATAGCATATTCATTGAGATGTCATTGTTGTATCTTTTATTTGTCATTTTGTATATCTATCTTGGTTGTTTGTTGAGGTGGAAACACCAAAACGGGGGTTTGACTGTGGCAAACCTCTAGAACACAACCACAACATTTTTTCGTCTTTGTTTTCCTTGTGTGTAGGTTGTCAAGTATATTTGAGGAGCTATCTACAAACTTCAAGCATGGACCAGCTATGAGATCATACCTCTTCTCTTTCCTTTTATTTGATAGTTAGTTGTATTAAGTTTTTGTACTGTTATTTCATTTAGTTTTATTATCGGGGCACGTTTCTGTCATAATTTGTTCTCTATATAGACTCTATGACTCTATCTGTACAGGATGCTAATGAGATGTGTTGTCATCTTAGAACCATGCATGCATCCTTAAACAAAGTGTCACTAAGTTACGTCAGAGAGCCACTGCGACACGTCTAGTGTAATCTAGGGGGTACCTAATAGTCGTAGACTTCGTACCACATCTTGAGTGGAGAGATTGATTAGTGAGTCCCTGATAGGTGGTCACTCGCTTGTCAAAGTGGTTCACTTTTTCCTCTCTAAACTACTAAATCCAAGTAACTCTAGTAAAATGCTATAAATCTTGGACAAAATGAAGTACTTAAAAAGATTACTTAAACCTTTTAAAAACTAACTATTTTGATTTACATATAATCAATTAAATCACATACCTAAGATTTGAATAGTTTGATTTCGAAATAAACAATTAAATCCCACACCCATGATTTGAATGTTTTGAGATGAGATGTTGAAGAGGCTTGTGATTGGCTTGTTTTCATCTTAATTTAATTTTAAAAATAATTTATTAAGATTACTCATTGATTTTATTTACTAAACTATTAATTTAACAAATAATTTTATTTCCTTACAATATTTTATAACTTCTTCCTAACCAGTACAAATTTAGAATGTTCAACTAATAGATCCTCATTTCTAAACCAATAAAATTGACTTAAAAAATTTATTCTCCACTCCTAACCTTGAATACCTTTAAATATTCATTGATTTTATTGACTAAACTATTAATTAAACAAATAACTTCACTTCCTTACAATATTTTATAGCTTCTCTTCCCGCTCTCATATGGAGAGAGCACTGAAGAAAAATGTGGGGTCATAGCGTCATAGCGTACATGGTACTACACCGCTTTAATGGTGCCTGTAATATGGTATACTTCCCAAATATCTGCGACATTCGAAAACTCTATGTATTAACTACTAATTGTTGAAAACTTTATGTGGATCTATGGTGAAGTATAGCACACATATTATACATCTCTTAGATTCGCCAAACTATCTACTACTTTAAGCCAAGGAATATCTTGCGAGAAGGCATCCCTAACAAGCCATTCTCCAAATGTGAATGCTTCATAAAAGAGAAAGAAAGCCAAAATGTCGAAGGAAAGTAGATACCTTAATTCCATAACAATGGAGTACATACGCTGCAAGCCAAGAAATGGGAATAAAAACGGTGCAGTTTCTATTCTGACACAACCTCTTCAGATCATCCTGGTTATCTAGTACTTCATTGAAAATGGCCAAGGAAATGATGAAGTCAGTTGCGCTGTTTATTCTTCTTTTGAACTTGTGCATGTATATAATTGTTTGTGCAACTGCTGGGTGGGCACTTAACAAGGCAATCGAGCATGAAATCATCACAGGTAACATTCAATTTCAAGATTATATATTGTTTTTTTTTCCAAATTATGTAAAGATGTATTTCCTTAACCGGGCAATGTTTGATGTGCACTTGCAGGGCTGGAAACTCCACTGCCAAACCCATACTGGGCAGTCTACTTTCCAATGGGAAATGCGGCCACTGGATTCTTCATAATCTTTGCGTTGATAGCAGGAGTGGTGGGATGTGCTTCGTGCCTTTCTGGGCTTCACCACTTGCGGTCTTGGACAGAAAATGGCTCGGCCTCTGCTGTCTCTGCTGCTCTCACAGCCTGGGGCCTCACGCTCTTGGCCATGGGGTGTGTTATTCTTTAATGTTTTGTTGATATCTAAAAAGTATTAAGAGGTGGAGTGTAATGATATGAATGTGATGATATTTTGGAAGGGTGAATTTATAAACTTTTAAGAATAATTAACTATTCTAAGGATTCATGCCTATGGAATTGTACGGGCTTCTCATAGAATAGTAGGAACATTCATAGCTGTTAGAATAAGCTGCAATATAATTACCTCCCACTCTACTGCCACACACACCCCACCCCACTGAAAGGGAATAGGGAATAGATATTAAGAGGTGGAGTATAATGACATGAATGTATTATCAGTTAAATGAGTAACAGACATCGTGTGTACTCTATATTTTATGTAGATTAGCTGGCAAGGAAATCGACTTACACGGTAGAAACTCCCGTCTGGTAAGCCCTTCATTTTATCTTCCAATGAGGAAATCCATTGATGACAGAAGGTTTCGTTTACTCTTCGTTTCAATGTTTATGCAGAAAACGGTGGAGTCATTTGTGATAATTCTATCTGCCACGCAACTGTTGTATATACTCGCACTCACTCGCATTAACACCTCTGTGAGCCCGTATTAATATGTGTGCCGAGAGCACGAAGATGAAATGTATTCTTGTGTTGGGGATTTGAAGTGCAAGGGATGGATTATCATTATGGTGTATTATTGTAAACTATAACAACACCAGAAGTATTCATTTGTATACATTTTCTTAATGTAATATATTCATTTCTCTGTCTCAGAGCTTGTAGTTTTCTAACTCCTATTCATGGAAGTTGATCACTTAAGTCTCTGGAAATTGGTGATCTTCATAAACGAAAATTTTATAAATATGACATAAGAGTTATTGTCGCTTTATTTCTTTTTTTTTTAATTTGATGTAGTTTTTTAAGGAAAGAATATATAATATAATAAATATAATTGATAAATTCAAACAAATTTAGATTAAATTTGTTGTGTTAGTAAGTTGTAATAAATGTTTAAGAATTAAATACAATAATGATTAGTTTTAGAGTTGATGATGGTGTTATGTTGAATATAATTATCATTCTATAGATATTAATGTTTGTGGACTAATGGATATATTAAGATTGTGTGTCATCGCTACAAAATTTAATGTTATTCAATTCATTGTGTTAAAAGGGTTGAGTACAATCAATGCATGATTGATCTATTGCATGAAATTTATTTGAATCACATATGAATAATTTGAAATAATGTGTTTCAAAAAAATTGTTTGTGTATCTCAAGGTGTTGTGTAGGAACTTCATCGGGGAGATCGCCAACTTGATAAGTGATTATATTCTCTTAGGTCAACCCCATGCCAAGTTGTCTAGATTAATGACAATGAAGAATATCAAGGATAACATTCACAAACACAAATAATTTTTTTACAAATTTTATTATTTTGTCTTTTACAAAATCCATGTGTTCTCTAAACCATTCATTTATTCTTCTATATGCTTGGATATATATTTGTTGTAAATTAATGATAGATTGAATGTCTTAAATAACATGACATATCAACATGTCACACAAATGTGTACCAAATAAAATTCTACTAACAAGTAGACAGGGGCTAGAAAGTTGGACTTTAACGTTGAGAATTTAAAGTTTTTGGGTTCATTTCTATGACCTTCAAGATTCAACTTGATCAATTATGCACCATACGGAAATTGACCTAAGAGATTAAGTGATAATTTTATGGTATAAAGAAATTGTATCAAAGTAAGTGCAAATTGGAATGGGTAAATGATAAGTGAACAATAGATTTATAGGGATGAGTGTAACTAGGGAATTAAAATAAAGGGAACAAATATACCATGAACATGCATTTCAAATTATATAGAAATTCTTAATCAAAACCTTTTCATTTTCTCTTTTGATTTCAAAAGTCCCTCAACCCAAGTGATTTTTTATTTTTATTTCACATGAAAAACTCGTTATTTCAAAATAAATGGATATGTGTAATAATTACTTTCAAATTTGATATTTCACTTAAGGTATTTAATTGACTTCACTTTTATTTCAAATAGACAATTTTAATCTTGTTGTATTTTCTTTTCAACCTTTCCATATTTTAGATAATACCTTTCCATTATGGGATAAATTAATAAACTCTTTTGACTCAAGCATACTAAATAGTCTCCAAATATAAATATAAGAAATAATTAAATATAATTGAAAAAAAAGATAGAAATAAACAAATGGCATTCCCTGGAAGAAGAATTTAATTTCCTAAAAGCTAATGTGGTCTCAAGGAAGGATAGGAAGAATATGGAGATGTCCATCTCTTCTCTCTGGGTTATACAAGGTGTCTTGATGAGAAACATGGATGAAATTACTGCCTTCAGCTAGGATATGATGAACAAGATGGCAAAATCAATGCAAGTGTTGCAATAGGAGCTAGAAACAAAGTGTGCCAAGAATAAGAGGTTGCATTGAGGTTTCTATTGGTACATTGGATATGTTTCACAAAAATTATAATTGTAATGTTGATTCCCCCATCACTACTCCTGCTAAGAAGATTTCTAATGTTCAAAAGTTGTCTTTTTGGGAGTAGTTGAATTTACTTAGTGAAGAGTGGCTAGCAATTCAAAAAACTAATCTATTAGGAAATTAGTAGGTGTCTCCTGGGGTCTGTATTTTTTTGGAGTGTTGATTCATCCATTTTTATCTATTTTTGGTTTTGTTTGGTGTCCTTGGTTTTAAAGCTAGGTTTTCTTGTAGCTTGTGGGATCCCTCTTTTCTATCAATTGGCTACTATGTAACAGTTTGCTCCCTTTCCAGATTTACTTAAATCATAAAAAATGGCTAGAAATAAACACATGCAAATACAGTATATTCCCCCTTCTTCCTTTGCTTGTCCTCTTAAGGGGAGGCTTTCTCTCTCTTCCCCTCCTAGAGGGAATTTGTAGGTGTCCATTGCTTGGACAATTGTTCAAAGATGGAGAAAAGGTCATGTTTCCTCTTCTCTCCCTTTTCCTCAGGTCAAATTAGTGTAGTCTTTGTTCAAGGTCAAGACCTCTATTACCTTCTGGTTCAAAGGTTCGGTCAAAATATTTGTCTCTATTTTTAGTTTCTTTAGATGTCTCGCAGCTCATGAGTGCCATTTTTTCTACCTGATAGGTTGTTATGTAAGGGTTCAAGCCCTCTCCTACTTTATCTAATTAGAACACATGCAAATAAATAATATACTTTATAGATTTATTCATGATACATGCAAATAAATAATATAATTTATAGATTGATTCATGATACATGGCTCTATTAATTTCACTAATTTAATTTATGATTTCATAGGGTTAACATAAGGACTCATCTCACAAATCATATTGAGTGAGATAAGAAGTCCAAACATTACATGTTTATGCAAAAAACAACCATCTCCAAATAACCATTATTGATGAAAATTTTGCATATACATGAGAAAACATACATGTTTGTATGACACTTTTATCAAGGAAATGACCAACAAAAATATAATTTTTTACCTAAAAGTGATATTTATGTTTTGAATCTTAAAGCGATCTAAACTATTCAAAATATAGAAATCTTAATATAGTTTATGTTCATTATTTTCTTTTTTAAATTAAAATTAGTTGGATATATTTTTCATAAATTAAAAAAATTAAATACTAAAATAGTTTGGAAAAAGTAAATTCAATGGGACATCACCAAAAAAAGAGAAAGATGTTTTCTTTATCTCTACATTCTTTTCTCAACAAAGATTATTTGAAAATTTCGTGCATGGATACTTTAAAAAATGAAAAATATTTAAAGTAAAATTTTATTAAAACATCATAGTTTTCATGGAATGTCAAGTTGTGTCTAGATATTGTATGATAAAAAAATTATGCCCTTTGTTAGAAGATTCTTTCCTCTATTGCACCCGACATTTTTCAAAAAAATTATAATAATAATAAAAAAATTATTCTAGAATTTAAGCCTTACAAAAACATATTTTTAGATTTTTTATGAAAACACTCTTAGTTGGAGAAATATAAAGTTTAGATTGATTAAAGAGCCTCGAGAGAGGGCCCAAACCCTTAACATAGTAGGGAGGAACTTACAAGCAATGAGACCAGCAACACCAAAAAAAGAGAAACCCCTTCTTTGAAAGAGAGTCTTTTGATTGGAGCATCGAGCTAGAGCACCAAAAAAGAGAAGACCCTTTTCTAAAAGAGAGGCATTTGACCAGAGCCTCAACTCGATGGGAACAAGAGTTTCAACCCTACAAATCTTCACATAATTATAATAGAGGGGTTATGGAAGGAACCCCTCACCATAAACCAAACAAAAACCCTTGCACTAGAAACAAACCAACGAATGAAATAGATAACTTATAGTGGGTTTTGAAAGGCTTACCGTAACCTTTTGCTTGAAGGACCACCTTGAATGAAGACATACTCATACAGGGAAGGAGACCTCAAACATCTCAAAAAACAACTAGAATTGAAGGTACCTAGAACATTGTGAAGAAAATAACCAACTAGCATCAATAACTGAAACAAACCAAAGGGAAAATAACCAACTATCATCAATAGTTGAACCAAAACTAAGAGAAAATAACTAGCTAGCAACAGTAGATGAAACAACATTATCCACCTCCATAGGACCTCCATTTCCATAGGATCACGAGAAATATTCATAGCACCAACAAACGCAATAGCAACCACCTCAATAGGATCAACAACGACAAACAAAATATTAGAACCCACCAAATGATCCACCTCAATAGGACCAAAAGTGTGAGAAGCAACAAAGACCAACGTCATAGAAAGAGCCACCTTCAAAAGGTTTGTTGCAACAATGTACACAATGAAAGCTAGATCCACAACAAGCAAGACTATATTTTTGTTTTGAATTTACACTAAAAGAAAGAATAAGTTACAAAATAAGTAGCCACATAGATTGTTTTAGGAAAAGGGGTTTCAATCTCACTTAAAATCTTACATATAAATCAAAACTTGTATCAAATTTGTGATTGAAAAATTATTTAATGGTTTTGAGTGAAACCCTTTGGTCCAAAACTTATGTTCCAAATAGATACCATGTGAATTGGGTGAAACCATTTTTCTCAAAACTATTTAGGGTGAATTTTTTTTTACTTTATTTATTATTTTGTTATTAGAAAGTGTGACATAGCTCTATGTTGTTAGTCACACTCAATTTAAACATCAAGTGTGCCTACACAACAAAATAATGGCTAAAGTAGCTCATAATAAAACATTTAATGTGAGTTGTTCATTCCAAAAACCTAACCTAGCTGACAGATCAAATGATTACATGTCGCCATCCCATCCTTTAAATATGAGATTTCCAATTCTCTCATCCATCTACTAGCTAGTAATATCCACTTTTTCTCTCTCATCCAAACCACCATGACCGAATTGATCCCTATCACTTTCACCTAGTAATTGAAATCCATCCCTTGTTATGGGACCTTTGATCCTTTCAAACAAATAATTCCTCATCTTGTAAATGACATCTTAATATCAAAGTGTCAAACCAATATAGTCACACTAAATTAAATAACTACATACTACTAAAGATAATTTATAATAAAAATGACTTAGATATCAAAAGATGTGCATTTAATTGTTTGATATATAATTACTAAATTTACTCACAAAATTAAACCAAAACAATAACATTAATTTCAATATAATTTAGAGAATAATGGAGTTGAATCAGCTACACAAGTTCAATGAGGAAATAATAAAAATGTTCAAACATAAGAACATGCAATATCTTTTAATTTATTTTCAACTAGTTCTAAACACACTCTAACCCAAGCAATCCTATAGGACCAAATGACAATGCAAGAATTGATATAAGTGAGAGCTTACAACATATTGATACCCATAGGATTCAATCACTACAAGTACTGATCATTTCTTGATAATAACCTTTATACATTGATTTGAACTAACTCACAAGATTAAAATAAATTTATGATTTCAAGTATACATATCTATTAAATACTACCTTTATTTTTATAATTAAGTGTCTTTTATTAGGGGGAAACAGGTTTTGAAGGGCCCCTTAAACCCTTAATATCATTAGATCAAAAGATAGCCATTAGAGCACATCAAAAAAGAAAGAAAAGACAATTGACCATAAAACAAAAAGCCAGTAGCAGAAAGACATAACACACAGGACTAAAAGCCAGGACAACAGAAAAAGCAGAAAAAATCCAAGACTAGGTAATGATCTTTAGCAACTCGGCAGCTTCTAGCTCCAGTTGCTCCATGTTCTCAGCAATCTTCTTGATCTCCTCAATCTCCCTGCTTTGGTTTTTCTTCTTTCTAGTACTTGTGCGAGTTCTTCTTCCAGGACCCATCTCCTTATCTTCAGGGGTGTCTTCCTTCACCTCAGTGGTGTCCCCGAAGGGCTTTTCCCCTTGGTCACTTTCAAGCTTGCTGATAAGAACCTTAATGTAGTCAAAGGTGGCCTTTAAGATCTTGTGACTCTGCTCCCCAATATTTTTTAGAGTCTTCTCAACCCCTTCCATCCTCTTTTCAGTAGCCCTAGCTCTGTTTTCCAAGGTTTGGAAGCTATTGTGTTTGGCATTTATGATTTCCTCTGCATTGTTGATAGCCTTGGTAAGATCACTTAAACATTCAAGGAGGGAACTAAATTTACCAGTGCCAATAGCTTCTAAAGTTTCAATTTTCTTGGCCTCCTCGACCTATTTGGCTTTTATGCTTGTTATTTCCTTTTGAACCCAAAGGAAAACCTTGTTGAAGCAGTCCGCACCATTTTTTAAACAAAGGTCAATATCTAGATGGGAGCCATCTTGGGCCTTGTCTCTCACAGGATCCAATTTCACCTCCAAACCCACCTCCTTTGACTCTGCATTCTTAGCTTCCTTCATGGAGGTGTCCTCCCTAGCCAAGCCCTTATTGCGGTCCTTGGAACCAGTAGGGAAGTGCGAATGGTTCTTAGCTCACAAATCCTCACCTCTCAGTATCTTCCCCTTTTCCTTCTGGCTAGAAAGAATTTGAACTTCCTCGTTGTTTGTCTCCATATCCTCTTCAGTCTCATCTTCTTCCTCATACCAACTATCATCATCCTCCCCATTCTGCTTCCTTTTGGCCGACCCTTTACCCTGATCCTCTTGCCCAGTTTTCCTTTTTCGCTTGCTGGACCCAAGGATATGGGGGTCCTCCTCAACATTGGCCTTTTTGTTGTAACCTTCACCATCATCATCATCTAAATCATCCAATTCCTCATTCGACTTAGAAACCTCTACAATATTCAATTGAGCAGTGTTATTCTTGATGTGGTTGTAAAGAACCACCATAAGACCCTCATGCATAGCAAGATTAGTTTTGGGATTAGAGATAACATCCATAATCCCGACATTTAGGGCACATAACAAGTAGTACGGGATGGAAATTTTCTCCTTGTATCGGAAATGGTTGAGAATAAAAAAATGGTAGCTATAAACCATGGTATATCTACCATCTAAATTTATAAATTCCATAATAGCAAACAAAATCTATCACCAGATCATTTTGATTACCTTAAAGGAGTAGTAAGTGTGGCTTCCCTTCACCAGCTTCACTTTCTCCTCCTCGTCCTTAAGGAATTTCTTCACAGTAGCATCTGATAGCTTCCTATCCCTGTAGAATTTGATACCATCCATCGACAGTGTTGGGACTCATTAAATTTGGTGAATTTGAGAGGCCCATTTCAAAAAAATTCTCTGCATTTCCAAATGACCATAAAATGAGTCAACTTGAATGGCCAGTTAGAAAGAGGGTAAAATGGAGCTAGTTAATTATCAAAGGGTAACGCCTAGGAAATGTGTCCTATACCTTTCATTTGGCCCATGAAGTGTTTCGCAACTTTCAAAATTCAGTTTGGATCAATTTATCAGGTACCCACTTCAAGGGGTGAGTTGAAAGTGCATGTTAGGTGCAAATGGAGATTTTATTAAGTAGCCTACTTTGAGCGCCTATAACTTTTGCCCAGTTGATTGTCATATTGAATTTCAAAGTGCATTGAATTCTATGCATAAATGTGCATTCACATGCCAAATTTCATGTCTTTATGAATCAATTTGCTCAGTTTGGTAAGCTTAATCCATCTGCAGTTTATTGTTTGCACAAATCCCTGTTTCAGTAGCTAGTCGGAGCCCTACTTTGCACATGTGTAAAAGAAGTCCCGGTGAGTGTCATGTCAGAATGTTTATTCCAGGCTACTACTAGTATGAAGAATGATCTATTCCTCCAGTTTGAAGCCCCTGTCAATCCATTTGATCAGTTTTCAAAAGGGTTTATTGAGTCACCTTATTCAGTTTCCTGCACTTTCATTGCTATATCAGTTAAAGTGGCTATTTCCATGAGCTCACCATTCGCTCCCTATCAGCCTTTTGGTCAAAATGAGTATTCCAAGGTCTTCTTTGTACTTCAAGGTATCTATGCCTCAGATTTGGGGGTCTACGGAGATCGTTTGATATTTTTAAGAAAGGCATTTTGAGGTCCCTGCACATTGGTTTTATCAAGTTCATAGTGCCGGCAGAGCCAGTTGGTCATCTTTGACCATTAATATTTCTTCATTCAGGATTCGTCTTGAGAAACGGTTTGGCAGAGTTAATTTTTATATGTCAGAGTACACACCTATTAGTTTGCAAGGTCCAAAAAGGTGTTTTGACCAGTTGGAAAATTACATCTTTGCGATTAAATGCAAAAAATGTGGCACAAGCACCTAGAAGTTGCAAAACACAATTTAATGATCAGAAAACTATGCTGATCAACTCCAAAGGTATGTTTAAGGTTCATGAGGCATTTCGAAGGTCAGTTACATGAAAACGAAAAAAAAATTTAGTCGGACCCACTTTGGGGCCTGACCTAGCTCATGCCTTTCCAGTCTTATTTTATTAGCGACTTGGTTCACTAGGAGAGTTTCAGAATATTTAAATGTGGATTGTGATCACGAGACATGTCATAAGAGTTCAAGATGCTAATATGAACTCCAAGCAATTTCAAATTGGTGAGTTTAGTGCCAAATCCTCCTTTAGCAACAAAGAAGGGATATTTAAAAAAAATGTAAATGCACCTGGCAGATGGTTTGGCATGGAGAGGGTTTTAGAAGTTTTCAGCAAATGCAAGGTGCATGATGTGAATCCCTGTGCTACAGAGAAGAGGCATTGAAAAAATTTTTAGCAAATGCAAATGGCATGTTAAATGCCAGCCATAAGCTCTCCTCCCCTGCATGATATTAAATCACATAATTTCAACCAAAGTTCAACACAGTAGGTGGAAAATGGCGTTGAAAAAGTTTAAGAGGTTTTCAAACAAATGCACTTGGTAGGCTAAATGAGGTAAAAGGCTTTAGAAACTTTAAAGCGAATGCAATTAGAAGGTGTAGAAGCAGCTCCACGCCCTTTGCCAGCAAATTCCACAACTATTGTTAACATCCCCTACGATGTGGTGTTTGGAGGAGGCTATAGAAACTCTCAAGTAAATGCATTTGGTAAGTATGAAACTCATTGAAACTCCAAAGCAATGCAAATAGGAGGTATAGCATCAAAACCCCCTCACGAGCCTCCCTATCTCCCTGCTAGGAGCTGCATGGGTCTCTAGTGTTAAAAGACTGATGCATAAATCAAGCAAAATGCAATCTGCAAGTGCAAATCCTCCTCCCTCACGTGTTGTGGTTGAGCAACAGGTTAAGAAAGTTTTAGAAAAATGCAATTGGTGTAACCAACTTCCACAGCCTTTGCCAAATCCTCCCCAAGTCTGCGCAGAACATGGCTAGTGAAGAGGCCATTAAAATTTTCAATCAAATGCACAGTTCCAGGCTAAACAATTATCCCACATTTGTTGGGGAGTGGATATTTTTGGTATTTTAAAGCAAACACAAACACATCCATAGTGTCAAAGCCTTGAAGGCTTTTGACGCAAGGTGTTGATGAGCTCCCAGTCAACCCCACACGTGCGTGCATGACTCCCAAGGCGACAAGGAAGGAGGCTAGTTGGCGATCAGGTGGACCCCACATGTGCATGGTTCCCAAGGTAGGAAAATTTTGTAGAGGAAGGATGAATTAACAAGTGAGTAGGTTCGTATCAGATCAACAACTGGCATTGTTTCACGAAGTGAAGATGCGCGTTAGTTACCCTTCACAAAATGGTGAAATGTTAAAGATCGTGTAGGTTCGTCGAAGATCTACGGTTGGCATTGTTTAACGAAGCGAAGATGCATGCCAGTTACCCTTTGTGAAATGGTGAAAGGTGATGTGGTGGGTCGGAGTGGCAATCCAGTTGGCAGGTCTGGGTGAGGTGGCAATGAAGTGGCCGACAAGTGGCAAACAGGTGGCGGTCCACGAGACGGTGACATGGCAGACACATGGCTGACAAATGAGGTGTCATCCCAGGTGGCAAAAGGTGGATTCATGAGCGAATCGTAGGTCACCACGTGGTAGGACATAGGGCAAAAAATAGGCAAAAATCAAAATTAAATATATAGTGTAGACTATAGTGTAAAAATGAAAAATTTAAATGATGGTCTACATTCAAAGTTTAATTCACTCAAAGGGTATTTTTTTGCCCGAAATAGGAAGTATCATATACCTATGGAAAGCTCTCGAGATGAGGAATCCATTTATGAAGTTTGTTTCAACAAACATGGGATATTTTGAGAGCAACTTCCATGGGAAGAAAAGGAGATATTCTTGCAGTTATGGAAAAAGGACACTTGGCATGTTCTGATGGATTCTGGTCTTTTTCCCTCTCCTTCTTATTCCCATTTCTTCTCTTTTGTAAGGGTTCCAGAATTCTGAGAGAAATGCTCCAAGTTTCTTGGTTTCTAGTTCTAAATCTCTTTTCCAAAGCTTGTAAAATTCTATGGGTTTTTTCAAGGTATAGAGGTTACATTGCAGAATGGCAGATTGTTTTCTAGTTGCAGGTTTTACTTATGTTAGTGGTGCAGGAGCACCTAGGCCTCATTTCCATCACAGGTTTGAGAGCAAGTTTGATTTTTATTAGTTGTGAGTTGGAAAGTTTGTCTAAGTTTTTTTTGTGTTGTTCTAAGTTGTTTGGATGAGTGTTGAACTCATTGTGTGTCATGTTTCCTATTTTCATCTTTTTGCTCAAAGTTGCCAGTTTGGAGTTGCTTGGCAAAATATTGTCAAAAGTGAGTTTTCAGTCTGTTTTTGTTGTGACAAGTTCTTAGACATGTTTGGTGCTTGGGTTTTAGGAGTGAATACTATTTTTAGGTGATTTGTTGTCTTTGAGATCAACCTTGCATCATCTAGGCACTGAGAGTTGTCATTTTAGACATGAAAGTGTCAAATCGGAGTGCTCTTGGACATGTACCTATCTGTACAGGAGGATAACTGACATGTAGAGGTATTTATTCTCTTGTTTGAACCATTGTAAGGGTTGATCATTCAGATATATCAAGCATTTCGCAAGTTTGCACTACCTTTTACCTTGTTTTCCTTATGTTTTGACTCCATGTGAGCAGCAGTCTGTACACTTGTTGTACGTGGCCGTAATATTTTTGTATTTTTCACTTCTCTTATGTTTCCTAAAGCTTTTCCCTTTGGTGGCATTGAATTTCATTAAGTTTTGAGTTTTGTGCAAAATTATTTAGTTTTGACAGTTTCACTGCCTTGTCTAGGAAATTGGCAAGGATGCTTGACCAACTTGGCTTCTTGAAGCCTTAAATGTTCATGGCTTCCCAAGAACTAGTTGGTCAACTTGTAAGCTATGTATATACATATTTTTCTTTCCAAAATGCAGGTGCAAGAAGTTTTGTGGCCATGGAGCCCTAGGCAAGTGTGCCATTTGGCTAGGGTCTTTGAGGAAGTTTGATGCTTTGCTCTTCTATAGCAAATGCATTCTTCAGATAATCAGACCTATTTCAATCCTTAAGGTTGAATGTAAGGGTAAAGAGGCTTTCTAAGCTATAATGAGGATGATTGCATTTTCAATTTGTGAAAATGATGTAAAAAACAGTGAGTCACTATTTTGGAGTTGATTTCCATTCACTTGCTTACTCTCTACCATTTATTGGAGTTTGTAAAGATTTGTACCTCCTTCTAATTACTTGAAAACAATAACAAGGAGTGGTCTTCAACCTTTTCCATGGGTTTAAGATTTCCAAGATCAATTAATGATCTTTGAGGCAAAGTTGTAATGCCCAGCTGGCTGTCACAGTCAACTATGACTAATTTTTGCATTTTTGTTGAAGTTGTATATGTAATTTTCCTCTTCAAAATGGCAGGTATGAAGGTCAACAAGAAACTAAAGGTAGATTATTGTTAAAGAGAACAAACCAGACCTCTGGAAAAGAAATTTAACAGTGGAAAGTGCAGGTCTAAAGTGAAAAAAATAGTGAAAAGGGAAAAGTGCAGTGACAATTAGTTGACAGTGAATGTTTGTTTGCTTTGTAATTGCCTAATGCCTTTTGTGTAGGGCTAATATGATTCCTTCTTGTCACTAATGTTAGTCATGTTTACATGCTTCAAATTGTAATTGGTTCTCATGAAAAAATTGTGTTTGTAGAAAGCAAGAATGAAAAGTTGTCAATGTTGCATACTCCTTATGAGCAACTTTTTGTAAAAACCTTGTTCTCTAGCCTTTGGTGGTGTAAATTGATTTATTGTTGGCTAATTATAATGTGACATGGTAGAACCAAGTTTGTATGGTTCACATTGTAGGTCTCTAACTTGTAAGTCAATTTTTTCCATCAAAACCCTTGTAAACCCTTCCTTTTGCACCCATTTTTGGGACAGTCATGGAGAAGGCCTAATGAGCCCTAAAACTTAGAAAATCATCAAGAACTCTCAAAAGGGTATCTGAATATGAATTCCTTTTTGTTTGGAGGTCCATCGTTGGAGCAGGGTGAGCATAAAACCTCAAAAGGAGGGCTAATTCCTTGTAGCCGGTTTTAGGCCTAAAACTTGGATTTTTGTCAAATCGGGTATATAAAGGGAAGTTGTAAAGCATAAAACCCATCAAGACTAGTTGAAACAAGTTAATCTTGAATGCCTATAACACTTTGGGTGAGATAGACTCCAAATCTTAGTTTGTAGCACTTGTGAAGGACTTCTACACTCCACAACATAGAAGACCAAAGACACCCATTGGAGGTAAAACTTGTCACAAACTTGTAAATCAACAAATGGAGACCTTGTGTAGTTAGAGAATAGATCAAGATAGAGGAAATGAATTCCAACTGAGAGAGTAAGGAGTTAGACCACAAAGCCAAAAACTATGGAGTTTAAGCCCTTGAGAAACAAAGAAGTGTTTGACTTAGGGAGGTGGATCAAGGAGAGTTGCTAGGTTGTCTATAAACCTTTTGCACACTGATTTTGGTGACTACACCTTGAAACTAGCAAGGACCTTTCACTCAGTGGCCATACAAGCCTATTGGGCAACCCCATTGCCCTTCCTTCCTATCATAGTGGTATCGGAGCTCAGTTACACTTGGGAAGAAGTAGCAATTTGGCAACCATGGTGAGAAATGCAGAGCTAGCAAAGAAAGTGGAAGACCAGGATGAAGAAAATAGGTTACTTAGAGTGAAGCTAGACCTCCTAGAGAAGAATTTGGGTGAAGTAGAAGTGAAGGCAGATGAAGTCAGCAATAAGATAGAAGGAACATAAGATAGGGGTAAGCTATTAGCTTTAGAGGATGAAATCCCTCTACCAGACCCTATGATAGAGAATGAACCCTTTTTGAAAGCCTTGAAGGCTATGAGTGGGAGATCACTAGAAGGAGTCCCACTATTCAGTGGTAAAATGGACCTAGAAGTGGTGATGGAGTGGATTGAGGGGCTTGAGAAACATTTTTAATGTGATGGTGTGACAAAGGCCCAGAAAGTGAAGGTGGCTAAATCAGGTTGAGAGGAGTTGCCTTAACATGGTGGAAGTTCATCCAGGATGAATGTGATAAAGAGGGCAAAATGCCCATAGCAACTTGGAAGGGAATGTTGTCCAAGATCAAAGAGACTTACATTCAAGAGGACTATGAAATACAGCTTCATAGGAAAAGGCAAAACCTTAGGCAAAAGGAGTTAGATGTTAGTAGTTACACTGAGGAGTTCTAGAAGTTATGCCTTAGGTCAAAGATCCAAGAGGATAAAAATGTCAAGGTTGCTAGGTATCTCAACAGTTTGAGATGGAACATATGGGAAGAGTTAAGTTTGTTGTGTCCTACAACAGTTCAGAAGTGCTACCAACTTGCACTCAAGGTAGAGGAAAGTAGTAGGAAGAAGCAAGAGCAGCATAATAGAGGTAGAGGAAGAGGCAAAGATGGTAGAGGCCATCGAGGAATTTTTGGGGGAAGACACATAGATCAAAGGTCCTAGGGAGAATCTAAGATTATAGAGCAAAGCGGGGATTCTCAGAGCAAGCCCAACTATAGGGGTAGGGGATCAAGCAACCCAGGACGGGGTAGTTCTAGTGGTCTAGGTAGAGGGTCTTACTTCTCCACAATGAAATTCTATAATTGTCAGAAATTGGGTCATCCTTCTTATAGGTGTCCAGAAAAGCCCAGTTCTTCCCATGGAGGTGAAAAGAGAGTGAACTATGTTCAGGAGGAACGAAATAGTACAAGAACTCCAACAATACACCTAGCACCCGAAGATGGTGAGAGTCTAATGATGAGGAGAGTATTGATGCAAGAACCTCACAAATGTGAAGTGTCTCAGAGAAGAGCATTGTTCTGGATCAAGTGCAAAATCTTGGGCAAGGTATGTAAGGTGGTTATAGATTCAGGCTCCACAGATAACATTATCTCAGAGGAGGCAGTTAGAAAATTAAACCTACCTAGAATGAGGCATAGTGAACCCTACAAGGTAATCTGGTTAAACAAGGGGCAACATGTCCTAGTTAATGAACAATCATGGGTAGACTTCAACATAGGTGAATACAAGGATAGGATACTATGTGACATCCTTCCTATGGATGCTTGCCATCTACTATTGGGTAGACCTTGTCAATTTGACAGAAACCCACACCATGATGGTGAACAAAACACATATTCCTTTCAAAAGAATGGCGTTGTCTACAAAATTTAGTCCCTTAGTGAAGAGACAGAGAACAGCAAACCACAGGCACCTAAAGTGTTATTAGTCAATGAAAAAGAGTTCATCCAAACCATGAAAGAGGGAGATGGGATTGCTTATGCACTTGTAGTGAAACCTAAGGAGGAGAAGAAAGAAAAACAAGTAGAGATCCCATAAGAAGTGCAGTAAATTCTTGATAACTTTAAGGACATCATCAGTGATGGACAACCAACAACATTACCTCCTCCTAGAGCCATTAGTCATCAGATTTACTTTATACCAAGAGCTTCTTTTCCAAACAAAGTAGCTTATAAGATGACTCCTGAACAAAACAAAGAGGTAGCTAGGCAGATTCAAGAGTTGTTGGATCAAGGATTAATAAGAAAGAGTATAAGTCCTTGTGCCGTACCCATTGTGTTAGCACCTAAGAAAGGGGGCACATGGAGATTATGCACAAACTCTAGAGCCATCAACAAAATCACAATAAGGTACAGATTCCCTATTCTGAGGATAGAAGATTTGATGGATTGTTTAGGGGGTGCGAGGTATTTCTCCAAAATAGACTTAAAAAGTGGTTACCATCATATAAGAATAAAAGAGGGTGATGAGTGGAAAACTACTTTCAAAACAAATGAGGGTCTTTATGAATGGTTAGTTATGCCTTTTGGACTCTCTAATGCTCCCAGTACCTTTATGAGGTTAATGAATGAAGCATTGTAGGATTTTCTTGGTAAGTTTGTGGTAGTCTACTTAGATGACATTCTCATTTTTAGTAAGACTAAAGAGGAGCATTTGAAACACTTAGCTATTATTTTGCAAAGATTATCTGATGAGCAGTTAACCATAAATCTTGAGAAATGTGATTTTATGAAACAAGAGCTAGTCTATCTTGGTTTTGTTGTGTCTAGTGGAGATCTTAAGATTGATCAATCTAAGGTTGTAGCCATAACAAGTTGGCCAACCCCACAATCAACCAGTGCAGTTAGAAGTTTTCATGGTCTAGCCCAGTTTTACAGAAAGTTTATCAGAGGGTTCAGTGAGATTTGTGCACCCATGTTAGATACAATTAAGGGTGGTCATAAGGTTAAGTTTCAATGGATAGAAGTAACCACTAAGGGGTTTGAGTTACTCACAACTAGAGTTGCTACACAACCAATGTTAATCCTTCCTAGTTTTGATAAACTCTTTACTATAGAATGTGATGCTAGTCATCTTGCAGTAGGTGCATTCTTGAGTTAAGATAATAGACCAATTGCTTTCTTTAGTGAAAAATTGAATGATGCAAAGAAAAAGTATTCATCTTATGATTTAGAGCTATATGCATTGGTGCAGGCACTTAGGAAGTGGAGGCATTACTTGCCTCCTAAAGAGTTTGTTGTGTATACAGACAACTAGGCAGTCAGTTTCTTGAATTCTTAGGATAAACTCAACCATAGGCATGTGAAATGGGTAGAATACCTACAAGCATACACCTTTACTCTTAATCACAAGAAAGGCCAATGTAAAAAAGTAGCTGATGCTTTGAGTAGGAGATTGTTGACTATTCATGAGATCCAAGTTAAGAGTATTGGTATTGATTGCTTTCAAGATTTGTATCCTAATGATGATGATTTTGCTGCTGCTTATAAAGTTTGTCTTGCTTTTGAGAATCATTTCCATAGTGAGTATGATGAATATACATTGCAGAATGGTTTGTTATTTAGGGGAGGACAGCTATGTGTTCCTAAAGGTTCCATGAGAGAAAACCTTATCCAAGAGAAACACAATGGGTGTTTGAGTGGCCATTTTGGTCTCAATAAGACCTTAGAGTTGGTTCAATGCTTCTATTACTGGCCTAAGATGCAGAGAGATGTCAGAAGGTATGTTGAGTAGTGTATGATATGTCAGAAGGCCAAAGGTAATAGCACTAATGCTGGTTTATATCAACCACTTCCCATTCCTTCTAGGCCATGGTAGTGCATCAACATGGATTTTGTTGTAGGTTTACCAAAGACAAAATCAGGGTATGACAGTATCTTTGTGGTTGTTGACAGATTTAGAAAAATGGCTCACTTTATACCTTGCAAAATTACTAATGATGCTAGTCATATTGCTTTCCTTTTCTTTAAAGAAGTTGTCAGAATACAAGGTTTGCCATCTAGCATTGTGTCAGATAGAGATGTTAAGTTTTTGGGTCATTTTTGGAAGACTTTGTGGAAGAAATTGGGTACTAACTTGTCTTTTGGCTCAGCTTACCATCCATAGACAGATGGCCAAATAGAACTGGTGAATAGAATATTGGGCAATCTACTCAGATGTCTCACCAAGGAGTATGGACAAAGCTAGGATCAACTCATTCCACAGACAGAATTTGCCTATAATGATAGTGTAAACAAATCCACTGGTAAGAGTCCATTTCAGATTGTTTATGGTATGCATCCAAAAGGTGTTTTTGAGTTACATGATGTGACTAACTTGCAACATGTTAGTGGGACAATAGAGGATATGGCACAATCTCTGAAAGAGATCCATGAACAGGTTAAGTAGTCTTTGTAGGACACCACCGCAAGAGTCAAGGCAAGGGTGGATGCTTCAAAGAGGGATGTACAATTCTTTGTTGGAGATTTTGTGATGGTGCATCTCAACAAGTCTAGATTGCAAAAGGGAGTTCCTACCAAGTTACAGATGAGAAGAATTGGACCTTGCAAGATTTTGGCTAAGTATGGTCCAAATGCTTATAAGATTGATTTACCTGCTGATATTTCCTTGTCTCCTATCTTTAATGTTGTAGATTTGGCACCTTTCAAGGGGAAACCTCTAGAAGAGAGTTAGAGAGCTTCAGACATTTCACATTCCCTTTCTGATCTATCTCTCCCCTCTTCTTCTTCTCCCATTCCTGAATAGGTACTTGATTCCAGAATCATCAAGAAGACTAGAAAGCATGACTACTTTGAACATTTGATCAAGTGGAAAGATCAACCAGCCTCTGAAGCCACTTGAATACCTGAAAGTGACTTCCACAAGGTTGGTATTCCTCTCTCTTTTCTGCCCAAAGGAGTCACATGACTTCTTTGTCACCGAGGGAGTATGGTGCAGGAGCACCTAGGCCTCATTTTCATCACAGGTTTGAGAGCAAGTTTGATTTTTATTAGTTTTGAGTTGGAAAGTTTGTCTAAGTTTTTTTTGTGTTGTTCTAAGTTGTTTGGATGAGTTTTGAACTCATTGTGTGGTCATGTTTCCTGTTTTCATCTTTTTGCTCAAAGTTGCTAGTTTGGAGTTGCCTAGCAAAATGTTGTCACAAGTGAGTTTTCAGTGTGTTTTTGTTGTGACAAGTTCTTAGACATGTTTTGTGTTTGGTTTTTAGGTGTGAATAGTGTTTTTAGGTGATTTGTTGTCTTTGAGATAAACCTTGCATCATCTAGGCATTGAAAGTTGTCATTTTAGACATGAAAGTGTCAAATTTGAGTGCTATTGGACATGTACCTATCCATACAGAAGGATAACTAACATGTAGAGGTATTTATTCTCTTGTTTGAACCATTGTAAGGGTTGATCATTCAGATATATCAAGCATTTTGCAAGTTTGTACTACCTTCTACCTTGTTTTCCTTATGTTTTGACTCCATGTGAGGAGCAGTCTGTACACCTATTGTACATGGCCATACTATTTTTGCATTTTTCAGTTCTCTTATGTTTCCTAAAGCATTTCACTTTGGTGGCATTGAATTTCATTAAGTTTTGAGTTTTGTGCAAAATTATTTAGTTTTGACATTTTCACTGCCTTGTCTAGGAAATTGGCAGGGATGTTTGACCAACTTGGCTTCTTGAAGCCTTAAATGTTCATGGCTTCCAAAGAACTAGTTGGTCAACTTGTAAGATATGTATATACATGTTTTTATTTCCAAAATGCAGGTGCAAGAAGTTTTGTGGCCATGGAGCCCTAGGCAAGTGTGCCATTTGGCTAGGGTTTTTGAGGAAGTTTGATGCTTTACCCTTCTATAGAAAATGCATTCTTCAGATAATTAGACCTGTTTTGATCCTTAAGGTTGAATGTAAGGGTAAAGAGGCTTTCTAAGCTATAATGAGGATGATTGCATTTTTAGTTTGTGAAAATGATGTAAAACATAGTGAGTCACTATTTTGGAGTTGATTTCCATTCACTTGCTTAATCTCCACCATTTATTGGAGTTTGCAAAGCCTTGTACCTCCTTCTAATTACTTGCAAACAAGAACAAGGAGTGGTATTTTACCTTGTCCATGGGTTTAAGGTTTCCAAGATCAATTAATGATCTTTGAGGCAAAGTTGTAATGCCCAGCTGGCTGTCACAGTCAACTATGACTAATTTTTGCATTTTTGTTGAAGTTGTATATGTAATTTTCCTCTTCAAAATGGCAGGTATGAAGGTTAACAAGAAACTAAAGGTAAATTATTGTTAAAGAGCACAAACCAGACCTTTGGAAAAGAATTTTAACAGTGGAAAGTGCAGGTCTAAAGTGAAAAAAATAGTTAAAAGGGAAAAGTGCAGTGATAATTAGTTGACAGTGAATGTTTCTTTCCTTTGTAATTGCCTAATGCCTTTTGTGTAGGGCTAATATGATTCCTTCTTGTCACTAATGTTATTCATGTTTACATTCTTCAAATTGTAATTGGTTCTCATGCAAAAATTGTGTTTGTAGAAAACAAGAATGAAAAGTTGTCAATGTTGCATACTCCTTATGAGCAACTTTTTGTACAAACCTTGTTCTCTAACCTTTGGAGGTGTAAATTGATTTATTGTGGCCTAATTAGCATTTGAAAAGGTAGAACCAAGTTTATATGGTTCACATTGTAGGTCTCTAACTTGTAAGTCAATTTTTGCCATGAAAACCCTTGAAAACCCTTCCTTTTGCACCCATTTTTGAGATAGTCATGGAGAAGGCCTAATGAGCCCAAAAACTTAGAAAATCCTCAATAACTCTCAAAAGGGTATCCGAATATGAATTCCTTTTTGTTTGGAGGTCCATCGTTGGAGTAGGGTGAGCATAAAACCTCAAAAGGAGGGCTAATTCCTTGTAGCCGGTTTTAGGCCTAAAACTTGGATTTTTGTCAAATCGGGTATATAAAGGGAAGTTGTAAAGCATAAAACCCATCAAGACCAGTTGAAACAGGTTAATCTTGAATTCCTATAACACTTTGGGTGAGATAGACTCCAAAGCTTAGTTTGTAGCACTTGTGAAGGATTTCTACACCCCAAAACGTAGAAGACCAAAGACACCCATTGGGGGTAAAACTTGTCACAAACTTGTAAATCAACAAATGGAGACCTTGTGCAGTCAAAGAATAGATCAAGATAGAGGAAATGAATTCCAACTAAGAGAGTAAGGAGTTAGACCACAAAGCCAAAAACTATGGAGTTTAAGCCCTTGAGAAACAAAGAAGTGTTTGACTTAGGGAGGTGGATCAAGGAGAGTTGCTAGGTTGTCTATAAACCTTTTGCAAACTGATTTTGGTGACTACACCTTGAAACTAGAAAGGACCTATCACTGAGTGGCCATACAAGCCTATTGAGAAACCCCCTTGTGCTTCCTTCCTATCAGTTAGGAATGAGTAAATTTCATAGAAAATTATCTCTAGGCCTCTATTTCATTATTACAAATTTAATCCTCAAGGAGGCTAGAATTTGTCATCTCAAGGAAATTGTGTGATTGTTTGTAGGCATTCTTTGGTTAAGAGTTTAAATTCTATAATCAATCATAAACAATGGAATATGTATTCAAGATTTGATAATTTTGTGAATGAATTAAGTAATGCATTGATATGAGGTATTAATGCAGGAACATTTTATAAGGAAAAAAAATTGTAGCTAGGATTTGCATTTGCAGTTTTGTGTGTGACTCCATGCTGAATGAACAAGGCATTGGTCTTTGAAGAATTTGGGGATACTTTCAGATTTACACAAATTCAAAGAAAAACCTATTTCCCTTTATGTTTAGGGGTTGCAATCCATTCATTCTAATCTCTATTTCATCTATTGTTTGTATAGATCTATCCATTCTGTGGTGTTTCCTAACTTGTTGAGCTTGTGGAATGATCTATCTGCTTATTGTTTGATGTTGTCATAAGTGTGTAATGAGTTAATTCTATGCATCAAAAGGGTGTCCCCCCCTAGGTCTAGTAGAACTTGGAGTGCAGGAGGATCAATTAGGATCCTATGTTATGTTGTCCAAGTCCTAATGTGTTTCATAGACTGAAATTGGCCATTTCATAGAAGGATTGTAGGTGAACTTGGGGTAGCCAAATTTGGTGAACAACAGATAGACCCAGAGCCTCAATGATCATGGTCTCATTCACCCTAACCTTCCTACTGCCAATGGTCAAGGTGCCCCTATTCCACCCATTTTTAAAATCCTAGTGATTCTTGACCATCTTTCTTGCATTCTCTCCATGTAATCCATCATTTTTGCTTCTTTTAGCACAACCCAAACCTGGGGACGGTCCCGTCATTTATCAATTTTAGTTGCCTTCGTGCACTTGTGATTTCCCCCATCTTCTTATCGATTTCAGTTGACTATAATTTCCTGCAAATACTGTTAGGATAACCAGTGAACAACTAAGAGGGGGGGGGGTGAATCAGTTGTTAACAAATTTTAACTTTTAATCCACAATATGACCTTAAACAAATCAAGTACTGGTAGAGCAGAGACAAATGCTGGTAGGAAAGATACCAATAAACAATACAACTTAATAATTAACCAGATAATCAATGTAAAGCAACCATACCACATAACACCATGATTTTTATGTGGAAAACCCGGAAAGGAAAAGACCACAGTGGGAAACCTACCCACAGTTAGATGATACTTCTACAGAAAGTATGTGTTACAATGAGGGGCCTGCACTTGCAGGAAGGCACACTGCGTAGAGCATACTGCTCATTACTAAAGAGTCTCACTGACTACAAAGAGGCTACAACCTTCTCAAGATAAATGGACAACAATCCAATAGAGTGAACTGCTAGAAATAGCATCTACTATGCCTAATTATAGTCTCGGTTAAGCTCAATGTTGAAGGACTAAATCCTCTTCTAAATCCAATTCGATCACCAATGATCGATCAACTGATCTACATGAATGATATTACAATATTCACACATTACATTCCTTGACCATGACCTTTCCAATAACCATGATACTTTACAAAGATTTTCTACCTCTTATTTATACAAACCCTAAGGCCTAAACCAATTAGGTCGGTCACCTAAAGATATTACAATAAGATCATTACATAATTCCTTATTACAATGATATTCCATGTCGGCTTAAGACCAAAAAAATAATAACAAATCCATAAAACATCTTGAATCATCTAGGTAATGTGTAGAGTATACGCTAGCATGATACCAGTCCATAACTTAGATAGGTACCGGACCTATTCTGGGTCCACCATGCCAAAGCAATATCTTCAAGCAATTGAAGCACGATCAATGAACATCTTCAACATCTTGAAATCCTCGAATAAGCTACACCAACACCAATTGTGCATCCTGTCACAATTCCTCAATGAAAGCTTTGTCGGTAAAGCCTTAAACCAGTGCTAGTAAGGGTTTACCAGAGTGTATGATAAAATCCAATTACCAAGTCAATACCAACTAACCAAAACATTCTCATGGAGCATATAACACATGAAATCCAATATACTTCACTAATCCAAACATGCTAGAAGTGTAAACAGATAATCTCTTCTTCCGGTAACACTAGATCTTCTACCAATAACCAAAACATGTATGTTGATAACCATCCATATCAGCTAGTGTTGACATCAATGACAAAAATCAATGCAACACATAATCAATTCATCCATAATGCCAACAAATACCACTCTTCACTATAGACTTTCTTTTTAGCAAGGAAGAAGCCTCTAGAAGCCAATGGATATTTCTTAAGCTTCCGCTCCAAAAGGAAAGAAGCACCCACAAAGCATACGAGATGATATGGCAATTACTAATGTACCTCCCTCTTGGTTGCTTATGATACCATTTCATGATGCCACTACCACCCCTACCATCTCGGGAAACGATATCAAATCTTGCCTTATTTACCACGATATCTTTCATAATATAAAATGTCACGTGCCACTTGAGGGAGATCCCCCTCGCCATTCCAAATCTTGATTTTCCCACTCTGTACTACCTCATTGGCAGCCCAATCAGCACTCTTGTTGGCCTCTCTAAGATCATGAGAAATGTAGCACTAGTCTAATCTCTCAAGCATCTCCTTGGCTATGTCAATGATAATTTTAATCCTTCACGAGGGTTGATGCTTACCAAGGAGGCAATTGATAATATTTTTAGAATCCCCCTCCAACCATAAAAATTTGACCTCTAGATTGTGTGCTAATTTGATAGCTTGGAGGGCACCCATAGCTTCAACGAGATGATTTTTTTGGTTCCCCAAGGGGAAGGCCACCACCCCTATGTGAAAGCCAACACAATTCTAGATAACTCCACCACAATCAGCTGGCCCTGAGTTCCCTTTAGCATCCCCATCAAAGTTAACCTTAATCCAATCATTGGGAAGAATAGACCAGCAACACACCCTTCTTTTGAGTTGATTGGTATTAATGTCCATGTGAGATAGGATGTTCCAGCTCCTTAGAATATCATAATCATCCTTATTATTGCAATAATGAGATCCACTAGTCATCACATTCTCAACAAAATTGTATTTTATCTTAGCCCAAACCAACTCGGAGGGGTTAATGCCATTCCTAAAAATTCTTTTATTCCTTTATTTCCATATACCCATAGGATATGTGGAAAGGAAAACTTCCATAAATTTTTATGGTCAAATTATTTGTATTGCAAGACAAGCTCCTGAAACAATCTTGAATCTCCTCTAGGAACACCCAATTTAAACCCCAATGCTAGAAAAACATAGCCCAGATAGGCTGGACAAAAGGACACTGGATAAAAATATGGTTCACGGATTCCTCATCATTGAGACATAGATAGCATCTATTCAAGATGCAAAATTGCCTCTTTCTGAGGTTATCTGTGGTTAGAAATTTATTTTGTAAAAGAATCCATAAAAAAATATTAATTTTAGGAGTCAAACCTGAACACCAGGTCTTATCCTAGTAGGGACTAGAGTCTTGAGACTGAGCTAGCATAAGGACAACAAACACCATAGAATAAATCCCTGAAGGGGAACCATCCCACACTAGGTGGTCCTCCCTTCTTGGGTTAATAAATGCTTGGTTGATCATTAAGTTAACCTGCTTTAAGTTAGGATCAATAGAGATGAGGTCCACCCACTTTTGATCTCTCTAGTAGTCAACAACTTCAACACGGAACTTGTTCTTTGCAGGCTTGGATGATCATCTGAGAAACACAATGATCATTAAGAGGAGCTCCTCTAATCCATGCATCATCCCAGAAATCCACCTTTCTACCATTACCAATGGCCCAAACTTTTCCAAAAGTGACAATACCTTTAGCATGGGTAACACTATTCCAAATAGTAGAGCCACTCGATATCTCATCAGAGGCAAATAAATCTTCCATGGTAGGGACCACATGTAAGTATTTATCCTTATAAATTTCATTCCACTCACTAGTTCCTTGATAGATTCTCCAAAATTGTTTGGCCAGAAGTGCCTCGTTCAAGGTTCTAATATTTCTCAAACCCAATCCCCCACGTTTTTGGGTTTGTAGACATTATCCCAAGCAATAAGAGGAACTCTCTTCTTCTCCTCAACCTTGGACTAGAGGAAAGCTTTCTGAATTTTCTCAATAGCATATACAAATTTGCTAGGTATTTTGAAGAGGTTTAAAGCATAAATCAGAAGACTCTGGAGAGAAGATTTTAACAGATGGATTTTACTAACTTGGCTAAGAAGGGTACCTTTTCATCCAGCCAACTTCCTGTTGAATCTATCAGCAAGACTATTCCAAAAAACACCCATAGGTTTCGTGCCCAAAGGAAGACCTAGATAAATAGATGGGGGCTTGCCAATTTGGCATCCAAGGATCCAAGCCATCCTATTTTGTCTATCATCCGGTGTGTTGAAGAAGATACAAATCTTTTATCCCAATTAATCGGTTGACCCAAAGCTAAACTATAATTATTGAGAAGGTTCTTCATAGTAGATGCTTCTTTGATTGATGAAGTGCCCATTAAAATGGTATCATCAACAAATTGTTGGTGGGAGCAAGCTTTGAATCCAGAAGAGGGAGAGACTCCCAGTACAAGACCTTGAGAAACAAATTTTTGAATAATTAAGTGTTTTGATTATGTAAAGTAGGAGAATTCCCAAACCTTTTTATAAAATAATCATTAAGGCAATAAAGAGGGGTCTCACAAGGGGTGAGATAAATAAAAAAATAAAAACCAAAAGATAGAAGAAAGACTAGCAACAATGAAAACCCAACCAATAGAGGGACCAAATCATTATCACATAGAAGTTTGAGTCCCTTAATTACCTACCATTCCATAATTAAATTTTCCAATTTCTCCATGAAGGATGGATCTTTTCTTATATTTTCCTCTTCAATGGGATTGGTTTCCATTTGGGGATTTTCTTTAGATTTACCTTTCTTTCTAGAACAAGGAGGTGAACTAGCAAAGCCAACATCCACCTTATCTCTTTTTAATTTAGCCTTCTCCTTCTCCAAATCCTATTTGAAGACCTATAGAGAGACCACCATATTCTTCACAGTCTCCTTATAGCACACCACAATGTCATGTCTATTTTTGATAATATTATTCTAATTGTCATAAAGACTTCCAATAGTCTATTACATCTTCTTATCCTCCATCAAGATAGTAGCATTCTTGATGTTCTCCACCTCTTTCTAAAAAATGGCCTACCTATCAAACTTCTTAGCAAACCCCTTTATAGAATCCCAAATATCCTTGTCAAGAGACTCACTAGGTTATTTGACAACCTTAGCTAGTGCTAAGGATTACAATTTGGTAATTTTTTTCTTGGTTGTGTGCAATTGTGTTAGCTTCTACTTCAACTTGTCATTCTAGAGATCATATTCTTTGCACAACTCATTCAATTTTTTCATAGAATTCCCCATAGAGATTACAATTGGTTGGGTTGTGTGTTGCTCACTAGTCCAAGGTACCTCCAAGAAGATCCACTTTCCCCTAAGGACAGGAATGGGCCCTAACAAGTTGATTGCTAATGGAGGGGAAATGACAGGGAACCCATCAGAGGAGGGGGACTAGGTAAAATTAGAGTTATCATTTGAAATATTTATATCCAGTGGGTTTTTAAAAGCCACAACTTTGCATTTAATAGAGCATGGGTGGGTTTGAATAGGAAACCTTCTCCTTCAAAGTGAGGGTATTTAGAATAGAGGAGAGGATTCCAAGGTTTTAAGAAAAGGAAGTAGGGTTGAAATATACAATGAGGGAGGGATTGGTGATATGAGCGCAAAAGGACGGGGTCAAATTGACATTAGTATTGTAACAATATGACCAACAAATGAGCCCCTAATGAAGGGAAAATTCTTTGTGTTTGGACAAAATTGCATTCACAAACTAAACTAAGGAAGAGAGAACCTAGAAGGTGAAATTGAGTTTAGTGTTATGTCTTAGATGATTTATCATGAGGAAAAACTACTTGAATGAAATGTATTTTAAAACAATCATCTAGAGTTAAAAACCTCATAGGTGTAAAGAAGTTAAGTAGCGGAACAACTTCCTACAATTATCTTGACAAGAAGTAATGCAAAATAAATTTCAAATCTTCATAATAGTTATCAAAACTTAACAAAAATAAACATAAATAGCATGCATACCACAACACAATGAATTACATGGGGAAAACCATTTCAAGAGAAAAAACCCCGCTCTTTAAAAGCCGCCAAATATATTATTTAGAAATCAATAATAGATTATAATATACTTGTAGAGAAAGCTTCTTACAAGAGTATTAATAATGGAGATCTAGAGGAAACTCAACAAATATCAAAATATTTGAATACATCACAATGCACAACTATAATACAATGTGTTCATAAAATAAGGTTGTCTTCTAGGGAAAACAAAGTGCATAAAATATCCACTATTAGATATATGACCTAATGATAAATGGTCAATATTTACAATGGTAAATTATACATAAAATGTAGCTTCGGGGGTGCTACCCTCGAAATCCCCCACCAAGTACATGAAATAGAATCCCCCACCGAGGGGGTTATCCCACCCAAACCCCATAAGGGGGGTACCCACCATGTAACCCATTGTGCTCATTTATCAATAGTAATCAAGATTTATTATTGCAAGGTTGAGATACCATTTTCCTAAACAATCTCCCACTTGTCAAACACCTTGCAAGAGTGATGGGAGGGGTACTGACATCATATTTTAATTGCTAGGGGGAAAGAGGCCCATAAACTCCAAACACCATCTAAATTTCTCTTTGTTGAAAGCCTTATTTAAAGAACCCACAATATTTATCAAATTATCTACCTTAACGAGCTTCACTTTGTCATTCTCAACCATATTTATAACAAAATGATACTAGACATCAATGTGCTCCATCTTGGCATGAAATGTCAGGTTCTTAGCTAGGTAGATCACACTCTAAGTGTCACAATAATCTGTCATTGCACCTTGTTTTATTCCAATATCTGAACATAGTATCTTTAGATAAATGTTCGTTACACATATGGATGTCATTGTTGTCATTGATGTTAAACCTTTGTCAATCTCATATTTTCTTTCTTGTTATTGTTGATCTTGATTTTGGATAAGATCAGTTGATGTGTAGATGGTGGTCCAGATGTTTTCTCTCTTGACATTATGGTGCATAATTATTTATAGGTTCACATTATGCTAATGAGAAGATATGAAATGATGTTTCAATAGGTTTCTAGAGGATTGGTGTTCTTCACCTAGTCTAGAAGAACTTTTGTTGATTTCTCTTGAGAAAATTATTATGGACCAGAATAAGTTTGTGTACCAATTTATGCTTTTTGGTTTGAGCTGTTAGGTGTAAATTTTTTTAAATATTGATTGTAAGGAGTTCCAACTTGGCACATATCCTTTTTACCTTTTGGATAATATATTTTGGGCGATACTATGTACACATTACATACTCCTTTGGCCAACCTTGTAGTGGTTGTTTTTGGATCCGATTGATATATATTGGGTATGTTAGATATGGATGATATGATGAAAAAGAAGAATTGATGCAACTATGAGAAAGATAAATAGAAAAATAAATGACTGGTAAATGTGAAATGAGTGATGAGCTCAAATAATGGCTCAATTTTGTCTAAGTTTTCTATATGTTTACTAGGTTTTGACAAGGGTCTAGATATTGTCTAAGTCCTAAAACTCTGTTAAACAATGATCATGTTATTTTTTTATGAACTTGATAAAATGAGATGAACTTACCCTTATATATATTCCTTTTGGTTGAAATTTTGATTAAAGATGAAGTGGCCATGCTATGTGATTTATCCATATTAATCTTCTGTGTAGTTAGATAAATGTTATCCTTATATGGAATAGATATACCTTTGTTTTGTAAATGTTAATGAAATGATGCAGTAGTTAATGAAGAATAGGAAAAGGTCAAGGATTCATAGTGTGGAATTTCATGCTAGTTAGCTGGTTGAAGATAAAGTCTCAACAAAATGAGTATTGAAGGAGTCAACAGTAAGTTATCCACAACTTGGAGAGTGTAATTATGAAACTTCGATATTCATGTTTGTAGGAGAATAAATCTAGAATGGATAGTTATGCTATATTTCCTCTATAGTTTAAATAACTTGACTATTTCCTATTCGGAGTGTAACTCCCTGCCCTCTTTCTTATGTTGTAATAAATGGCATCCTCCTATTATTTTGGGATTGGACCTAATAGTAGTTAGAGTTAGTTAAGAGTTTCTTTATTATAAATAAGTTTAGATATCCACTCTCAGGGAGGGTGAACATCTGCTATTGTAATTTTTATTCTTTTATTGTACAATAATTTTCAGCAAATACTATGATGTAACAAGTATTTTCAGATTAATAAGATAGTATTCCAGCTTGTAGCACCTAGTTGATTTTTGTGAAGACTTGCTAAGGAGGGCCACTTATTTAGAATTCCACCTTTTGTATTCAGTAGTTATTTTCCTTCAGTATTGAGTTTTTTGTCCTAGTGGTTGATTGTTCCTATAGCCACTAAATATCATCCTGTGACTACTCCTGCAACCAAGGTAGACAAAGTAGTTTCCATCCTACTTGCTATGGGATAAGTTCCCGTTCTTTTTGAATTCAAGGTAGTTTTTATTCAAGCATTTCAGTTATTACTTTTTTTTCCATACACTTTACTTTCATAAACATTTTCTTCTTAGTAGAATGAGTACAATAAGGACTTTAATGCATATACCTTGCTGACCCATTTCAAGTATATGCCTCAAGTTGATAGAGAAATGAGCTTTCATGATGATCATATGAATACATAATATGGATTTCCAATCCCTAAGTCATGGCCTTAGAGTATAGTTATTAGAATCATTAAGATAGATAAACATTTATGGCACCATTATCGGGGATGGTGTCAAACTAGGGAACCTTTTGCAATCATTTGTAGCTGTATTTTATTTCTAGTAGTGTCAAAGTGTGTTTTACATATAGTTTTCACCTTCTTAGAGTAATTATCTACTACTGTCTCTAAGATAAACACTACATGGATAGGAGAAGAGATGCTTTAGTGAGATTTCTTCCTAATAATCCTTATCTTGATAATTATTTAGAAGAAACCTTTAATTAGCCAGAAGAAGGAAGAGACCAAGACATAAATCCTTTAGCTGATATATTTGCCAATTTTAACAATTTTGAAGACCCAATTGACCCAAATTCTTTTGAGAACCCATTTTCTTTAATACTTCATAGACTAAGGATGGCTACACAAAATCAAAATAGCCAAACCACTTTTGAATTCCCTATCACTAATCAAAATTATATTAACAATCTCAAAAATATCCCTCTTTCATTTCTCCCTAAAGTTTATGGTCTAGTAATAGAGGACCCAGATACTTTTCTATTTGAATTTGATATGCTCTATAGAAGCTATGACTACACCATAGATGCTCATAGGCTTAAATTGTTTCCTAACACTCTGAAAGAAGCAACAATAAGATGGTTCATGAGTTTAGGAAGAGATGCTATAAATAGTTGGGAAGTCATGAAAACAAAATTTATTGAGAAATATAAAGATTATTGTAGAAGTGATAATATGAGGGGAGCTGTCATCTATCAGATGTGGCAAAAGTAAGATGAGAGTTTGGAGGACTACATTTCAAGATTCTTATTTTGTCTACAAAAATCCTCAGATCATGCACTCACTCAAGAATTTCAAAAGTTTCTCTTCCTTAGAGGAATCAATGAGAGTTGTACTAAAGCCTTGGACCTGATGGGAAGAGGAGATTTTACTCAAGTCCCCTGGGAAGACATGAAGAAAATATGTCAAAAATACTCTAGAGAAGTTGTCTAGAAAGGAAGAGGTTACCAACCTAGTATAGGTAAATCCTCCACTAATGGAGTCTCAAGGATGGAGATAGTTAATTTTCTATCAATTTTAAACAAGACATCATAAACAATATGGCTACTCAGTTGGATACACTTCAAGCCAAAAAGAAGCATGAGGAGGAAGAGGTAGTGCTGGTAGAATATTTCCCTCACTGTAGACAAAAGAAAAAGGATTGCAGGTGCAAAAAAGTGGCTAATATTGAAGGCAAACCTATTCCACTAGAGTTCAAGCTATTTGAAGGAGATGAAGATCAAATTTTCTACATTGTACAAAGAAGGTCATGGGCTTCAAGACAAGGTATGCCACAAGACCCACCATCTTTCAATGGTCCTTATACAAATTTTTATAATCCTAATAGTCAGTGACAACCTTCTTACCTACAAAACTATAGAAATTTTCCTTCACAAGCTTGAAATAATTAAAATACATGGCCCAATTATTAGAGCCCCCCATCTCTATGGTCTCAACCTCAAGTGAATTGGAAATAGCCTCAAGGGGGTTAGAAACCACCTCAAGGGAATGGCCAAACCAGTCTATAGATTACCCACAACCATCTCAACAACCTCAACATCAACAAGCCCTAATCCCTCCTCCTAACCCAAATACTAGTATACCTAGACCTACTCAATTGCTAGTAAAACCTATCCCTAATCCAAACAAGAAACCACAACAATGTCATGTTTATTATGTTGATCCAAATCAATATACTGTATATGTTTTAAGCATAAGTGATATACATATTCAATCAAGGACAACTCTTCCAACACCATCTTCCCCAACGATAACTAAGTTGCCTATAGAAGAAGTTGAGCAAGATAATTTTCCAAGTCCACTTGTACCACCCAACCAACCACAAAAATATGATGAAACACTTCCATTTCTCCAAAGTCTTGATATGGAATTTGAAGAACACAAATGAGCACTAAGAAGGGGGAGTGAATTAGTGTATTTTAAATTTTTTTAACTATGTGTGCTAATACTGCTACTGCAACTTAATTGACAACACAGACACACAAGAGCACATCACATAACACTAGATGTAAGAGGAAACACCAATGTGGGGAAACCCTCGGTGAGAATAGCTGTTGGAGTCAACTACTCTAATCTAGCTTTACAATGAATAACAGATTACAATGTTTAGGGAACCAACCCAAAGAGCACCAACCCTTGAAATTTTAGGGCACCTACCCAAGGAGCACCAACCCCTAAAACTTTAGGGCACCAACCCAAGGAGAGCCAACCCCTAATTTTATGAGCACCTACTCAAAGGAGCACCTACCCTTGCTCTGAGCACCCACTCAAAGATTTACAATGTTTGTTCAAGATTATGATTGCAATGATAAAGCCTTTTTACAAATGAGTTTTAGTAACACTTATTTAATTCTCATATCTTGAGAATGAATTATTCTGCCTACTAAAGTTTTCCTCTATTTCTCTTGCTTCCTCTCTCTGGTTATCTTCTGCTCTCTACTACAATATTACACTACAAAATACTTCACTCTTTCTTTGTTTTCTTTTGGCAGCTATACACTCTATCTCTCTCTCAACACATCACACAACAACACACCTCTCTTCACTTCACTCTACCTCACCATCGACTTATGGAGTTGTCTTTCTTCTTGCCTTTGTCACTATCTCAATAGCTATAACTACCAATGTTGAATCACATTTATAGCTACTATTGGATTCGATTGACTCTGTACACATCAAATTTTCTTCTACCGCAATCTTGAATATTTTATTCAAGTTGGTTTTGCTCGAGGTCTGCGACTCTAAAGATTTTATCCTCTACTCTAAATGAAATCTCATACTTATTGCCTATAGTAAATGCATCATGTATGTCTTCAAATAATTCTTTGTACCTAGATTACTAAGTTTAGTAATCTTCCTCTACCCAAAGCGATCTGCCATCCTTTCTTGAGCCACACAGGCCACCTGCAACATGGTCGCCATTAGTGCATCTTTCATTCTCTCTAAAAAGTTTGACAACTACCACACTAAGATCCACTATCGCCGACTTTAGCATATGAGATATCTTCTTTGACTAGCCATGGTGCTAGATCATTCGATCAAAATCAATTTTCCGCCATGTAGATCAGTCTGCCTATCGGCATGTAGACATTTCCTTATTTATCATCCAAGTCACTTGGTCAATACTGGTCAACCATCCAAATGGACCTCAGTGTCTATCGGCTTGTGAAAATGATCACAAAGTCGATCACAACCTTCGATTTTGTCAGCAAAATACCCTTTCATCATTTCGACAAGTGTCCTATGATTTGATCTGTACACTCCATGTCGTCAGCTCAAACATAGTCAATGCCCAAGTGGACAAATGAGCTAATCAAATCCATTAAACTTCATGCATGATCTACCCACACAGAATAAGCTTTTGTTATTCTCAAGAAGTCTTCCGCTTGTTTCTTAGCACGTACCTCATTAGAATGGTCTCTCAACACATGCAAGATAAGATTTCTCCCTTTTGTCCTTACCAGTCCTTGTCCCACACTAGATTCCTTAACACTGTTTCCCCTCGCGGGATAAGCTTTTTCTTTCACCTTGACAAGTATCTTCTTGTCCTACAGCCCTTTCCTTGTCCTCATAGAGATGCATGGGATAAGGAAACCTTTCCTTTTTTCTTTATACTCTTCTCCTGTAGTGGAATTATTTCTATTGTGAACCCTTGTGGGATAAGGAATTTTTTTGTATCCTTCACTTTACTTTATTTGTCCCACGCTTTCCTTGTGTAGCCTCTTATTTTGTATGAGATAAGGTTTTCTTCAAGGCATGCATCACTTGTTATCCTGCACAATATTTAATGTGCATCTTAGCCTGTGTGGGATAAAGGAATCAGCAAACTTCCCTTTAGTTCCTTGTCTCATGTGACATTTGTTGGTCTCTTTTGACATAGCAGGATAAGAGAGAACATCTCTTCGTATTGACCTCCTTTGACTTTCTTATCCCAAAAATCCATCGTTGATCACATTTGATAATGTGGGATAAGAGAGACCACTTTTATTACCAAGATTTAGTTATCCTGCATGACATTTGAGGGTCACATTTGATACCGCAGTTTAAGAGGAACCACCTTGTTCATTTAGCATATGTTATCCTGTAAGATCAAAGCTCTCTCTCAAGAACGTCGCAAGATAAGAGGATAGCCCAATTGACAAGTCAACAATGTTATCCTATAGGGTTTGTTAACCCTCATTTGAATACACCACAAAACCCTCAGATGCATGAACCAAACTACTCTTGCCACGTGGAAATCACGACATGTGACCCGATGAATGTTGCCAACATGACCAATATGTGAAGATGGTGAATGTGGTTGACACCTCTATAGAAATTAGTAGAAACCCCTGCAAAATAACATGATGTGCTATGCGCGACTGTTGCCTCCATCACTGCAACCTCTAGACACCCCTCAACATCTACCTATTTTTTTTGCAACCATTGAACATCCTTTGACATCAATGAAAATAATGCCAACAATCTTCCCCTTTGGCATTGGTGTCAATACACTTGTAGAATCATTCACAGACTAGTTCTCTGACCATTTCTCCCCCTTCATGAAGACACACTATTTCTCCCCCTTTGACAACAATGGAAAAGGGTGTTTCAACTAACTTTCAACTATACAAGAATGCCCCCTTTGATTTTCTATAGAAATGAATGGAACTTCCAATTTTGATCATGATACATCTGCAATACATTAGAAATTTCCTTTACAACATCTTAACTTTGGCTGCTTGTAGCTAGATGAACCATTATTACAATATAAAGAGTAGTGCCAATACTACTTACAAAAAATTAGATCTCCTCTTGAACCATAGATCTCAAATAAATGCTTTATGTGCAGAAGGAGGGTGAGACAACACCCAATTTTTGTCTCAAGTACTCAAAATTGTCCTTTGGCGGGGGCTTAATAAAGATATAAGCTATATGCTCACTAGCACAAACATAATCAACTTTCACTACTTTCTCTGCAACCTTTTCCCTAAGAAAATAATATTTTATTGCAATGTGCTTTGTCCTAGAATGCATGACAACGTTCTTTGATATATTGGTTGCACTTCAGTTGTCACACATGATGGGAATAGGATCCAAAAACTCTACCTAAATATCCTTGAGAGTTTGCTTCATCCACAAAACCTATGAGCAACATGTGGCAGCAACTATATACTCTTCTTTAACAGTTGATAAAGAAATAGAATCCTGCTTCTTGATGTGCCATGAGACCAATCTGTCTCCAAGGAAGAAAGCACCACCACTGGCAATCTTCCTATCATCTACACATCCTTCCCAATCTGCATCAGTATAAGTTTACAAACTGAAATCTCCTCTCTTTAGATACCATAAGCCATAAGTGAGTGTTCCTTGTAGACACTTGAATATTCTTCTTACAACATTGACATGTGACTTCTTAGGAGCTTCTTGGAATCTAGCTACCATGCACACTGCCTACATAATATCAGGCCTTGAAACTATGAGATACAATAGGCTACCAATCATGGATATATACAAGGTTTGATCAATACTAGGTGACTCATCATCTTTGGTCAACTTGCACCCTGTCACCATAGGAGTACTAGCCAATTTGTTGTCCTCCATTTGAAACTTTTTCAACATGTCCTTTGAATACTTGGTTTGTGATATAAATATCCTTTTATCTAACTGAGAAATCTACAAACCAAGGAAATATGATAGCTCTCCAAGCATTGACATCTCAAAATCTTTGCATAGAACATTTTTGTTACCTCCAAAGATGTTGTCATCTACATATACCACTATTATGATCATGTGGTCTCCATCTACCTTGACATATAAATTGCTGTCAACATTTCCTTCTCTGAAACCTTGGTGATGGAGATACTTATCCAACCTAGAATACCATGCTCTAGGTGCCTACTTGAGACCATGTAATGTTTTCTTCAATCTATAAATTGTTGGCTTTGTGTTGTCATTGATGTCAACCGGTACTATATGGTAACCATTATGGGAGGTTGAATTGTATTGTTATCCTTCTTGTCAACTAGTTTTGTAGATCACCAGTACACAAGTTATTGTTGAATTGTGTTGATGACAAGTATTGAAGACTGATATGGTATGATGATCGGTAAATTAATGTGTTGGCAATGAGATGTTGCCAATCGGTAAGCATGTGTCTAGGAAGTGAGTAGGGTGAGCTAATGACAAAGTGAAAAATTGGTATGCAGGTGGATGTGAACCTGCAAGACTCCCACCGGAAGACTAGGACATCCTAGGATGGTGACATGACTGATAGAGTTTGGACTGTTTCAAGTTAGTAAAGTAGACAAAGGGGATGTCTACCAGATTATGTGTAGGAGATGTAGTTGCTCACACAAGGAGGTCATATTAATGCAACACTAGAAGCTAAAGAGCCTAACATGTTGATAACTGATTCTCTTATGTCATTGGCCCATAAGAGACAAGGATTCATTTCTACCGATAAGTGGTAATTACTTGGCTTATCTCTTAACATGCATGGAATGCATTATGACTCTCTCGGATAAGATAGAGAAAGCAAAGGCAGGTAATTGGATGCATAGACCAGATGAGTAATATAGGAGATGAGGAAGCCCCTTGAGGTTGAGATCAGAGATATTCACCAAGTCAGCATGTGAAGACATGATGTGCAACTAGGGTAGAGAAGGAAGAGTTAAGATGGTGAGTTTGCCTTCTTGGCAAATCGGTTGAGAATAGAACTAGTGAAATGAAAATGAGGCTCTATAGTTGCACACATGGAGTTACCGGTATGCATATGGAAAGTAGTGTTACCGGAGATGCCTAATGGATGGAGATAGTTGGCATGAAGATATCATGCACACTACTAGTATGAAGGCAAAAACATGTCAATTGGTAAACAAGGAGGATATTGGCATACTACCAAGTGGACCGAGAGACAAATGTGAAGTGATCTCAGTCTGATGAAGATGCACATGATGTTTCATCCAAGATTGTTGTTGAATACCAACATGATTAATGATCAGGCTAACAAGATCCACCAGCACAAGGAAGGAGAAGGCAAAAAGGTTAACTGGTAGGCAAAGAGAGACCAGTAGTATGAATCATACACCAGTTGTGTGATATTGGTCGGTGACCATGTTGGTTTGACATAGTGAGCTAAGGTGGATGTTGAAAAAGGTGCTAAGAGAAGACATACCAATAGGGTTACTAGAAAATCGGTAGGGTTAGATGTCTGGTAGGTGTGCACTAGTTGAGTGTTTGGTCAGTGATCCTATTTGAACTGACGTAGATGTCTAAGCTAAGATGGATACTAACAGGGATACCACATGGAGTTGAAGTGGCAAGCTTGCAGAGGTCGATGAAGTGTCATGATGGTGAGGTTGTTGCAGAGTTGGTCGACATTTAATGTTGACTATGACTATTATGCGTTAAGTTGTATAGGAGTTGTGACTTGAGGCAGGATGTATCAGATTGGATCCATGGAGTGCACTAATCGATGCAAGATGTCTGGATATATATCAAAGTAGGTGAAGAAAACCATCAAACCATTTATGGTGATTGATTTTGTGTCTCGTCGATTGACTATTCATGTTTGCTAAGTTTAGAAAACATGCCTTGGAAGGAGGAAGATATGGTAGGTAATGCTTGATTACTTGTAGGTTGTCTATCTTTGTGCAGAATGAGATCAGATCAGATCTGATATGCCTCACAATCAATGGAAGAAACCCTAATGCCGCCAAGTTAAAACTCACATCTTGGTGGGAAAATTTAGATATATGTATGCGAGCTAAAGATATTGTGAGTGCTACTGAAGGAGAGAGTGTCGTTTCTGCAAAAGAGAGAAAATCAGTCAAGTGATCATCGAGAGTCAGAGGAGAGACTAAGTATCAGAGAGAATCAAGTTGAAGAATTCAATCGATAAGAGCGAGGCAACTGGTAGTTGGCCATTGAGTCTGATAGAGGAGGTAACTGGTGGTGACCAAACCGGTACAAAAGAGTTGCATAAGAGTGCAGAGTAGGCAAGAAGGAGACAGCAAAAGATAGAACCGATGGAGAGAAGTAGAGAAGTTGAGAGAAGACACAACCAGTAGTGAGAACTACTAGAGAGAAAGAACCGACAGTGAACTAGATAGAAGATCCAATAGAGAGATTTGAAGAAGAATTACGAAATCCATTTGTAATAAGGCTATTAACTTGTAAATGATTATGCTTTGTATTCACTGAGTTGTAGCTCAATGCAGGGTTTATAGCTCCTTTGGTTGGTGCCCTAAAATCAAGGGTTGGTGCCCTAAAATTAGGGGTTGGTGCCCTAAAGATTGTAATCAGAGTTTTCATTATGAGGTTGGACTGGAGTAGTAGATTCCAACAACATTTCTCATTGAGTTTTTTCCCATCTTGGATTTTCCTCGTATATACTAGTGTTATGTGATGTGACTTTATGTGATTGCATTATGTTGCTTTGCCTTATCCTACCAGTATGTTGTTTAGTGCTTGAGTTACTAATTGGTATCTTCTTTTGGGGTTAAAAATGGAAAAGGATTGAAAACCACTGATTCACCCCCCTCTTAGTGGTACATTGTGTCTAACACAAACAAAGTTGTCATCTTCATGCACCTGAAAGCCTTCAAGTTTCTCTATATACACCTATTCTTCTATATTGTCATTCAAGAATGCATATTTTACATCCATTTGACATACTTTGTATCCTTTATATTTTAAGAATGCCAAGAACATCCTTATAGCCTCAAGTCTTGCAACTAGTGCAAATGTCTCCTCAAAGTCTATTCCTTCAACCTGAGCATATCCATTACACACAAGTCTTGCTTTGTCCCTTATCACCTTTCCTTCTTCATTCATCTTGTTCCTATAAACCCATTTAGTCCTAATGATATTCTTGTCTGCTGGCCTAGGAACTAATTCCCATGTTTTGTTCTTTTCTATCTATTGTAACTCTTCTTCCATTGCCTTCATCCACTCTTTACTCTTGATGGATTCATCAAATGTCTCAGGTTCCATCTTTGTCATAAGGTAGAAGTTCACTTGCTCAGTGTTCCTAGCTTTCCTTCTATTTTGCACACTATCATTTTTGTTTCCAATGATTTGATCATTAGGGTGATTCTTTTGCACATATCTATTTGGGGCTTGCCTAGGTGTTTCTTCTTCATGTTCACTCTCAAATTGATCTTCATCTTCAACATATGGTTCTTCCATCCAAATCATTGAGTTTTGTTTCTCTTTGTGCATATCCTCGTCAACTCTCACATGCACACTTTCAATTACCTTCTTTAGTCTTTTGTTGAACACTTGTAGGCCTTGTTGTGAGTAGAGTACCCCAAGAAGATACCTTCATCACTTCTTGAATCAAAACTTCATAATCCATCTTCATCTCTTTTGATGAAGCACTTGCTACCAAATACCTTGAAATACTTGATTGATGGTTTCCTATCACACCATAGCTCATAAGGTGTCATTTTGTTGTTTACTCTTAATTGCACTCTATTTAGTATATATACAGTAGTATGAACTGCCTCTTTCCAATAAACATCAGGTAGATTAGCTTCATTCAATATTGTTCTTGCCATCTCCTTGACTGTTATGTTCTTGCTTTCCACAACACCATTTTGTTGTGGTTTCCTAAGGGTAGAATATCGTCTTCTAATTCCATGTCTCTCACAGTAGTCTTCAAACTCATTTGATGTGAACTCACCTCCACAGTCTGATCTCAAATATTTTAGCTTGTGAATGCTCTCCTTCTCAACCATTTTCTTAAAGACTTTGAATCTCTCATATGCTTGTGATTTTTCTTGTAAGAAGGTGACCCATGCCATCCTTTAGAAGTCATCTATGAGTAGCATGAAGTTCTAGTGGCCTTGTACTTGAGTACTCTTTTGTTTTAAAGTTGACCTTGGTTTGTTTTCCTTTTTGACACTCATCATAAAAGGTGCTTGTTGGCTTAATAATTTGAGGTATGTGTCTTACATACTCTTTCTTGCTTACCCTAACAAGATTATCAAAATTTATGTGGCCTAATCTTCTATGGCATAACCAACTCTCATCAACTTGTCCCATCATACATTGAGACTCGAAGCATTCTTTCAAGTTGTACACATTTCCATCTATCCTTTTGCCTTCAGCAACAAGTTTGTTAGTGCTTTCTTTTCTAATTTCAAATCCTTTGGAATCAAATGTGAACTTATATCCTTTTTCATACATTTGACTCACACTTAGCATATTGTGTTTTAAACCTTCCACATAATATACATCATGAGCTTTCAGCTTTCCATCAATATCTAGTGTGCCCTTGCCTTTTATCTTGATTGACGAGTTGTCTCCAAATCTCATAGAACCACCATTCCAATCAATTATTCTCAAATTTTGATTCCCCCTAAAATCCCTTATAATAAACTAATAAACTCTGTCTGCAGAAGAGAAATCAAAGAGAACGAAAACTTTAGAGCAACATATGACAAGGTTTTATAACCTTCTACACTTCAAACTTATCCAAAGTTTAGGTGGGTATACCCTAGGTGAATTCTTTTACACTTTTAAACAAAATCCATAGTAAGCATTGTCCCAAAAACCAGTAGATCTTATCGCCTTGAAACTGACTGAAATAAAGAAATAAAGCTTATATTCATGTCCAGTATTGACCTGCAAGAATATGTAAAAGATAACCACAATAGATACCAGTCCCTTATCCAAGCCACAGAGTCCTCTAAGTTTAAACAATACTCCCACAATCAAATGTCTCCACACATCCCATCACCTCAGCTTCTATTAAACCCTACATATGCCTGACATACATAATAATTTACCCTCATCAAACTAGACTGCATTCATCAAATTCAAAATCTCCCATAAAGAATTTACTGATAGAAGTGATTCCTGCATATTTAATTCCCCTCCTGAAGCGAAAAGCTAAGAAGCACATCTATTTAAGATTGCCTTACAACCCATATTCAAACGAATACCCTAGATTATTCAAGTTGAAAACAGTAAATATTTGCAAGCACACTTGAAGATAATATAAATTCTAGGCTCAAAATCGATGGTCTGTGTATTGATATTATTTCACAAAATATTTCAAAAACACTTGAATGTTCTCCATAAGACTCAAAAAAGGCTCAGATAAATTTCTGCAGCATTTCCCTACAATTACTTGTGATCATTTTTTACTAGTCCTGGTATCCATTTATAATAACATGGATGCATACAAGCTTCGGACCTTCCAAACAAAGTTTGTTACAAACAACAGTCTTTTCCAAAAAGTAGTTACAAATCCTTTTCAACATCTGTGGCTTCCTCTGCTTGTTGTTCTATTGCAACTTCTTCCAACTGCTCTACATCCAGCACTGCATATTTTCTTGTCCATTCCTGATATACATCGTCAGCAGGCCACGAGAAGCTAATCACTCTTCCCTTCATCTTGGCTAATCTTTTCAAAGAGTTCCTTATTTTGTTGACCTCTGAATTTAGAAAACCATAGTGTGATTTGTTTTTCTCTATCTCCTCAACTGTTTTGACAAATAAGGAAGTATCATCTATATTGATGATTCCTTTTATTCTTATTGATAAATTGGCTTCTAATTCATTAAGCCATATTTATTTGTCCTTCAATTGAGTTAGACTGGCAAAACCCCATGGGAGTAATTCAAATACTTGATTAGTGTACTTTTTCTTGTACAAGTTGATCTTTCTATCTGCATTATCTACTCCTTGTACTAATTTTGCTAGATCCTTTGTCATATCACAAGTGGATTTAATAATGGGGTGAGCCCTTGCCTCATCATAAGATACACAAATAAGTTCCAAATCCTGCTCTTTGCACTTCCACTTGTCAAAAATAGGCATCAGAACAACCTTGTCTCCATTTAGCTCATTCCACATGTCCAAAATTTTTCTCATGTTATTGTACATTAATGAAGACACTATGGTGTCAGCAAAACTCAAAATTGTAACCCTCATTCTCTCTTCATATTTCTTTGCAAATAGGGCTTGGGCCTATTTTAGCTTCTCCAATTCATCGAGAGTGATCTCAACCAGTTGGGAACTAGAAGGTGTGGGAGATGGTGGGAATTCAATGATGGGGCTAGTAGGTGGAGGCCTTGTAGGAGAAGAAGAGATCATCAATGTTGAAGACTCATCTTGATGATATTGTCCTGCCAACTGACTTGTCAACTTGGAAATGATTCTATCTTTACCCCTTACCTCTTCCTTGGCATTGTTGTAAGCTTTTAAAACTGTCTTCAACTTAGCTTGGAGATCTGCCTTTTCCTTGGCTTCTTTCTCTGCCACTGCAACACTAAACTTTGTAGTCTCTAGGACTGTGCTAGCAGCCTCCACTACCCCAGTGCTCTGCACTCTTTTCACTATCATTCCTCCAAGGTATCTTGACCCTGAGGTGTCCTTTCTTCCTATTTTCATATCTTTTTAGAGACTACATAACCAGGGCAATATTATCCTTGTTGAAAGTGACTCCTTCCATAGGCTTCGTCTCCTTCCTTACTGCCTCTAAAACCAAGGCATCCACTATACCCCATTCAAGGAGAATGAGTACAGAAGAATTTGCTACCATGTCTCTTCCTTGCTCAGGAGTGATGATCTTGAAATCATTGACCATTTCTTGCTTTACTTCTTCCTCCATCACAGTTGGATCCTTGTGGGACTGCTCACTCTTCCGCTTCTCACATCTAGTATTAAACTGATCAATATTCTACTTCCACGCAAATTGCATGAAATCTCCTGATGTGACAAAGTTGCTATTAGCCAAGAAATCCTCACTGGCTTGTTTAATATCAAGATCTAACTCCTGGCCCTTGAACTCATTAGTGGTTACGTTCATCTCAGCACTAAGGGGCTCTTCTGGTATTCCCTCTTCTACTTCATCATAGGTGTAAGTTATCTCCCCAAGATTGCCTAATTGTAATAGTTGCTCAGCTGCTGCCTATTCATCTTCTATGTGAATAGGGGATTGAGATGGGGAATACAATGGTTCATCAGATTGCACTTCCTTTCCCATTATTTGCCTCTTTGGGCTCTCCTGAATGTCAATGACATCTTGTATCTTCCTCTTCCCTCTTGAGGTAGAAGGCTCCCCTATTGTTGGCACTAACACACTGTAGTCAGACTTTTTATGTATCATATAATCACCTGGAGGGATTCCTTTGGTAGATGTAGACCTAGTTAAAACTAGTCTTGCCTTCTCAGGGTTATTCTTAATCACAACCTCCCTCTTCTCTTTCAATGTCTACATTACATCTTCAAAACAAAGAATCAATAATTTTGCCTTTTCTTCAAAAGGGTGGAAACTAGACAAAGGGTCATAGCTGGTATCAAATTGGTGCACAAAATCTAGGGCCTTCTTGTAAGCCACCCACTTTTCTTTCCTCAACTCTTGGTCATCCAATTCAAACTCATTCTTGATGAGGTCTTCCGAGAATTGGAATTGGTGAGGTCTACCTCTGCATACTGCCCTTTTTCTGAACATGTCGTTGAAGAAATCTTTAGGGTTGGCACACCTTCATACTAAAGTTGATAAATGGTAGGGTTGAATTAATTCCAAAAGAACCTTAGGGACTCTTGGACTCTCTGAACATAAAAGAGTCCTGATCTTGGATGCAAAGCACTTATCAAACCTCAAGTAGCTAGCATCTTCTCTGTCCCATGATAGCACTATACTCTATAACTGAACTAGCATCTTCTCTCCATCCTTTTTTTACACAACATCCATTCCATTTGCAAAGTAATCACCACCCTTGAATAGAAATAGGTGCATGAGGAGGGAGTACCATCCAAAAGGCCTATCCACTTTTCCATTCTTTATCCCTATCAAGCCCTCATGGATGGCATCAGTAATGTAGGGAGCATAATCAAATGTCACTACTAGAGAAGGATTCAAAATTTGAGCAATCATTAACATGTAATGAGTTGGCATGTTTGCTTCAGCATCCTCTCCAAAAATTTGGCAAAATGACCAGTATAATCCCTTGGCTCTAAGAGTGAATAGATTTAAGGAGAAAGGTTCCATAGTATTGGGTCCTACAACAGTTAATCCACCTATCTTAAATAAGAATTCTTTAAGAGGCTCATTCCTAAGGTGATTCCTCTGTGCATTGTAAACCTGAGCCAATGATTTAAAATTGATAGGTTCCAAATAATTGGAAAATTCACTAAGCACAAATGCATTTCTGAACTCCTCATCATTTATTTCAATGAGGGTTTTTCCATTTATGTCCCTAACACTCTTTGTAATGGGGTCATAGTTGTGTGCAATCTGAGTTAAGAGATCCACATCCATGAACACTCCAGGAACCACCAATTTACCTACATCCAATTCCCAAATACTGTTCAATGGGGCTAGGGAGTGTCTCATACCGAATCTGACCTTGAATAAGCCTAACCCAGACAACCCTATTTGTGGGTCTCTCAACCAATTGCCTTTGTCATACAATCCTTCTCCTATTCTCAGGTGAGGGGCTTTTGGCACTAACTCTTTAAACTTAGCTACCATGTTAGTTGACATGGTTAACTACTCTAGGAAATCATCACAGATTGCCCTCTCATGGTAATTAACTTTCCCTGAGAACTCCCTTTTAGGTGCCATTTCAATGATACTATGCAAGTAGACTAATTACTAGCCATAATAGTTCTATAATAGATCAAAACCCCAATTCAAACAAACTGTCAAGTAATTGTTAAGCAAAAATACAAGAAAACCTATTCTTGGCTTGAAGAAATCTACTCTACACCTACTTCTTCACAACAACTCTTTAAAATGATGCTTACATTCAATTGATGTGAGACCATATTTAGTAATCAAGCTCTTAACTGCAACATTGATACCGCATGCTTCGGCCCTCCTTTCAGAATTGAATTCATGAAAGAATCCAAAAATTTGGCTCCAACAGGTCATAACATACTTGTCTATTTTCTTTTCACTCTTTTGCCATTTCATAGAGCATAACACCCTTGCATGTTCATCTAGAAAAATCACGCCAATCGCTAGATCACATCAAACTTGCACTACCTTTACCCTTTTACCTTTCCTCATCTGGCAATGGGCTAAAAATCCTTTCGCTACTTCACAGACAGTAGCCAACATGCACTTTTAACCCAACGAAGCCGCGCCAGCCATCCGATAGGATGGAACTTGATCAATCTTTATTTCTATTTAATCTCTTTACCTTAGTGCCAAGCTCTACCTTCTTTTCACCACTTTGCGGGCCTTAACCCTCAAGCATTTTCCTTTCACAAAGCCGCACCAAGCGTTAGATGGAACTCTAATCATTCGGCCTTTAACTCCGACTGGGACCGTCAACCTTTTTAATTAACTACACCTCATCTTGATGGCTAATGGTTTTCGCTATTTCATAGAGGTTAATCTGCTTTCATCTTTGAGCCATGAAATAATGAGAAGCGTTGGATCAATCTTGAGATGAATGCCTTTTAAGTGGGTCCTTTATCCGGGTATTACTTACCCCACTTGTTTACCGATTAACAAATGCCATGTGGCATTCGGCCATTAGCCCTGGAAGCTCCTTCAGGTTTAGTTCTAAGTCAACCACATGTCTTACTTCACTATTCCCACATAACCGCTGGTTACACCTAGGAGAGACCTCAATCACCTTTTAAAACCACATGTCACTCGACACATCATTATCAACTCTAAGAAAAGCAGTAGCTGTCATGCCATGTCATGCCTTCATGTGACTTGCACCTGTCTTTTGTGACTTCCCAAACACTAATCTTTGGTTGGTTTCCAGCCATGAAGTCACGAGAACCGTTGGATCAAAACATAGTTGATCGGCCTTTACCTTTATGCCTTACTTGTCCTTTGGGCCCACTGGCCTTTTCGCCACTTTGCAGACTTTAATTTACTTGCATCTTACCTTTGTGAATTCACATGAGCTGTTAGATCTCGGGGACTTGTGCGATTTTTTAACAACTTGCTTAAAATTGGCAGATGTGGGTCCTCTGACTCAGCTTTATCCACTTGGCATTTGATCCCTCTTGAACTGACATGTCAACTTTTTATTCGCCATAAGAATTCTGCAGGACCCACGTTTTCCAGTGCCACCTATGTCTGACAAGTCACTTGTCAACTCACAGTGTGACTCACCTCCTTGGACCCACCTGTTAGTCCTCAAATTTAATTCACTAACCATTCTAATTTTAGGCCACATGTCACTTTCTTACTTGCCATCTCAACCAGCTGGACTGCTCACTTGGAATGCCATGTCATTTTCCCCAGTTTGCAAAAGCTATTTTATGAGCATCTTCATCTTGTGAAACTGCGTTGGCCGTTAGATCTTAGGGACCTGCACATCTGTTATGCCTCTTATAAACCTCCTTGCTCGGGCCCATCAACCTTTCGCCATTTCACAAAGTGTAAACTACAAGCATCTCTCGGTCGTGAAACAATGTGGGTTGTTGATCTCTTTCAAACTTGATCGCCTTTTAGCCATGGAAACTCTTGACTGCTAGGTCCCGCCAAACCCTTTCACTACTTCACGACAGGTAACTTGCATTCTTGTTTCAGCTACGAATCAACACGAGCCATTGGATTCAAAATGAGATGGAGTCTTGTTAAGCTGGCTGCCAATGCACTCAGTAAAGCCCGCTTGGGCCTTTCACTATTTCGCAGAGGCTAACACACTAGCAACTCCGCCCAATGAAAAAACAAAAGGGGTATATTTATCTAATAGTTGCGCGATACTTATTGGGCCTGACAAACATTAGAGAAAGAAGATTAAATGCGAAAAGAATTAAAAGATTTAAAGGGACAGCCTAGGTAAATGACAAGGGGGGAACACCTTTACGATAAATGGACCCATCACCTAAGTGAATAAAGCAACACCAAATTAGAATTAAAAGGGGTTTTTCTCAGACATTTTGAAAGCAATTAAAGATTAAACCCTAAACCCCCCTTTAGGACACACAACAGTTAGAAGTAACAGGGCCATACCAAACTCAAAAATTTCACATACTTAGCCAATTATGGAAAAAGCATACCCATTTTAAACAGTGATAACAGCGGCTCTGACTAGGGATGGTTGATCGCAAGGTCAACACAAGAAACTCAGAAACTATGGAGAAACAGACCAAAACACAAGCCCAAAAACAACAACAGAAAGAAAACAAATATATACAAATAGAGGACCTACTCTGCATGGACTTTAAGAGAAATAATGCTTCAGGAATTGTCCAGGCACTAGAAATTCATTTATTTCATCATTCATATTGTTTAGAAAGTATGAGTCTTTTCCATTCACATCACAAACCACAGAAGGGCCAATCCATAATGACTCAAACTTATGCTTTCCCTTGTCATGTCCTTTTGCATTCCACTAAAGAACAACATCACCTATTTGAAACTTTCTCAATGATGTCCTTTTATCAAAAAGATACTTAGACTACAATTGGATCTTCAAATTTCTCTTATGAGCTAGAGTTCTGATTTCTTCCACTTTTCAGACAGCTCCATGTCTTCAACTTGCAAGAATTTATATACTGGAAGAAGATTGTTTACTGGCAGTCTAGCTTGTGTACCATAAACCAATTCAAAAGGTGACATTCCAATGACCTTCTTGACAGTAATTTTTTCATCCCACAAAGCTAATTTCAACTTTTGATCCCAAGAGCTCTTGTTCTCTTCTAGGATTTTCTTAATAATGTTCAATAGGCTTTTGTTACTAGATTCAGCTTGTCCATTTCCCTAAGGATGATAAGGTGAAGAGTAAGACATGATTATTCAATGACTAGTGTACAATCCCACAAACTCTTCTGAATTGAAGCTCATGGCATTGTCCATTACTAACTTTGCAAGGACTCCAAATCTAGTTATAACATTATCCATTAAGAAGTCAATGACAATTTTACTTGTAGCTCTTCTAGTGGGAATAGCTTCAATCAATTTAGTAAAATAATCAATAGCTACTATGATCCACCTATGACCTCTTCCTGATCTTTCAACAATCTCTCCAATAAAATCAATGCCCCATTGGACAAAAGGGGCTTCCACTGTGACTAGATTTAGGGGTAAAGCTCCTTCATACTTCAATTTGGATGAAAATTTTTGACATGGGTCACATTTCCTAACATGTTCATGGGCATCTTTAAATAAAGTAGGCCAATAATACCCAACCCAGATTATCTTACCAATAGTTGTCTTAGCAGAGTAATGATCTCCACACACTCCATCATGCATTTCAATCAACACCCTTTTAGCTTGGGATTCATCCAAACACATTAGCAGTTCCCCATTTCTTTTTCTCCAAAAGAGATCACCTTGAATGAGAACATATTTTGTGACTTAAGTTTTAGAGTTCTTCTCTGATTATGTATCATTCCTTCTGAAAATATTGCATCTTTTAAGAAATGGACTACCTCTGAATACCAGGGTTGCCTTTCGATACTGGTGACCATGGTGTTTTCAACTTCAGCATTGTTTACTTCAATGTCAAGAAGATTTGATTCAGTCATGAGCTTTGCAAGGCCTAAACCTCTTACCAATTTAGTAATCTTTATCTCTAAATCAAACTCTTGAATTCTTTTTATCCATCTGCACCTTTTACCTATGACTTCAGATTGGGATAAAATGTCTTTGACTGTAGCATGTGGAACATAAGAAACTACTTGTGCATTTACAAGATATGGCCTAAAAGCCTTGACAACTTTAACCAAAGCATATGCTTGCTTTTCCATGATTTCATACTTTAATTTTGCTACCTATAAAGACCTACTATAGAAAGTTATGGGATGTTCATGTCCCTCATTATCCTTTTGCAACAACACTGCAGCTACTGTATGATATGAAGCAAAAGAGAGCAAAGAAAAGGGCTTACTATAATCTAGGGATTTCAACACAGGTGCTTCCTGAATGGCTTGTTTAATCTCAGCAAAAGCCTTTGAAGCTTCTTGATCCCAGCAAAACTTGGTATCCTTCTTGAGCAATTTGACAATGGGTTTAACTATCTCTGCAAAGTTTGCAATGAATCTTCTAACAAAATTAACTTTGCCTAAAAAAGACTGAATACCTTTAACAATCTTTGGTTCAGGCACATTGTTTATTGCTTCAATTCTTTCAGGGTCTATCCATACCCCTTCCTTGGAGACAATATGCCCCAGCAACTTCACTTCAGTAACAACAAATTGACACTTCTTGGGGTTTAATGACACACCAAATTCCAAAGCCTTATTGAACACTTTTTCCAAATGCCCACAGTGGTCATCAACCCTTCTGGAGAAACATGTTAAATCATCTTGGTATACTACCATGATGATATTGATGAATTATTTGAAGGCTACATCCATAGCTCTCCGAAATGTAGCTCCAACATTTTTTAATCCAAATGACATTCTTACATAAACATATGTTCCCCAAGGGGTGGTGAAAGCGGTTTTGAATTTCTCAGATTCCTTTACTAGCACCTGGTTATACCCTGAGAAACCATCCATCATTGACAAAAGATCATAGCCATTTACTCTCTATAGAATGGTTTCCATATTGGGATAAGAATAATTATCCTTTAGGGAAGCAACATTTAAAGTTCTAGAATCAACACACAACCTTATGTCCCCATTTTTCTTTCTTACTGGGACCAGATTAGAGACCCATGAATAATGTCTTATAGGTTTAATAATCCCCCCTTCTCTTAACTTAGTTAATTATTGTTGAATCTTGGTTTCTAGCAGGGGATTAATAGGTCTCTGCTTTTGTCTAAAAGGCTAAGCATCTGGAAGTAAAGGAACTTCATGCTAAAAAAGGTCTTGTCTATACGCCTTTAAGTCTTCATAGGACCAAGCAAACACATGCTTATATTTCTTCAATAAATTAATAAGATTAGTTTTGACATGAGGGGGTAAGTTTTTCCCAATGTATACCAACTTAGGGGATAACTCTGTCCCCAAGTTTACCTCCTCCAATTCTTTTGACTTGGTAGTAGATTTCTGGTGTAGATGACTGTCATTATAGCTAAATATTCCCTCAAGCTCTACTAATCCCTTAGGTATCTCATTTGTTTCCAACTAAACCAAGTCATTCCCAAATATTGTCTCTCTATTGTCAACCACCTCTACTAATGCATTGCAGTCAATCTTCTATCCGTCGTAATCATCAATGCATTGTATGAACCTAAGAATATCTTCATCATCGGCAAAAACTTGCCAATTATACACAATATTAGGGATGGCAGGCCTAGATTTTTATTTCCACAGTGGATATACCGGTTAGTGTTGCATCATCATTTTTCAATGCAACATTGGCTAAAAAGTCTACCATGATATTCTTTGATCTCTCTATCTAATTAATAGAAAAAGCACTAAAATGATCATTGGCATCCCAAACTGCATGCTTATATCTTTTCAATCTATCATATTTTGATGCATATTTGGATCTTACCTGAGAGACAACCAATTTTGAATCTCCTAAAACTTTCAACAGTTGTACTCCATGCCTCTTTGCAACTTCAAGCCCCAACAACATAGCTTCATACTCTGCAGTATTGTTTGTGCACTGAAAGGCCAATAAGAAAGAATACTTAATAGTTATACCTGATGGGGATACAAAAAGAACTCCTGCTCCAGATCCTTCTTTGGAACAAGCTCCATCAAAATACATTTTCCATAGACCATGCTATTGTGATTCTAATTCAATCACAATGGAATCAATATTCTTTAACTGAGGTAAAATTGGTTGTATTCTAAAATTGTCAAGATCCACATCAATCATATAGTTAAGCATGTCGGGATCTACATTTTCAATTACCCTATGAGCACATGGTTCTCTGTACAACTTGACCTGATTCCCATTGATTGTAATGGTAGCATAAGATAAATCCAATTGGACATTTCCACCTACTGATGTTGCCCACTGCCTGGATAATAACATGCCATAATGAAGCTTAGTGTCAGTGACAATAACATCCATCTTATAGGTTGTTCAGGGAATGTTGCTATCTTCACTTCAACATCCCTCATTGTACCTATCATATGTACTTCTATGTTATCCATAGCATAGCATTTCCCATATACTATAGTCACTGATAATCATATTTCTTTCATAACACCATAAGGCATTACATTGGCAGTTGCACTTGAATCTATCATACAATTTTTTATTAACCGGTTATTCACTAACAAAGTGACATAAAAAGGATCTACCTGTGAAGGCTCTTGAGTAATAGTTGTTCCAACATAAACCTTTGGGGTTTGGAACTCCTAATCCTTTCCATTTTTAACTGAACTGGTGGGTAAGATTGTGTTACTGTCAAATATATTAGAAAATAGAGACAAGGCAGCTTCTCTATGTTCTTTTATTTTCAGCGGCTCTATTAACAGTGTTGTCTTCAAAATCTTCTTCACTTCAACATCCTTAAAATAAAATGATTGAACTCTATGCAGGAGAGATATCAAAGGTAAGGAAATTCTTAGGACAACATATGGCAAGGTTTTGATCTAACCTTCTACACTTTGGACTTATTCAGAGTCTAGGCGGGTATACCTTTGTGAACTAAATTCACACCTTCAAAGAAAATAAATCCACGGCAAACCAGTCCAGAAAACTAGTGAATCTAATCACCTTGAAACTAACTGAAACAAAGGAATGAAAATTATACTCATATTCAGTATTGTGACCTACAAAACATGTAATAGACAACTTCAATCAATACCAGTGCCTTATCCAAGGTCACAGAGTCATCTAAATTCAGACAATACTCCCCAAACAAAATATCTTTACACATCCCATTGACTTGGCTTCTGTTAATCCTTATACGTGCCTGACACTTACAAGAATTTATGCATATCAAATTAAACTATGATCATCAAGATTCAAAGTACCCTACGAAGAATTTACTGGTAAGAGTGATCCCCACATCTTTAATTTCCCTCCTAAAGAGAAAAGCTAGTGAACACATCTACTAAAAATTGCCTTGCAACCCCATTCAAACAAAATAACCTTGGATTATTCAGAATGAAAATAGTAAAAAAATTGCAAACACATTTGAAGATGACACAAAGTTTTACTTAAAGCCGATGGTCTGTATATTAATATATTCTTCAAGAAAGTATTACAAAAACTTTGGAATTTTCTCCATTACACTTAGAAAAGCTCAGATATGAATTTCTGCAGCGTTTTCTTACAATTCTTTTGCAACCCCCCTTCTCTCTAGTACTAGTATCCATTTATAACAATATGGATGCACAAAGATTCAGACTTTCTTAGGAGAGTTTGTTACAATCATTTCTTCTCAAAAAATAAGTTACAAAGCCTTTTACAAAAATAGTTACAAGTCCTTTTCAGCCTCTACAGCTTCTTCAACAGGTTGTTCGATTGCAACTTCTTCTACCTTTTTAGGGGCACTCTCTAATTGTTCCAAATCATGGGTGGCATATTTTGTTGTCCACTCATCATACACATCATTAGTTGGCCATGTGAAATTATTCACTTTAGTCTTAGCCTTGGTCAACCTTTTCCAGGAGTTTCTGATCTTGTTGACTTCTGAATTGAGAAAACCATAATGTGTTTTAATTTTCTCTATCTCCTGAATTGTCACAACAAAGAAGGAAGCATCATGTAAATCAATAATTCCTTTAATTCTAGCTAACAGTTTGGCCTCTAACTCCTTGAGCCACTCTTGTTTGTCCTTCAGTTGATTTGGGCTAACAAAAACTCCTAGGAGCAACTCAAAAACCTGATCAGCATACTCCTTTTTTCACAAGTTAATTTTCCTATCAGCATTATCCACCGCTTCTGCTAATTTTACTAACTCTTTGGTGATGTCACAAGTGGATTTGATGATAGGATTGGCCCTTGCTTCATCATAAGATGCACAAATAAACTCTAAATCCTGCTCTCTAGGCCTCCATTTGTCAAAAATAGGTGTCAAAATGGCCTTATCTCCCTTGAGCTCATTCCATATATCCAAAATTTTACCTACATTATTGTATAGCAGCAAGGCATTCACTGTGTCTGCAAAACTTGTAATAGTAGCCTTTACTCTTTCCTCATACTTCTTTGCATACAAGGCTTGAGCCTGTTTTAAATTCTCTAATTCTTGGGGGGTAATCTCAATCATTTGGGAGCTAGAAGGTGCTGGAGATGGTGGGAACTCAATGATAGGGCTAGTGGGTGGAGGTCTGGCAGGAGAAGAGGAGATCATTAGTGTTGAAGATTCACCTTGATGATACTGTCTTGCTAGCTGCTTCTGCAATTTATCAATGATGCTATCTATGTTCCTTACCTCTTCTTGGGCACTAGTGTAGGCTTTTAAAACTGCCCACAGCTTAACCTAGAGATCTACCTTTTCCTTAGCCTCCCTTTCCACTACTACAACACTAAATTTTGCAATTTCTAATACAGTGCTAGCGGCTTCCACTACCCTAGTAGTCTGCACTCTCTTCACCATCATTCCTCCAAGGTAACTTGACCCCGAGGTGTCCTTCTTCTTCTTATTTTCATCTCTTTTTAGAGACCACATGACTAATGCAGCATTGTCTTTACTGAAAGTGACTCCCTCCATAGGTTTTGTCTCCTTTCTTACTACTTCCAAGACTAAATCATCTACTATGTCCCATTTGAGGAGAATGAGTACCCCAGCCTGAGCCACCATGTCTCTTCCTTGCTGAGGAATGATGGTCTTAAATTCTTCCACCATTTCTTGCTTTATTTCCTCCTCAACGGTAACCGGATCTTTATGAGGCTACTCACCTTTCCTTTTCTCACACCTTGCATTGTATTTGTCAATGCTCTACTTCCATACAAATTGCATGAATACTTCTGATGTGATAAATTTGTCATCGGCCAAGAAATCTTCACTGGCTTGTTTGATCTCAGGATCCCATTCTTGGCCTTTGAATTCATTGATAGTGATATTCATTTCAGCAGCTAGGGGCTCTTCTGGCATTCCCTCCTCTACTTCATCATATGTGTAGGCAATTTCTCCTAGACTGCCTAACTGCAATAGTTACTCAGTTGCTTCCTGTTCATCTCCTATATGGATAGGAGATTGAGATGGAGAGTACAAAGGTTCTTTAGATTGTACCTCTTTTCCCACTCTTTGTTTCTTTGGGCTATCAAGGATGTTGATGACATCATGTATCTTCCTCTTTCCTTTAGAGGTAGAGGGCTCCCCTGTAGTAGGCATAAGCACACTGTAATTAGATTTCTTGTGCAACATATAATCACTAGGAGGGATTGTTCTAGTAGATGCAGACCTACTCAAAATCAGTCTTGCTTTCTCAGGGTTATTCTTGATTACAACCTCCCTCTTTTCTTTTAATGTTTGCATGACCTCCTCAAAACTAGGAATCAAAAACTTCATCTTCTCTACAAAGTGGTGAAAACTAGACAAAGGGTCATAGCTCATATCAAATTGATGCACCAAGTCAAAGGCTTTTTTATAAGCCACCCACTTTTCTTTTCTCAGCTCTTGTTCATCCAAATCAAACTCATTTCTAATGAGATCTTTAGGAAACTAAAATTGATGGGGTTTAGGTTTGCATATTGCCCTCTTCCTAAACATACCATTGAAGAAGTCTTCAGGGTCAACACATCGAGAGACTGCAGTTGACAAATGATATGGCTGAACGGAATCTTCAAAACATTTCCAACCTCCTTTCATTATCACAAATTGGTGTGCCATAGTAATTGTAGGGAAAATTGTCCCCTTACCTTTGCCTATCAATTCTACTTCCTGCATAGCACCAATCTGCCTAAGAATCTTTGTAATTCCCACTTTAAGAGGGACCTGATAAGGTAACAAAAATGGGGTACCTATGAAACCATATATTCTGAAAACTGTGGAAGCATGGTATAGGTAGATATCACCCCAATTATGGACAATTTTTATGTCCTCTACAAACTCTTGTGGCCTAATGAATTCCAAAAGCACCTTGGGAACTCTTGGATTCTGTGAACAGATAAGGGTCCTAATTTTTGATGCAAAACATTTATCAAACCTTAGAAAACTTGCATCTTCTCTATCCCATGACACAGCTGTGCTCCATAATTGCACTGGCATCTTTTCTCCATCCTTCTCTTTCACAAGATCCATCCCACTTGCAAAATAATCACCACCCTTGAATAAAAACAAATGCATAAGAAGGGAATACCACCCAAAAGGCCTATCTACTTTCCCATTCTCTATCCCTATCAATCCATTATGGATAGCATCAGTGATAAAAGAAGCATAATCAAAGGTTATTGCCATAGAAGGATTCAAAATCTGAGCAACCATCAGCATGTAGTGAGTAGGCATACTTGCCTCAACATCCTCCCCTAGGATTTAGCAAAGTGACCAGTATAATCCTTTAGCCCTAAGAGTAAACAAATTTAGAGAGAAAGGCTCTTCAGTGTTAGGTCCTACAACTGTCAACTCGCCTATCTTCACAAAGAATTCTTTGAGAGGCCCATTCCTAAGGTGGTTCCTTTGCACACTATACACCTGAGATAATGATTTAAAATTAATAGGCTCCAGAAAATTAGTGTAGTCTCTTAACCCAAAGGAATTCTTGAATTCCTCATCATTAATTTCAATGAGGGTCTTCCCACTGATATCCTTAACACTTCTTGTAATTGGGTCATAATTATGTGCAATCTTGGTCAAAAGATCCACATCAAAGAAAACCCCAAGGACCACCAACTTTCCAACATCCAACTCCCAAATATTGTTCTAAGGGGCTGAAGAGTTTCTCATGCTGAATCCAACCTTGAATAATCCCAACCTAGACATCCCTATTTGAGGGTCTCTTAACCAATTACCCTTATCATATAATCCTTCTCCTGTTTTTAGGCAAGGAGCTCTTGGTACCAATTCTTTCATTTTGGAAGCCACATTAGTTGACAACGTCAACTGTTCAAGGAAATCATCACAAATGGCCCTCTCTTGGTAATTGACCTTTCCTAAGAATTCCCTCTTAGGTGCCATTTTTTAAAAACTAAGCAAGCAATCTAACAATCACCCTGAATTGTTCTATGACAAATCAAAACCTCAATTTAAAACACACACAGTTAAAATGATGGCTGAACAAGAGTATAGAAAAACCTGCTTTTACTCGAAAGAATTAGCTCTATAACCGAAGAAATCCACTCTGCAACTACTTCTTTGCAAATACTCTTTAGAATGATACCTCGGTTTAATTGATACAAGATCATATATGGCAATTGGGCTCTTAACTGCGACATTGATTCCACATGCTTTGGCCGTCCCTTCAGAATTAAATTCATGAAATAATTCAAAAATTTTGCTCCAATGGGTCACAACGCCTGTGTATTTTCTTTTTGCTATTTTGCAAGGCATAACTTCTTAGCAATTTTGCTTCACGAAATCATGCCAGCCATCCAATCAAATGAGACTTGATCAGTCTTTACACTAGCTTAGTACTTTTACCTTTTCATCGGGCGGCCCTATTTCATTTCACCATTTTGCGGGCTTTATCCCGTGAGCATTTTTCCTTTGTAAAACTATGCCAGGCGTTAGATGGGACTCAAACTGCTTGGCCTTTAACTCTCACTTGGACAGTTAGCCTTTTCACTAACCATGCCTCAACTCGACAGCTAACGATTCTTCGCTATTTCATAGAGCTTAATCTACATTCAACTTTAGGTCGTGAAACAGCACGAACCGTCAGATCAAATTGAAGATGACCATCCTTTAAGTGAGACCTTTATACTGGCTCACTTACCCCACTCTTCCACTGATTACCAGATACCACATGGCACTCAACCATTTGCCCTGGGAAACTTTTTAAGTTTAATTCAGAGTCAACCACGTGTTATATTTCTTTTATAACTGCCAGTTACACCTCGGTGCCTTCAATCTCTTCTGAAAACACGTGTCCATATACACGTCACCGTCTATCCTGACACCTGGATGAATCCCTTTTACTTTCGCCATTTCATGAAGCATATCCTTCAAACATCTTACAAGCTTGAAATAACGCCAGTTGTTAGATCAAGACAAAGTTGATCTTCCTTTAACTTATGTTTTATTTGCCTTTGGAAATGAAAAACCTTTTCACCATTTCGTAGAGCATAAAGCGTAAGCACTTTACCTTTGCAAATTCACGCGGGCCATCCGATCAAATGAGACTTGATCGGTCTTTACACTCTAAACTGACTCTGGCAAATGTGGGCCCTCTGACTCAACCCCAAACACCTGGCATCTAGTCATTTTCCAAGTTGACATGTCAGTCTTTCATTTGCTGAGAGAAAAACATTAGGTTCCTCCTCATTTTTGCCACCTATATCTGTCAGAACACCTTTTATCCCACGACATGACTCACTTCTGGGACCCACCTTCTTTTAACTCTTGGACCTGCCTTGCTGACTATTGCAGTTTTTGCCAGGTGCAATCATCTTACTCACCTTTTAGACTAGCTGGACTATCTGTTTGGAGTGCCATGCCATTTCACCATTTCGTAGAGGATAACTATCGAGCTTTTTTATCTCGTGAAACAATGCGAACCATTAGATCAAATTGAAGATGACCATCCTTTAAGGAAACCATTTAGAAAATTCTTCACATGCTGGGCCCCACCACCTTTTTCTCTATTTTGCAAAAGGTATTTTACTCACCTAGTTCAGGCTGCGAAACAGTGCCAGCCGTTGGATGAAATCTGAGATGACCATCTTTTAAGTGAGACCCTTTTCACCATTTTGAACACATTTCCTTTTCGCCATTTCATGGGTCTTAAACCACGTGCAACTTTGCCTAGACAAATAGCAAAAACCATAGATTTTCCTGAAAGATGTGCACAACTTAATGGGCCCAACAACATTAGGAGGAAAATAAGTATAAGGCATAAAATTTATGATTAATTCACAAGACCACCTAGGCAAATGACAAGGGGGGACACTTCTTACGAACATGAGACCCATTACTTAAGTGGATAAAGTAACGAAGAATTAGAAACCAGGGGCTTTCAATATTTTGCGAAAATATTGGAGAATTTGAAATTAAAAACCTAAAACCCCTAAGACCTAACATAGAGCTGAAGCAACTGATAGCAGGTCTAATTCAAAATTTCAAAATTTAGCTGACTTATGAAAAAGGAAAACCTATTTTTTAAACAGTAATAACAAACGGGATAGTAACTTTCATTTGTGTAAGAGCCTGAGCCATGTCAAATGTGGAATTGCTACTCAACTCAAAATTATCTTTAACCTTTTCTGCCTTAAGCTGACTAGCCTTCTTTGTTGTGGCAGCTCCTTGTGTATCATTGGTATTGTTGTCATCTGTACTCTTGGTTACATCTTTTATTTGATCTTTCTTTTCTTGAACCAATTGAGGGGTAGTAGCACTACTTGTTGGTTTTTTCTGAAAAACCTCTTTTATAAACATAGAACCAGGTTCACCCTAATCACTATCCTTTTTGGTGCTCCTTATGTTGTAATTGTGCTTTGCCTTAGCTATAGCAGCTTTGATGAGATTTCTCACTTCTTCCTCACTAGGTCTTCTAAGATGAACTTCTTCATCTTCAATGGTTACCACATTCAATGTAGGATGCCAATCAAGTGTGAGTTGTCCTTGAAAAGACCTTTTAATGTCTAGCACATCACTAAAATCACTTTGTACAGATTCCTCATCACTTTCTACAATGGTTTCAAACATATTGATATCAGGCTCAGCCTCTTGCCTTAGGGACTCTTCAAGGGCTTGAGCTACTGCACACTAATGAGGAGAATGTGGCCCGTCACAAGCAATGCACCAAGGAGTTTTCTCTATATTATGAACATTCTTTCCTTTTAAGGGATCAAGGGTGTCTTGGCTCTGAGCATTCTTAGGCTTCTCATTTTGAGGTTTACCATCCTTCCAGTTGGTATTATAAGGCATATCATGCAATCTAGGAGGCCTATCTTGCCAATTATAGTGAGGCTTATCATTTTTATTTACCTTGGCAGTTAATTCCTTCATAGTAGTGACTAACCTTTCTATCTTGTCTTCCTCCTTAGCCACTTTGTTTGGTTGCTATTTTGTTTCCTGCCATAGCCTACCATCAGTTCTTCTCCCAAATTTTCCAAATGCTTTCCTATTGCTTTCCACATTGATAGAAATTCTAAATGCATCTCTTAGGCTATGTGGATTCTTATCCCTTAAAATGTAAGCCATTTTGGAATCAAATGCACTATAATAAGTGTTCAGGCACATGTTATCATCTAGTCTCATCACCTGATACAGCCTATGCATGGCTTTCTAAAATCTAGCATTGAAATTGGTGACCATCTCATTATCAGATTTTCTAATATTATTGAATTCATTTAACATGAAACTTACATTTGTTTTGTCACCGTATTTCTCTTGAAAACAATTCTTGAAATCTTCCTAAGACCTAATGCTATTAATAGGGAGACCTCTAAACCAATCTCGTGCATCATCTATTAGGGACTGGACAAATAACTTCATTATGACATCTTCATCAACTATCTCATAATCATTTATCAAGTCACTAAAGGATTTTAAATGCTCCTCTACACTAATTGCATTATTTCCAACAAATTTAGGATGCCTATCTCTTAACTCAGTAGGAACATGGCTGGGATATCTTGGGATTCCATAAAAAAATAACTACCTGTACTGCTCTAAATTGATGGGTCTCCTTTGGAAATGGTTAGCAACATTGTTATTACCCATGTTCATTCTCACAGTAGGGATTTGAGTCTGAGAGATTTGATTATTTTGATTGATTACAAGGGCTTGACTGACTATTGTTGCATTGATAGGCAAAGTGGGATGAATTTTAACAAGGGGGAGAAACTTGCTGAGGAACATGCTTATTGAGATCCTCTGATGGGAAAATGATAGGGGAACTTTGAGATAACCAATTTTTCTTTTAACTTCTCGGTTAGCTACTTCTAACTCAGCTTTTTCTAACTCCATTTTTAGATCTTCTTTCTCCTTCCTCATTCTTTCCATCTCCCTCTCATGTGCTGATAGTTTATGGGAGATTTCCACTATATTCTTTGATCTTGACCCCCCTTCCATGCACTTTTGTTTTCCTTTACCAACCTCATTTCTAAAAGGTTGTGGGTCACTAAAAACCTCCTTATTTGGCTGGATGCTGGTTTGGCTTTGGGAACTAGAATTTCCCTAATCACATGACCTCCATCATCACTTTTTTCTTTTTCTTGGGCTAACAATTCAAGATCCACAATCTGCCTAAGAAGCCTATCTCTTTCCATCCATTTTGCTTTGACTTCTCTCTCCCTATTTGCTTCCTTTTGGGCTCTTAAGGAAATTAGGTGATGGACCTTTCTATTTAGGTCTTCTATTTCTTGGGAAACCTCATATTCATCAGAGAAGATCTCCTCAGAGTCAGATATGTTAACTTGGTCTATATCAATCAAGCTAATGTTTCCATCAACTGTTCTAGGCACAGAGTGTCTGACTACATTGGAACTACTTCTATCTTTTCTGGAAAAACTAACATGAGATAAGTCTTGAATTAAAACTTGAACATCATCTATATTTCCAAATAATCCACAATGAAATCCTAAAACATCATGTTCAGATTCTCGGGAAGAAGAATTAGACTTTGCATATATAGGTCTATCAGATACCTTACCAGTATTGTTACTTTTCTGCACCCATACAGTATTTGACAGCTCATGTTGTACTAATCTTTTTTGACCTCTTCATGACTATTTAGGTAATCCTTCCTGCAACGTCTCACAAGGATGTTTCTTCATGAAGGACCTAGTGTTCTTTCCTCCTTGCATTGTGCTTGTTTCCTTTTAATAATTCTCTTATTTTAAGAATTGGTTGAACTAATAGAGTCACCACCCATAGGTCTATGGGAAATATGAAAACAAGCTTTGAACGAAAGATTTCAAATCCTCAAACCAGCATCACATATCAAATATCGTGCAACTCTTTTTTTTTAAATGACTATATCAAGACAACACCGATATTTTATTGAAGTAGCAATCAACATTTGGATTCATAGTATGACTCTCCCCAGCAGAGTCACCACTTTTGTTGTTCTCAAATTCTGATTCCCCCTAAAATCCCTTATAATAAAATAATAAAGTCTATCTACAGAAGAGAAATCAAAGAGAAGGAAAACTTTAGAGCAACATATGACAAGGTTTTATAACCTTCTACACTTCAAACTTATCCAAAGTTTAGGTGGGTATACCCTAGGTGAATTCTTTTACACTTTTAAACAAAATCCATAGTAAGCATTGTCCCAAAAACCAGTAGATCTTATCGCCTTGAAACTGACTGAAATAAAGAAATAAAGCTTATATTCATGTCCAGTATTGACCTGCAAGAATATGTAAAAGATAACCACAATAGATACCAGTCCCTTATCCAAGCCACAGAGTCCTCTAAGTTTAAACAATACTCCCACAATCAAATGTCTCCACACATCCCATCACCTCAGCTTCTATTAAACCCTACATATGCCTGACATACATAATAATTTACCCTCATCAAACTAGACTGCATTCATCAAATTCAAAATCTCCCATAAAGAATTTACTGATAGAAGTGATTCCTGCATATTTAATTCCCCTCCTGAAGCGAAAAGCTAAGAAGCACATCTATTTAAGATTGCCTTACAACCCATATTCAAACGAATACCCTAGATTATTCAAGTTGAAAACAGTAAATATTTGCAAGCACACTTGAAGATAATATAAATTCTAGGCTCAAAATCGATGGTCTGTGTATTGATATTATTTCACAAAATATTTCAAAAACACTTGAATGTTCTCCATAAGACTCAAAAAAGGCTCAGATAAATTTTTGCAGCATTTCCTTACAATTACTTGTGATTATTTTTTACTAGTCTTGGTATCCATTTATAATAACATGGATGCATACAAGCTTCGGACCTTCCAAACAAAGTTTGTTACAAACAACAGTCTTTTCCAAAAAGTAGTTACAAATCCTTTTCAACATCTGTGGCTTCCTCTGCTTGTTGTTCTATTGCAACCTCTTCCAACTGCTGTACATCTAGTACCGCATATTTTCTTGTCCATTCCTTGTATACATCGTCAGTAGGCCACGAGAAGCTAATCAGTCTTCCCTTCATCTTGGCTAATCTTTTCCAAGAGTTCCTCATTTTGTAGACCTCTGAATTTAGAAAACCATAGTGTGATTTGATTTTCTCTATCCCCTCAATTATTTTGACAAATAAGGAAGTATCATCTATATTGATGATTCCTTTAATTTTAAATGATAAATTGGCTTCTAATTCATTAAGCCATATTTGTTTGTCCTTCAATTGAGTTAGACTGGCAAAACCCACTGGGAGTAATTCAAATACTTGATCAGTGTACTCTTTCTTGTACAAGTTGATCATTCTATCTACATTATCTACTCCTTCTACTAACTTTGCTAGATCCTTTGTCATATCACAAGTGGATTTAATAATGGGGTCGGCCCCTGCCTCATCATAAGATACACAAATAAGTTCCAAATCCTGCTCTCTGGGCGTCGACTTGTCAAAAAAAGGTATTAGAACAGCCTTGTCTCCATTTAGCTCATTCCACATGTCCAAACTTTTTCTCATGTTATTGTACATTAATTAAGACCCTATGGTGTCAGCAAAACTCAAAATTGTAGCCCTCACTCTCTCTTCATATTTTGTTGTAAACAGGGCTTGGGCCTATTTTATCTTCTCTAATTCATGGGGAGTGATCTCAACTGGTTGGGAATTAGAAGGTGCTGGAGATGGTGGGAATTCAATGATGGGGCTAGTAGGTGGAGGCCTTGTAGGAGAAGAAGAGATCATCAATGTTGAAGATTCACCTTGATGATATTGTCCTACCAAATGACTTGTCAACTTGGCAATGATGCTATCTTTACCCCTTACCTCTTCCTTGGCATTTTTGTAAGCTTTTAAATCTATCTCCAACTTAGCTTGGAGATCTGCCTTTTTCTTGGCTTCTTTCTCTGCCACTGCAACACTAAACTTTGCATTCTCTAGGACTGTGCTAGCAACCTCCACTACCCTAGTGCTCTGCACTCTTTTCACTACCATTCCTCCAAGGTATCTTGACCCTGAGGTGTCCTTTTCTTCCTATTTTCATCTCATTTAAGAGACCACATAACCAAGGCAGCATTATCCTTGTTGAAAGTGACTCCTTCCATAGGCTTGGTCTCCTTCCTTACTGCCTCTAAAACCAAGGCATTCGCTATATCTCATTCAGGTAGAATGAGTACACTAGCCTTTCCTACCATGTCTCTTCCTTGCTCAGGAGTGATGGTCTTGAACTCATTGACCATTTCTTGCTTTACTTCTTCCTCCACCATAGTTGGATCCTTGTGGGGCTGCTCACTCTTCCTCTTCTCACATCTAGTATTAAACTGATCAATATTCTACTTCCACATGAATTGCATGAAATCTCCTGATGTGACAAAGTTTCTATTAGCCAAGAAATCCTCACTGGCTTGTTTAATATCAGGATCTAACTCCTAGCCCTTGAACTCATTAGTGGTTATGTTCATCTCAGCACTAAGGGGCTCTTTTGGCATTCCCTCTTCTACTTCATCATAGGTGGAAGCTATCTCCCCAAGACTACCTAATTGTAATAGTTGCTCAGTTTTTGCCTATTCATCTCCTATGTGAATAGAGGATTGAGATGGGGAATACAATGGTTCATCAGATTGCACTTCCTTTCCCATTCTTTGCCTCTTTGGGCTCTTCTGAATGTCAATGACATCCTGTATCTTCCTCTTCCCTCTTGAGGTAGAAGGCTCCCATGTTGTTGGCACTAACACACTGTAGTTGGACTTTTTATATAGCATATAATCACCTGGAGGAATTCCTTTGGTAGATGTAGACCTAGTTAAAACTAGTCTTGCCTTCTGAGGGTTATTCTTAATCACAACCTCCCTCTTCTCTTTCAATGTTTGCATTACATCTTCAAAACAAAGAATCATGAATTTTGCCTTTTCTTCAAAAGGGTGGAAACTAGACAAAGGGTCATAGCTGGTATCAAATTGGTGCACAAAATCTAGGGCCTTCTTGTAAGCCACCCACTTTTCTTTCTTTAACTCTTGCTCATCTAAATCAAACTCATTCCTGATGAGGTCTTCATGGAATTGGAATTGGTGAGGTCTACCTCTACATACTTCCCTTTTTGTGAACATGTCATTGAAGAAATCTTCAGGGTTGACAAAACTTGATACTACAATTGATAAATGGTAGGGTTGAAGGAAATCTTCAAAGCACTTCCAAACCCCTTTAGTTATTACAAACTGATGTGCTATAGTTATTGTAGGGAAAATGGTCCCTTTACTTCTACCTATCAACTTTGCCTGTTGCACACTACCAATCTACCTGAGCTCTTCTACAATTCCTATTTTAAGTGGAATCTGATATGGCAATAAGAATGGAGTGCCTCTGAAACCATACACTTTGAAAACTGTGGAAACAGGGTATAAGTACATATCACCCCAATTGTGGACAATTTTAATATCTTCAGCAAACTCCTTTGGCCTAATGAATTCCAAAAGAACCTTAGGGACTCCTGGATTCTCTTAACATAAAAGAGTCCTCATATTGGATGCAAAGCACTTATCAAACCTCAAGTAGCTAGCATCTTCTCTATCCCATGACAACACTGTACTCCATAACTGAACTGTCATCTTCTCTCCATCCTTTTCTTTCACAACATCCATTCCATTTGCAAAGTAATCACCACCCTTGAATAGAAACAAGTGTATGAGGAGGGAGTACCATCCAAAAGGCCTATCCACTTTTCCATTCCTTATCCCTATCAAGCCCTCATGGATGGCATCAATAATATAGGGAGCATAATCAAATGTCACTGCTAGAGAAGGATTCAAAATTTGAGCAATCATTAACATGTAATGAGTTGGCATGTTTGCTTTAGCATCCTCTCCAAAAATTTGGCAAAGTGACCATTATAATCCCTTGGCTCTAAGAGTGAACATATTTAAGGAGAAAGGTTCCATAGTATTGGGTCCTACAATAGTTAATCCAGCTATCTTAACAAAGAATTCTTTAAGAGGCCCATTCCTAAGGTTATTCCTCTATGCATTGTAAACCTGGGCCAATGATTTAAAATTGATAGGTTCCAAATAATTAGAAAATTCACTAAGCCTAAATGTATTTCTCAACTCCTCATCATTTATTTCAATGAGGGTATTTCCATTTATGTCCCTAACACTCTTTGTAATGGGATCATAGTTGTGTGCAATCTAAGTTAAGAGATCCACATCCATTTTAACTCTAGGAACCACTAATTTACCTACATCCAATTCCCAAATACTATTCAATGGGGCTAGGGAGTGTCTCATACCGAATCCGACCTTGAATAAGCCTAACCTAGACAACCCTATCTATGGGTGTCTCAACCAATTTCCTTTGTCGTACAATCCTTCTCTTATTCTCAGGCAAGGTGCTCTTGGCACTAACTCTTTAACCTTAGCTGCCATGTTGACATGGTTAACTGTTCTAGGAAATCATCACAGATTGCCCTCTCATGGTAATTAACTTTCCCTGAGAACTCCCTTTTAGGTGACATCTCAATAATACTATGCAAATAGATTAATTACTAGCCACAACAGTTTTATAATAGATCAAAACCCCAATTCAAACAAACCGTCAAGTAATTGCTAAGCAAAAATATAAGAAAACCTATTCTTGGCTTGAAGAAATCTACTCTGCACCTGCTTCTTTGCAATAGCTCTTTGAAATGATGCTTACATTCAATTGATGTGAGACCATATATGGTAATCGGGCTCTTAACTGCAACATTGATACCACATGCTTCGGTCATCCCTTCAGAATTGAATTCATGAAAGAATTCAAAAATTTGGCTCCAACGGGTCATAACATGCCTGTGTATTTTCTTTTCGCTCTTTTTCCATTTTCCAGAGCATAACACCCTTGCATGTTCATGTAGCAAAATCACGCCAACCACTAGATCACGTCAAAATTGCACTACCTTTACCCTTTTACCTTTCCTCATCCGGTAACGGGCTAAAAATCCTTTTGCTACTTCGCAGATAGTAACCAATGTGCACTTTAACCTCGCAAAGCCACGCCAGCCATCTGATCAAATGGAACTTGATCAGTATTTATCTTCATTTAACCTCTTTACCTTAGTGTTGGGCCCTACCTTCTTTTTGCCACTTTGCAGGCCTTAACCCTTGATCATTTTCCTTTCACGAAGCCACGCCAAGCATTAGATAGAACTCTAATCATTCAGCCTTTAACTCCGACTGGGACCATCAACCTTTTTAACTAACCATGCCTCATCTTGATGGCTAATGGTTTTTGCTATTTCAGTGAGGTTAATCTTCTTTCATCTTTGGGCCACAAAACAACGAGAAGCATTGGATCAATCTTGAGATGAATGCCTTTTAAGTGGGCCCTTTATCCAGGTATTACTTACCCCACTTGTTCACCGGTTAACAAATGCCACGTGGCATTCAACCATTAGCCCTGGAAGCTCCCTCGGGTTCAGTTCTAAGTCAGCCATGTGTCTTACTTCACTATTCCCACATAACTGCCGGTTACACCTAGGCGGGCCCTCAATCACCTTTTCAAATTATGTGTCACTCAACACATCATTATCAACTCTAAGAAAAGCAGTAGCTATCATGCCATGTCATGCATTCATGTGACTTGCACCTATCTTTCGTGACTTTGTGAACACTAATCTCTAGTTGGTTTGCAGCCACAAAGTCATGAGAACCGTTGGATCAAAATAGAGTTGACCGGCCTTTACCTTTATGCCTTGCTTGTCCTTTGGGCCCACTGGCCTTTCGCCATTTCGTAGGCTTTAATTTACTTGCATCTTACCTTCGTGGATTCATGCAAGCCGTTAGATCTTGGGGACTTGTGTGATGTTTTAACAACTTGCTTAAAACCGATAGACATGGGTCCTCTAACTCAACTTTATCCACCTGGCATTTGATCCCTCTTGAACTAACATGTCAACTTTTTATTCATCGTAAGAATTCTGTGGGACCCACGTTTTACAGTGCCACATGTGTCTGACAGGTCACTTCTCAACTCGCGGTGTGACTCACCTCCTTGGACCCACCCATTAGTCCTCAAATTTAATTCACTGACCATTCTAATTTTAGGCCACATGTCACTTTCTTACTTGCCATCTCAACCAGCTGGACTACTCACTTGGAATTCCATGTCATTTTCACCACTTCGTGAAAGCTATTTTCCAAGCATTTTCATCTTGTAAAACTACACTGGCCATTAGATCTTGGGGACCTGCACATCCATTATGCCTCTTATAAACCTCCTCGCCCAGGCCCATCAACCTTTCACCATTTCACGAAGAGTAAAGTACAAGCATCTCTTGGCTGTGAAACAACATGGGCCGTTGATCTCTTTTGAACCTGATTGCCTTTTAGCCATGGAAACTCTTGACTGCTAGGTCCCACCAAACCCTTTCACTACTTCCCAACAGGTAACTTGCATGCTTGTTTTAGCTGCGAATCAATGCGAGCTGTTGGATTCAAAATGAGATGGAGTCTCGTTAAGCTGGCTGCCAATGCACTCGGTCAAGCCCGCTTGGGCCTTTTGCTATTTCACAGAGGCTAACACACTAGCAACTCCGCCCAATGAAACAATGAAAGTGGTAGATTTATCTAAGAGTTGCGCGATACTTACTAGGCCCGACAAACATTAGAGAAGGCAGATTAAATGCGAAAAGAATTAAAAGATTTAAAGGGACCACCTAGGTAAATGACAAGGGGAGAACACCTTTACGATAAATGGACCCATCACCTAAGTGAATAAAGTAATGCCAAATTAGAATTAAAAGGGGTTTTTCTCAGACATTTTGAAAGTGATTAAAGATTAAACCCAAAACCCCCCTTTAGGACACACAATAGTTAGAAGGAACAGGGCCATACCAAACTCAAAAATTTCACAAACTTAGCCAATTATGGAAAAAGTATACCCATTTTAAAATAGTGATAACATAATCTTCTAATTTTATGAATTTCTTCTTACCACCAGTCATGTGGTTGGAGAAACCACTATCTACTACCGACATTTTTTTCCTTTCAGCATGTAGCGCAATTTGAACAATCAGACTTGAATCATTCTTATCTCTATCCTTTTCTGCCCAAACTTGTTTGGTTTCTTTCTTCTTTTATGCTCGCATTTTGTTTTGATTTTACATTAGGTTCAGATGTTGAAACTATTTTCTTTTGCTTAGCTATCCTAAGTTTACAATATTTTGCAATGTGGCCCAAGTTTGTACAATGATAGCATTTTACATTTACATTGAATGATGAATTTGAAAATCTATTGTAGGGCTGAGATACAGTTCTCCTACATTCATAATTCCTATGTGTTGTAATGCACTGATATCGGTAGTAAACTAAGGGGGGTGAATCATTTTACTAAAAATAACAACAATTAATTCAATTATGAACCTTAAATCGAAGCACAACCCAATGAATAATATAACATGAAAGCACAACACACATAACACCATTATTTGATGTGGAAAACCCAAAAAGAGAAAAACCATGGTGGGAAACCCTACCCACAATCAGATGAATACTCTGCAGTAGTATTGTGAATAATTACAATGGGGTCTACACATGCAGAAAGACCAATATCCTTGAGCGCACTACTCATCACAAAGGGAAGTCTCACTAACTTACAAAATCATCAAACTACAATCCAGAAAATAATGAACTATGAAAGTAGCATCTAGTAAATTCTTGATACAATTTTAGTTAAGAACCTATGTCTACTCTACAATACGAAACCTTTCCAACCTTCAACTGAATGATATGACTTTATTCACACTTAATCCCTCTAATAATGCAGACTTAACCAACCATCAATGTATGAATTAAATGAACAAGTCACCTATAAATACAGATCATCAACCTTATTGACAAGGTTTGCTAAACCCTAAACCCATAAACCCATAATTATAAAGATTATATCATATGATACCACTGGACCGATATTATGATTTACATTACATAGCATGGACCTTAATCAAGTGACCAAACAATTATATCCATTGAGGATTCCGCTAAGACCAAAATCCAACATGCTTCACTTGCTGGTAGAAACCCTCAGTGAAAGTTTAACCGGATCCAAATAGGACCACCATAATAGAATACCATCCAAAGCAAAGTTGACAAATGCTCGAGATAGGATCAAGAAGAACCAACAACATGAAAGAAACTGATTTCGTATGCCAAACCCAAAATCTACTGACCAAGTCACCAAAACAACATACTGGTAAAGCTAACCGAGAACACCAGAAATTGGTAAAGCCAAAAGCTAGTTGGTAAAGCCAAGAATAAGCAGGTAACTGGAAATACCAAAAGCGATAACCAAACCATGTAGCCACCAAAATATAGCAAGCATATAACCACCAGATTAAGCATCCAAAACTGATTCCAAAGGTCTGATCATACCGAATCAGATACATAATCAAAACCAAAATGATCACCAAGACTATCGGGATAGATCTAATCGGGATACCATGTTGACATAAATGAGAACACTTAACCAAATCGAGCTTATTTACAACAATCTCCCCCTTTGGCATTGATGGAGACACTCAATGTGACAAACATCCAAGTGCCAAGGAATGCCAACAAACTCTAAAACCATCAAAAGATCTAGCAAATTTCACATGAATACCTTCTTCCCCTTTGACATCAATTACAAAGGATGGATACTAAACCAAACAACTGACTACTCCCCCTGAGTAGTAGCACCATCTTCATCAACCCAGATCAAAAAAGTATGTCTAATAAGCTCACCAGATTGATGCATCTCGAAGTCTTGAAGTCTCTTCCAGAAGGTTGGTAACCCCCAACTAATATTTAAGATATTCAAAATTATCTTTAGGCAATGGCTTCATAAGAATATCTGCAATTTGTTCCTTAGTAGGAACATAAACCAATCTCACTTCCTTTGCTTCAACCTTTTCCTTCAAGAAATTATACCTTATAGAAATGTATTTTAATTTGGAATGAAATACCAGATTCTTTGACATATTAATAGCAGCAGTATTATCACAATTAATATCAATAGGCTCATCATAACTTACCCTTATATCCTTTAACATTCGTTTCATTCATAAAATCTGAGTGCAGTTGGTAGTAGATGCAACATATTCTGCTTCAATTGTACAATGAAGTGCATGATTGTTTCTTACTAATCCATGAAACCAACTTCTTCTCAAGAAATAATGCACTAACAGTAGTGCTCTTTCTACCATCCACATGTCCTGTCCAATCAGAATCTATATATGCACATAATGTGAAGTCATTATTCTTTGGATACCATAACCCAAAGTCTGTTGTACCTGCCAAATATCTGAATATCCTCTTAACAACAATATCATGATTTTCTCTATCATCTAATTGAAATCTAGAATCAATACAAACAACATTCATTATATTAGGTCTTGTCTAAGTTAGGTATAGAAAACCACCAATCATTGATTTGAATCTTCTCGGGTTCACCTTAGGTGATTCATCATCCTTTGACAATTTGCAACCAGTTATCATAGGAGTACCGATGAGTTTAGAATTCTCAATTCCAAATTTATTTAGTAACTCCTTCACATACTTAGTTTGACAAATGAAAATACCTTTATAAGTCTGAGTAATTTGCAAACCTAAGAAAAATTTCATCTCACTAATTATAGACATTTCAAATTCTTTCTTCATATCATTAGCAAATTTCATGCATAGACCTTGTCCTCCAAAAATGATATCATCCACAAAGACTTCAATAATAAGTATTTCATCATGCTCGATCTTATAATATAAGTTACTATCAACATTACCTTTACTAAAACCAAGTTTTGAAAGATACTTATCCAATCTAGCATACCATGCTCTAGGGGCCTGTTTTAGTCATATAAAGCTTTCTTCAATCTTCAAACCATGTACTTGTCTTCTGATAAAGAAAATATATTAGGTTGTTCAATGTAAACTTCCTCTTCAAGATCTCAATTCAAAAAAGAACATTTAACATCCATCTGATATACTTTGTAGTTCTTGTGTATAGCATAAGTAAGAAAAAGTCTTACCGCTTCAATTCTAGCAACCGGGGCATAAGTTTCCCCATAATCAATTCCTTCTTCTTGTGAATAACCTTTGCAAACCAATCTAGCCTTATTCCTCACCACTTGATGTTCCTCATTCAATTTGTTCCTGAAAACCCATTTAATTCCAATAATGTTCTTGTCTTTAGGTCTAGGTACAAGTTTCCATATCTTATTCTTTTCAATCTGATCTAATTCCTCTTCCATTGATTTTAACCAATTTTCATCCTTACTTTCTTCAATGAAAGGTTTTGATTCAATTTGAGAAATTAAGCATACCTCTTTAGCAACTAACCTTCTCCTAGTCATCACACCTTTTCTTTATCTCCAATAATCTGATCTTTAGAATGATTTAGCTTTACATACCTGGGAGTCTTTGAATTTTCTTAATTTCCTAAATCATTCTATTGTTCCTCTATCACTGTTGAATTTTCTAATGCTACTGGTGTCATAGGTTCACTATTCTAAACTAATTCTTGCATTACTGGTTCTGGTCTAATAACTTCATCTTCTGAACCATAATCATATGCTCTGATCTGATTATTGTCATGCTCATCCACCTTGACATTTATGCTTTCCAGTATCCCATTTAATCTTTTTTTATAACGTCTATATGCTTTTATCTTAGTAGAATAACCCAACAAAATCATTCATCACTTCTAGGATCAAACTTTCCTAATGCGTCATCTCTTCTAATGTAACATTTACTTCCAAAGATTCTGAAATATCTGACAGTAGGAAAATGACCAAACCATAATTCATAAGGAGTCTTACCGATATCGCCTTTACTGTGTACTCTATTGAAAGTGTATAAAATGGCATTGACAACCTCTCTCCAATAGATATCAAGTAATTTAGCTTCAGTCATCATAGTCCTTGCAACATCCAAAATTGTTCTATTCTTCCTTTCCACCAATCCATTTTGTTGTGGGGTTCTAGGTGCAGAAAAATGTCTCCTAATATCATTCCTTTTAGAAAAGTTGTTGAACTCACCAGATGTAAACTCACCTCCATGATCTGATCTTAAGCACTTTATCCTCAGTCCTATCTCAGTCACAACCATAGCCTTAAAGATATTGAATTTCTCAAAAGCTTCAGATTTCTCTTTCAAAAATGCTACCCACATCATTCTAGAATAGTCATCAATAAGTAACATAAAATATCTATCATCTTGAAAGCTTTTAGTCCTTTCCAGTCCACACAAATCAGTATGAATATGATCAATAATTTTATTAGATTTATCATGTACACTTCTGAAATAAGTTCTAACTTTCTTATCCATTTGACATTCTCTACATACCAGATTATGAGGTTTAACAATCTTGGGAAAATCTCTAACAACCAGTATTGAACTGATCTTTACTATGCAATCAAAATTAACATGACACATCCTCTTATGCCATAACCAACTTTCATCAATCTTAGCAATCAAGAAAGACTTCTCATTGGAGTTCAAATGAAAGATATTTCCATCAGTCTAAGTTTCAGAAGTAATCTCCAATCTAGATTTATTAATGATCTTGCATTTTTCATCCTTGAATTGCAAATGAAATCCTCTATACACCATCTGACCTACACTTAAAAGATTATGCTTTAAATCTTCAACATAATAAACATTATCACTATTATTCTTACCATCTAATGATATTGTTCCTTTTCCTTTGATCCCACATGCCTTGTTGTCTCCAAATCTGACCAATCCACCATCAAACTCTTGCAGTGATAAGAACTTTCTTTTGTCACCAATCATGTGATGTGAGCAGCCACTGTCTATAACCCATTCATCCTTTTCTTCAATTTTACTAGCTAGGGAATTTTCCTTTGTATGTGTTGGTTCAATGATAGATTATAGAGAATTATCCTTGATAGCAATAAAGACCCAATTTTTGCTGGATAAAGCACCATTACTGGATCCACTCACAGGTTCATCATCATCATCATCATCATCATCAGAAATACCATCATCATCACCAGCATAATAACATGATTAATCCTTATTCCTTATGAATCTAGGTCTTCTCTGATATTCAGGATTAGGCTTATAATTTTTCCCAAATCTTTCATAACCAATCTTATTGCATGAAAAACATTTTAAAGGGACTTTTCCTTCATACTTACTTCTAGCTGGTCCTTTAGGAATTCTTCTAGCAATCAGGGCTTCTAGATCCTCAAGATCTCTTTCTTCTTTCTCAATTTTCTCCATACCCTTAGCATACATCTCTTTCCAATCTATCTTTTGTTTATTGGATGCAAATGCTCTAAATGCAGTCTCAATTTTAGCAACACTTTGATCTCCAAGTTCTTCAAGTTCAAAAGCAGTCAATTTCCCAAGTAGTGTATCTCTAGTCACATGGGTACTTGACATTGTCTAAAGTTCATTGATAGCAATAGCCTTCATCTTTTAAGCTGGATGTATAACTCTTATAAATTTTGACATTATCTCATCCTCACTAACATATCCGCCACAACATTTGATACCCATGACAATCTGATTGACTCTATCCATAAAAGAACTTATCTTCTCATCTAGTTCCATCTTCAAAGTTTCATACTCGGAAACCTTCAAGTTTAGCAATCTTCACATCCTGGTCACCTTTGTAAAGAGTTTCAATCTTTGTCTAGATCAAATTAGCATTCTCCAATGGTATGGTATTAAATAGCTTTTCATCAAATAGGTTGCTCAACAATGCTTCTTTTTGTCTTACATCATTTTCAACTCTCGTATGTTTATCAACAGGTGTCGGTGTTCCAGAATTAGGCTCTGATGAATAATGATGAAAAATAAATACCCTAACTGGTACTAAGAGTGGGGTGAATCAGTACATACAAAAACTTCACTACAACTTATCAAGTTAAAACAATGCTAACCGGTTGTCTTCATTATTGAACTTAACCATGACAATGCCAGTTAAACACAGTAAGACTTTAGACAGCATAAACTAGTAAAATTGAACACTTCAAATACATTCAATACTTGATAACTAACTTACCCATTTACATATGCATGTGGTGTATCAGCAATACCATAACCATTATCTTTGCATACATAATCACTTAAACAAAGAACACTTAACCATAAAATGAAAAAATGCACAACTCATGACACACAAATTTTTCACGTGGAAACCCAAATGGGAAATGTTGCAGTGGGGATGAATATCCACAAGATTGTTATGAACTCTTTTGAAGCTCGCTCTGTTAGGAGCCTAGTCTGGTTAAATACTTTACAATAAGGTTCTGCTAGGAACCGATCCTGTTAAAGATCACTTGGTTAAGGGATGGCTATATACCCTGTTAAAGGTTACCTTGCTAGAGGATTTAAAGAGCTCAATGAACTTGAGTCACCTAGTTAGAGGATTTATAGTAAGCCTATTAAAGCTACCCGGCAAAGGGATTTTCCTTCTATTGAAATGGTTAGAAGAAAACAGGCAAAACTCTAATCTGATAACAACACTATATGCCAAGGCAGATCCTTTTCAGTTCCTCTACTCTGCAATCACACTTTGCAGTTTTCACTCACTGGTCTGGCAAGTATCTCATCACTCGGATACATTCACAACTTTTGCCAACAACAACAACATCAAAAATCATCGACCTTATAGGCAAGAATTAGGTCGGTAACATAAAACCTAAACCCTAATCATCTTAGGTTTACAATACAAGCGGTCCAATCCTAACCATCCAAACACTTTGCATAGAATAAAACAATCTTAAATACATCACAAGTTATTCTACATCATCCATTCTTTACCGCACATGGGAATTAGTAACCCATCACACTTTCTTCTCATACCATTAAGAAGAATGTTCATTCCCGAGGTAGACATTAAATGTTGTCAATCTTCACATGCAAGATCCTCGAGGAAATCCTTCACATGCAAAAAACTAACGTGGCATCTCGATCTCATCCTTATTTCTTAGCTAACTCATCATAGAATATCATTGGTTGCATCACACAAGCTAGATTGCCAAACCAGAAACCCTAAAGCTAAGACTACCAACCAGTAGTCACACTTAGTGAAACCCTAACACCGGTTCACTACATCACTTCATACCAGTTTTCCAACTTTATCATCAATAACAACTTCTTCCAATCTTCATACCGGTTCACCTGTACTTATTGACATCAATGACAATACACATTATTATCATATCATCATATCGGTTCATCATATGCCAACAATCTCCCGCTTTGGCATTGATGGCAATACTTAGTGTAGCATTGCAATTATAAATATCATAGACTAGTGCATCTAAAATATCTTCATCAAATATCTTCTCCCCTACCATATATCTTCTCCCCCTTTGACAACAATGCCAAAGTGGAGGCACAAGCTTCCATACTCCACTATGTTGCTCCCCCTATGGAATAGCATCCTTCAACACATCAATTCTGAAAGATTTGTCACTGTAATACCTCACTGATGTGGAGCACACATCTTTAGTTTACTTAATGAAGGGGCAAAACCCCTAATTCACCTCTCAAATAGGTAAATGTAGTATTTGGTAAGGGCTTAGTGACTATGTCTGCTAGTTGCTCCTTACTGAAAACATGTTGTAATACAACCTCTTTGTTTTGAACCTTCTCTCTCAAGAAATGATACTTGAGCTCAATGTGCTTAGTTCTAGCATGCAATACCGGATTCTTGGAAATATTGATTGCACTAGTATTGTTACAAAATGTACTCACCGGTTCAGATATAGGTACTTTGAAGCCATTCAGTACATGTTTCATCTAGATTTCCTGAGTGTAGTTCATAAATGCTGCCACATATTCTTCTTTAGCTATAGACTGAGAAATACAACTCTGCTTTTTGCTTGTCTAGGAGACTAGTCTTCCACCAAGAAAGAACACTCCATCGGTTGTGCTTTTTCGATCATCCACATTACCTGCCCAATATGCATTGGTAAACACTAAGATTAAAATCACCATTGTATGTATACCATAATCCATAGTCAACTATCCCTTTTAGGTATCTAAGAATTCTCTTTACCGCTACCAAGTGGGATTCTCTTGGACTATTCTAAAAATGAGCTACTATTCCCACTGCATAAGCAATATCTAGTTTGCTATGCACCACATAGTGCAGCTTACCAATCATTGACCAGTGCTCCTTCTCATTCACCAACGCTGAATCATCTTCCTTAGTCAGTTTATAGCCGATCACCATTGGTGTACCAACCAGTTTCCTCTTCTCCATGCCAAAGGTCTTCAATACCTCTTTGACATACTTGGACTGGGTAATAAAGATACCCTCTTTCATTTTCTGAATTTGTAAACCAATGAAGAACTTTATCTCTCCAATCAGAGACATCTCAAACTCTTTCTTCATTTCATCTACAAAAGCATGACTCACTTCATCATCTCCTCCAAATATTATCTACAAACACTTCACAGATCGGAATCTGGTCACCTTCAGATTTTAGGAATATGTTACTATCCTCACTTGTTCTCTAAAATCCTATTTTCACAAGATGAGAGTGTAAACATTCATACCATGCCCTTGGTGCTTGTTTCAATCCATACAAGGCCTTATATAACCTACACACCATGTTACTATCTTTTGATAAGGCAAACCCATCTGGTTGCTCAATATACACTTCCTCTTCTAGGATTCCATTCAAGAATATAGATTTCACATCCATCTGGTATACCTTAAATCCCTTGAATGTTGCAAATTCAAGTAGCGTTCAGACACCTTCCAATCTAGCCACAAGAGCAAAGGTTTCTCCATAGTCTTCTCCCTCTTCTTGAGCATATCCCTTGCATACAAGTCTTGCCTTGTTCCTCACAACCATACCTTCTTCATTCAGCTTATTTCTAAAGATCCATTTGGTACCTATGAAAGTCTTGTGTTTTGGTCTGGGTACCAAGGACCATGTTGCATTCTTCTCTATCTGGTCTAGCTCCTCTTCCATTGCCTTAATCTAGTCTTCATCTGTAAGTGCTTCTATGGAAGTCTTGGGCTCCAATTCAGAAATCATGCAAGAGTTTTGTTTCACCTTTCTTCTTGTGAGTATCCCTACATCTTTATCTCCTATGATCTGCTTTAGATCATGATGTAGTCTCACATATCTAGGAATGATTCTAGTTGGTTCAACTTGCTTCTCCTCTTCTTCTTCACTTACTTCTTCTTCTTCACCTACTACAGCTTCTACTGGTACAAGAACACTGAGATCTTTACTTGTTTCTTTCTTAACCGGTTCCTAGAAGGCTATGCTCGATTCATCTTCCACTTTCTCGCTGCAGGTTACCTTTGGTTCCTCAAGGGATTCATCAACCCTAACATTAATACTCTCAACAATTTTTTGTGATCTATTGTTGTAGCACTTGAGAACTTTGCTCTTAGTGGAATATCCCAGAAATATTCCTTCATCACATTTAGCATCAAACTTTCTCAGATGCTCACCTCTCTTGATGTAACACTTACTACCAAATACTTTAAAATAACTCATAGTGGGAGTCTTCCTAGTCCAATACTCATAAGGGGTTTTATTTTTACTTTTCTTGATGAGTACCCAGTTCATAGTATAGACTGCAGTGCTCACCGCTTCTCTCCAAAAAGTGTGAGAAACCTTTCCTTGGATCAGCATTGTTTTGGCCTCTTCAACCATAGTCCTGTTATTCCTTTCTGCTATGCCATTCTATTGTGGTGTCCTTGGGGAAGATAACTGCCTCTTGATACTACTATCTTCATAGTACTTGTTGAATTCATCAGAAGTGAATTCGCCTCCTTGATCAGTTCTTAGGCATTTTATCTTTTGACCACTTTCCTTCTCTACTAATTCTCTAAAGGCTTTGAATTTCCAAATGCCTCAGACTTGTCTTTCAAGAATGTGACCCACATCATTCTTGAGAAGTCATTAGTAAGAATCATGAAATACCTATCTCCCTGAATACTTCTAGTTTTCATAGGACCACACAAATCAGTATGCACAAGATCAAGTAAGTTTTCTACTGAAAAAGACTTAAATTTGAAAGTTCAGGAAGACATCTTCCCAAGTTGGCATTCTCAGCATAAAGCATTCTCTGGTTTGTTCAAAAAAGGGAATCCTCTTACTGCCTTGATCTTTCTAGACTTTACAATATTATCAAAGTTCATATGACAAAGTCTCCTATGCCATATCCAAATGTCATCAAACTTTTCCATCAAACACCAACTAATCTTGGCATTTAGCTGAAACAATTTACCTCTGGTCTTCTTACTGATGGCAATAAGTTCACCACTTTTTCCATTTATACTACAGACTCCTCCTTTGAACTTCAGAATGAGTCCTTTATCATTTAGCTAAGCAACACTCAATAGATTATGCTTAAGACTTTCTACTTAATAGACATCATCTGCACTGCTCTTTCCATTTAGTGAAATGGATCCTTTTCCTTTTACCAAGAATGGTGCATTGTTGCCAAATCTGACAACACCTCCATCATATTCTTTTAGAGACAAAAACTTTCCCCGGCCACCAGTCATGTGGTGAGAACAACCACTATCAATAATCCACTCATTAGAGTTGTCAATACGAGAGACAAGTTCTTTCTTGTCAGACACTTCTTCCTTACAACTACAAACACTATGTCCTCATTCTCTTCATCCTCAGATTCTTCATAAGTAACACCTTCATCCACCGTGACAAGACAATTTATTCTATTTCCTCTTTTATACTTTCTAAACCTCTCTGGTTTATCCTTATTGTCATTGTTAGGACAATTAACAACTATATGTCCTATCTTATTATAGGAAAAATATTTAAAAGGAATATTACCTATGTATTTTCCAGTGCCTTTTGGAAGTCTCTTGGCAAGAAGAGCTTCAAACTCCATCAAAATCTCTTCATCATCCATACCTCTGCTTTTCATGGATTCATTACTGGTACTTACTTCTTTTCCTTTTCTGGTTGGTGGAACATATGCTCTAAAAGCCAACTCAGTCTTCTGAACACTGCCATCATAGATATTCAACTCATATGTAGTCAACTTTGCATTGATAGAGTCTAAGGATACCTTGGTTTTGTTAATGGACCTTAGTTTCTAAATAGTAGCAACTCTAATTGCATAGACCGGTAACAATGATCTTAAGACTTTACTGACAATGGTGGCATCTTCAATTGTTCCACCAGTGCTCTTGATATCTCCAACCACAATCTTGATCCTTATGCCATATTGTTGAATGGTTTCACCTTCAACCATCCTCATGTCTTCAAATTTACCTCTAAGGCTCTCTTCCTTAGCTTGCTTGACATGATCATCACCACCATAAATAGTTTCTAGTGTGTCCCATACATTCTTAGGAGTGTCCTTATCTTGTACATCAATGAACTCAATATCGGACAAACTGCTAATAAGGGCTTCCATGACTTGCCCATTTTCTTGAATCTCTCTTTTCTGATCATCAGTTAGAGTGCCAGTGGGGGTTACATAGGCATTCTCAACATAGCTCCAGTGTTGAGCACCCAAAATCTTGATATAGATCTTCATTCTATCCTTCCATATTTTGAAGTTATCTCTATTGAACTTAGGACCTTCCCTCTTCATCATTAAGGCAAGATCTTTTACCTCAAGCGGTTAAGCTTATATCACTGAGGACCTAGAGTTGCTCTAATACCAATTGATGAATAATGATGACCAACAAATACCCTAACTGATACGAGAGGCAGGGGAGTGAATCGGTACATACAAAAACTTCTCTGCAACTTATCAAGTTAAAACAATGCTAATTGGTTGTCTTCATTACTAAACTTAATCATGGCAATACTGGTTAAACATAGCAAGACTTCAAACAACATAAACCAGTAAAACTAAACACTTCAAATATATTCAATACTTGATAACTACTTCACCCATAAACATATGCATGTGGTGTATTAGCAATACCATAACCATTAGTTTTGCATGCATAATCACTTAAACAGAGAACACTTAACCATCACATGAAAAAATGCACAACTCATGACACACAAATTTTTCAAGTGGAAACCCAAATGGGAAAAACCGCGGTGGGGATGAATACCCACAAGATTATTTTGAACTCTTTTGAAGCTCACTCTGTTAGGAGCCTAGTCCGGTTAAAGACTTTACAATAAGGTTCTGCTAGGAACCGATCTTGTTAAAGATCACCCGGTTAAGGGATGGTTATATACCCTGTTTAAGGTTGAAACCCTATTAAAGGTTACCTCACTAGAGGATTTAAAGAACTCAATGAACTTGAGTCACCTGGTTAGAGGATTTACAGTAAGCCTGTTAAAGCTACCCAGCAAAGGTATTTTCCTCCTATTGAAATGGTTAGAAGACAATAGGTAAAACTCTGATTTGATAACAACACTATATGCCAAGGCAGATCCTTTTCAGTTACTCTACTCTACAATCACACTCTGTAGTTTTCACTCATTGATCTAGCAAGTATCTCATCACTTGGATACATTCACAACTTTTGCCAACAACAACAACATCAAAACTCATTGACCTTATAGACAAGAATTAGGTCGGTAACATAAACCCTAAACCCTAAGCATCTTAGGTTTACAATACAAGCAGTCCAATCCTGACCGTCCAAACACTTTGCATAGAATAAAACAATCTTAAACAGATCACAAGTCATTCTACATTGTCCATTCTTCACCACACATGGGAATCAATAACCCATCACGATTTCTTCTCATACCACTAAGAAGAATGTTTATTCTCGAGGTAGACATTAAATGTTGTCGATCTTCACATGCAAGATCCTCAAGGAAATCCTTCATGTGCACAAAACTGATGTGGCATCTTGATCTCATCCTTATTTATTAGCTAACTCATCATAGAATATCATCAGTTACATCACACAAGCTAGATTGCCAAACCAAAAATCCTAAAGCTGAGACTACCAACTGGTAGTCACACTTAGTGAAACCATGACATCGGTTCACTACATCTCTTCATATCAGTTTTCCAACTTGATCATCAATAAAAAATTCTTCCAATCTTCATACCGGTTCACCTATACTTAGTGACATTAATGACAACATACATTATCATCATATCAACATACTGGTTCATCATATGCCAACAGGATCATGAGGTATATACTCTTTCTCCACTATCTCCCAAACTTCAACTCCAAGACATTTGAGATGGTTCTTCATGTGCTCCTTCCATATCTTGTAGTTTATACCATCAAATATGGGACTCTCCTTCTAGTAAGGATTGAATGTAGAGCTAGATGTAGTTGCCATCAGATCTTCTCAAGCAATTAAGCTTTTATAGAGAGGACTTTTCTCTGATACTAATTGTTGGAATGCACTGATACCGGAAGTAAACTGAGAGGGGGGGTTGAATCAGTATACTAACAATAATAATAATTAAATCAATTATAAAATTTAAACTGAAGCACAACCCGATGAATAATATAACATGAAATCACAACACACATAACACCAATATTTGACGTGAAAAACCCGAAAAGGGGAAAAAACACAGTGGGAAACCCTACCCATAATAAAATGAATACTCTGTAGTAGTATTGTGAATAATTACAATGGGGTTTGCACATGCAAAAAGGCTAACAACCTACAATGAAATTCTCATCACAAAGGGAAGTCTCACTGGTTTACAAAAACATTAGACTACAATCTAGAAAACAATGAACTGTGAAAGTATCATCTACTAATGCCTAATGCAGTTCTGGTTAAGCACTGATGTCTACTCTATAATACAAAACCTTTCCAACCTTCACTTGAATGATATGACTCTATTTGCACTTAATCCTTCTATGATAATGTAGACTTAGCCAACCATCGATGTATGAATTACATGAACAAGTCACTTATAAATACAGATCATCAACCTTATTGATAAGGTCGGCTAAACCCTAAACCCATAAACCCATAATTACAAAAATTACATCATATGATACCACTGGACCAATATTATGATTGACATTACATAGCATGGACCTAAATCAAGTAACCAAACAATTATATCCATTGGGGATTCTTCTAAGACCAAAATCCAATACGCTTCACTTCCCGATAGAAACCCTCAGTGAAAGTTTAACCAGATCCAAATAGGACCACCATAATACCACACTATCCAAAACAAAGTCTCCAAATGCTTGGGACATGATCAAGAAGCACTAACAACATGAAATAAACTAATTTTGTAAGCTAGACCCAAAATCCACTGACCAAGTCATGAAAATAGCATATGGGTAAAGCTAATCGGGAACACCAAAAGTCAGTAAAGCCAAAAGCTAGTCAGTAAAGCCAAGAACAAGTCAGTAACTAGAAATACCAAAATTGATAACCAAATCATGAAACCACTATAATATAGAAAGCATATAACCATCAAAATAAGCATCCAAAATTGATTCTAGAGGTTTGATCATACTGGAACAGAATCACAGCCAAAACCAAAATGATCACCAAGACTAACGAGATAGATCTAACCATGATAGTCTCCAACCGGGATACAATGTTGACATCAATGACAATACTTAACCAAAATCTTGCATATTGCCTGTTGGCCATTTAATGGAATTGATTATGTGTTGCATTGATATTTTGTCATTGATGTCAACACTAGTTGTTTGGATGCTTTACCGGCACCCTTTTGGTCTCGGTAGGATGAGTGGTTTCTGGTTAACTTGGATCCAACATGATTTGATAGACTCTGGTATAATCTTGTGATGGAATTAGCTTGTTCATGATACTTATACTCATATTTGGTCAGTTGGTTTTGGTCTAGTGATTGGATGCTATCCTGCTTTCTTAGAAGATTGGTTTCCAGTTCTGGCAAGGGTTTCACCAACAGAGCTTTTAGTGGAGATCTTTGATGAATTTCATAAGTGGTGTTGGTGTTTCAAGATGCTATTGGTGATCATGTTCAAGACTTGGCATTTGGAGATCATTGCTAAAGTGTGTGGACCTATACTTGGTCCTAGTTTATCTAGGTTATGGACCAACTTTAATGTATTGTGTGGATAGGACATATTAATGTATTTTTGGGATGTCTTATGTGTTGATATTATTTGTTTGTTTGGTCTAAGGCTGACATGGTTTGTAATTATGTAATCTATTTATTGTTTGGTGGTCGACCTAATTGTTTATGGTCAAGGGTTTGTATAAATAAGATGTAAGATCTCATTGTAGATCATCATGGTTAATGTAAGAGGTCATGGTCAAGGAATGTAATGTGCAAATAATGTAATATCATTCAGGAAGAGAAGTTGCTCGATCATTGGAGATCAAATTGGGTTTATGTAAAAGGATTTAGTCCTCTGGTATTGAGTTTAACCGGAACTGTACTCTGGCATAGGAGATGCTATCTTTTGTAGTTCAACACTTCTCTGGATTGTTGTTTGGATTTCTATGTAGTCAGTGAGGCTCCTTTTGTGATGAGCAATGTGCTCTAGGTTGTTGGCCTTCCTGCAAGTGTAGGCCCCTTAACTGTAATTCGTATACTTACTGTAGAAGTATTATTTGACTGTGGGTAGGCTTTACACTATGGTTTTTTCCTTTACCGGGTTTTTCACGTACAAATATTGGTGTTGTGTTGATGGCTTTTATTCTGTGATTATTTTTAATGCTTAATTAAATTAACTGATATTCTAATATTATTATTTTGGGTTCCGATATTAATGTTTTAATTGCTTAATGTTCCTGTAATCTTTGACAACTGATTCACCCCCCCTCTTAGTTGTCTTTCAGTTATCTGAACTGTCTAACAATTGGTATCAGAGCTTTAGTCCTCTCTACAAAAATCTTAACCACTTGAGAAATATCCTATGGTGACTAACTGTTCAAGTTCATCCAGTTATTCTAGAGCTATCTTTCCAAGGGATATTTTGAGGCTTGATGGAACAAATTACATAGTATAGAAGATTTAGATGGAAAATCATCTGAGATGTCTTGGCAAGGAGATTTGGGAGATCACATAGAATGGTGTCACACCCTATAATCTAGGATCTAGAAATCCTCCTCTGACAAATCTGGACAAGGAGCTTGAGAATGATTGTAGAGCAAGATAATCCCTCTTGTGTGCACATTTTGATCAGGAAATAATGGGATTAATAGACAAATCATTTGGAAAGGCTATATGGGATAAGTTGGAGACTCTTAATGAAGGTGACATCATATGACTAGAGATAAAGGGAAGTTTTTATCTTTGCAAGAATTTGATGGTGGACTAGTTAGATTTGGAGATGACAAGGCATGTATGATCAAAGGAAAAGCAACTATATCATTGGATGGTAAGAACTATACTAATAATGTTTATTATGTTGAAGGTTTGAAGCCTAATATTTTGAGTGTAGGATAATTGGTAGATAAGGGATTTCAGCTACAGTCTAAGGATGGAAAATGCAAAATCATTAACAAATCTGGCTTGGAGATTGCAACAGGTACATAGACAAAAGATAACATATTTCATTTGTACTCCGATGAGAAGACATGTTTGATTACATAGATTGATGAAAGTTGGCTATGGCATAAAAGGCCATGTCATCTGAATTTTGATTGTATTGTGAAGATCAGTTCAACTAAGGCAGTTAGGGATATACCTAAGATTATGAAGCCCTATAATCCGGCATGTAAAGAATGTCAAATGGTTAAATATGTCAAAACCTCTTTTAGGATTGAACAAGATAAATCAAATGATGTTCTTGATCTTATTCATATTGATTTGAGTGGCCCTGCTAGAGTTAAAAGTTTTCATGGTGAAATATATTTCATGCTAATCATTGATGATTATTCTAGAATGATGTAGGTTACTTTTTTCAGAGAAAAATCTAAAGCATTTAAAAAGTTTTAAATCTTTAAGGCTAAAGTGGAAACTGAGATGAGATTGAAGATTAAATGTTTGAGATCAGATCATGGTGGAGAATTCGCATCCGATGAGTTTAATAACTTTTGTGACAAGCATGGTATAAGAATACAATTTTTTTCTCCCCGGACACCTCAGTAGAATGGAGTTGTGGAAAGGGAAAATAGAAATATCTTGGATGCTGCTAGAACAATGATGATAGAAGCTAATCTACCTCATATCTATTGGAGAGAAGCAGTGAATACAATGGTTTATACATTCAATAGAGTACATATCAAAGGAGAAATCGGTAAGACACCTTATGAATTATAGTTTGGCAATACACCTATAGTTAAGTATTTTAGAATTTTTGGTAGTAAATATTAAATCACAAGAGATGATAATATTGGGAAATTTGATCCTAGATGTGATGAAGGCATATTTATTGGTTATTATAATGAAAGCAAAGCATATAGATGTTAAAAGGAGATTGTGGAGAATTGTGGAGAATGCTAATGTCAAAGTAGATGAGCTAAATAGAAGTCAAATCAGAGTTTATGAGAAGGAATCGATAGTGGAAATGATTATATCTGAACCGGTAGCGCCTTTACCAAAACAAAGAGTTGAACCAGTTACTCCGGCAACATCAGAGAATTCTACAGTAACTGAAGAACAAGGAAGAGATACAGAGAGTTAAAAGACTCCTAGGTATGTGAGACTGGATCAATATGAAGATCAAATCATTGGGGATAAGAGAAATGGAGTGATGACAAGAAGAAGACTAACAACTAATAAGGTATGTTTAATTTCACAAGTTGAACCAGTATTAGTAATTGAGGCTTGTAAAGATGAACATTGGTTAAAAACTATGGAAGAAGAATTAGATCAGATTGAGAAAAATAACACATGGGCTTTGGTTCCTCAACCTAAAAAAAAATTTATATTGAAACTAAATGGGTTTTTAGAAATAAATTGAATGAGGATGGTCAAGTTATAAGGAATAAGGCTATATTATTTTGTAAAGGATATTCTCAGAAGGAAGGAATTGATTATGGAGAGACTTTTGCACCTGTAGCTAGGATTGAAGCTGTAAGATTATTTCTTGCCTATGTTGCTTATAAATGTTGGTATTTTGGATATGCTGATATGGTTTTGTCATTGATGTCAACACCTGTCATCACTTGTCAACACTTATTAACACTTGGATATCTTTGGTTATATTCACTAGCAAGTCAGAGACTTATGCATAGTCACCAGTATTTGGTTCACTGACAAGTTATATTGTTCATCGACACTTGGAATGACTTGGAGACTACTTGGTTATGTCAAAGACATTATTTAGTCACTTGGTTTTGGAGATTTGGTTATTGGTTTATTTGGGTTTGCATATTTGTTATTACCAGCAAATAGGTCTAGGTTATGCACCAATAGGCATATCTATTCCAGATTAGCATGACACGTTATGGAGATGATTTATTATTATTGTAAATGCATTGAGCCAACATCATGCATCACATAATAATTTATTTGTAATTGATTTTATTGTAATGTATTTTAGTGAGCCGACCTATTCAATTGGTCTTAAGTTATGATATAAATGTAAGATCTCATTTGTGAGATTGATATGCGATTGGAAAAAGAATTGTAATAGGGTATATGCAAAAATAAGCAGAGCTATACATGCAGACATCATTTGAAGGTTGAAAGAAGGTCTTTGTGAAGGCAATCAGAACTTAATTGGTATTGAATCTAGCATATGAAGATGCTATTTTAAGAAGTACATTATATTTGGATTTAACCATCCAATTGTAATCAATGTGACTCTCATTTTGTGATTGAGCAGTGAGCTCTAGGCAGCTCACCTTTCTGCATGTGCAGAATCCATATTGTACACACATATTATTTGGAGTAGTATCATTTGATTGTGGGTAAGGCTTCCCATCATGGTTTTTCCCCTTATAGGATTTCCACGTACAAATATTTGTGTTATGTGTTGTGGATGTTATTGTCTTTCTATTTCATGCCTTAATCTTTACCAGTACTGCAATTAACTGATAAAACTATCTACCAACATAAAGTTTGGTTTATTGGCATTAAGCATTAATTTTTGGTTAAGTTAATTTTGGTTGAATTTATTAGATGCCTCTCAGTTGTCTCTGAGACCTAACAATTGGTATCAAAGCCTAGTCCTTTTTTTGCAGAAGTTTAACAGCTTGAGGAGATCTAATGTCATCTAACTATATTAGGAAGGACAGTCTGAAACTTGATGGAACTAACTGTGGCATATGGAAGATCAGGATGGAGACACATTTGAATTGCATTGGAAAGGACATATGGGATGTTACAAAGAATGGCTATACTACTCCTACTCAAGGTCAATCTAATCCACCTAACTTGGCTAAAGCTGAGAAAAATGATTGCAAAGGAAGAGAAGCACTTTTGAGCATATTATCAAATCAGAGAGTCATGGGATTATCAAACAGATCTACTGCTAAAGCTATTTGGGACAAACTAGAAACATTGAATGAAGGAGATTCCATAGTCAAAATTACAAAACTTGAATGCTTCTGGGTCAGGTATGAAAGTCTGAAAATGGAAGAAGATGAAAGAATTTCTTCTTTTATTGAAAAAGTAAATGAAATTGTTTTGGGTATACAATGTTGTGGAGGAACCTTAAGTGAAGATGAGATTGTTTCTAAAGTTTTAAGAGCTTTGCCACTAGCATATAAAATGAAAGTTATTTCTATAAATGAATTGAGAACAATGCCTAATGCATCAGTATCTAGAGACACCTTGGTTGGAAAACTTTCAACTTTTGAACTTGAGGAATTTGGTCATGTTACTACTATTAAGATAGATCTAGCTTTCAAGGCATCATCATCATCATCTAAGAAATCTGATTGGAAAGCCTTCTATGCAAGAGAACTTGAAGAAAGGAGGAGAGAAAATGAAGAACTTGAAGCACTATTTGCAAGCAAAATGCCTAAAGGTCCAATTGGAAGTAAGTATAAAGGTAAAGCACCCTTTAAATGTTTTAACTGTAATAAGATTGGTCATATGGCTTCTAGATGTCCTAATAGACATGCAAGATTAAGAGAAGAAGCTAAGAGAACATATAAGCCTAACCCTGATTATCGGAAATACAAGTTTAAGAAGAATAGAGACAAATCTTGTTATTATGTTGATGAAGGAGTTATTGATGATTCTGATGAGGATCTAACAGACAATGGATGGGCTTTTGTTGCTATAACAAAAGATCAACTGGCTCCTACTGTTCAACCAGTAGAGCAGGCCCTAGTAGCTAAAGTTGAAGATAAGGATGAATGGATTATTGATTCAAGATGTTCACATCACATGACTGGTGATAAGAGTAAATTCTTAACCTTTCAGGAATACAATGGTGGTTTAGTAAGATTTGGAGATGATAAAGCTTGTTTGATCAAAGGAAAAGGCACTATATATTTTGATGGTAAGCACAATATTGATAATGTTAACTATGTTGAAGTTTTGAAGCATAATCTTTTGAGTGTTGGTAAATTAGTTGAGAAAGGATTTCAGTTACAATTCAAGAATGGTAAATGCAAAATCTTAAACAGAACTGGTTTGGAAATTGCCATCGGTAATCAGACTAGAGGTAATATCTTTCATTTGAACAACAATGACAAAGCATGTTTGATTGCACATATTGATGAAAGTTTGTTATGGCATAAGAGACTTTGTCATGTAAATTTTGATTGCATTGTGAAAATCAGTACAACTAAGGCAGTAAGAGATTTACCTAAGATTGTTAAACCTCACAATCTAGTATGTAAGGAATGCCAATTTGGAAAGCAAGTTAGAGAAACTTTCAAGAGTATTCCAAAGAAGTCTAACAATGTTCTTGATTTAATTCATATTGATTTGTGTGGTTTAGAAAGAACTAGAAGTATACAAGGAGATAGGTATTTTATGCTAATCATTGATGACTATTCTAGAATGTGCTGGGTTACTTTTCTTAAGAAAAAATTTGAAGCATTTGAGAAATTCAAACTATTCAAGGTGATGGTAGAAAATGAAACTGGCAAGAAAATCAAATATTTGAGATCAAAGCAAGAAGGTGAATTCACATCTAAGGAATTTAATACATTTTGTGAAGTGAATGGGATCAGAAGACAGTTATCAACACCCCAGACACCCCAGCAGAATGGAGTTGTGGAAAGGAAAAATGGAACTATCTTGGATGCAGCCAGAAGTATGATTTGAGAAGAAAATCTACCTCATATATACTAGAGAGAAGCGGTCAATACAACAGTTTATACATTCAACAAAGTTCACATCAGAGGTGAAACCGGTAAGACCTCTCATGAACTATGGTTTGGTAATACTCCTACTCTTAAATATTTTAGAATATTTGGAAGTAAATGCTATATTAGAAGAGATGAGTACATTGGAAAATTTGATCCTAGAAGTGATGAAGGAATATTTATTGGTTATTCATCTGAGAGCAAGGCATATAGATGTTTTAACAAGAGATTACAGAAAATTGTTGAGAGTGTAAATGTGAAGATTGATGAACAATTTAGAGGAATTCAAAGTACATAGACTTTGAACTGACAATAGAGATAATCACAAATGAACCTAATGTGAATACACCAGTACAAAATGGTGATCTAGTTACACCAACATCATTTGAGGATTCAATGGTCACTGAAGAACAACAGCAAGTAAAAACATCCCGGTATGTAAGATTGAATCATTATGAAGATCAGATAATTGGAAACAAATTTCAAGGAGTTATAAATAGAGGAAGATTGGCAAATGAAGAGGTATGTGTTATTTCTCAAATTGAACCTACATCAATTAATGAGGCATGTGAAGATAAATATTGGATTAAAGCTATGGAAGATGAATTGGAACAAATTGAAAGGAATGACACTTGGTCATTAGTTCCCTAGCCTAAAGACAAAAATGTAATTGGAACTAAATGGGTTTTCAGAAATAAACTTAATGAAGATGGTAAGGTAATAAGAAACAAAGAAAGATTAGTGTGTAAGGGATATTCATGGAAAGAAGGAATTGATTACAATGAAATCTTTGCACTGGTGAGGTAGTCAAACTTTTATTGGCTTTTGCAGCACACAAGAACTACAAAGTATATCAAATGGATGTTAAATGTGCATTTTTGAATGGAGATCTTGAAGAAGAAGTTTATATTGAACAACTTGATGGATTTTCTTTGACAGATAACAAAGACATGGTTTGCAAGTTAAGGAAATCTTTATATGGATTAAAACAAGCTCCTAGAACTTGGTATGCTAGATTGGACAAATATCTTTTAAAGGTTGGATACACTAAAGGTAATGCTAACATCAATCTATACTACAAAGTGATTAATGATGACATCTTGGTTATTGAAGTTTTTGTTGATGATATAATATCTAGAGGAGAACATGGGTTCTGTAAAGACTTTTCTAACAAAATGCAACAAGAATTTGAAATGTCTATGATTGGAGAGATAAAATTCTTTTTAGGATTGCAGATTTCATAGACTGATAAAGGTATATTCCTATATCAATCTAAGTACTTGAAGGAATTACTAAAGAAATTTGGCATGGAAAACTGTAAACCGATAAGCACACCTATGACTACAACTGATAAATTATCCTTGAAGGATGAATCAACACTTGTTAATCTGACTAGATACAAGTCTATGATAGGAGGTTTATTGTATTTGACACAAATAAGACCTGATATTATGAGTGTAGTATGTATTGTTTCAAGATTTCAACATAATCCTAAAAAAAATCATGAATCAGTAGTGAAAAGGATTTTCCGATACCTACAAGGCACTACAACTCTTGGTTTATGGTATCCTAGAGATGAAAATTTTGACTTATGTGCATACACAGATGCTAATTGGGCAGGAGATATGGATGATAGAAAAAGAACCATCGGCGGAGCATTTTTTCTTGGTAGCAAACTAATTTCATGGTGAGCAAGAAATAGAGTTGTACAAGTCTATCAATAGAAAAATCATAATATGTTGCAACAACAACAAACTGTACATGGGTATTATGGATCAAACAAATGTTGAAGGACATAAAGGTAAAATGCAAGGAACCTATAACTATTTACTCTGATAATATGGCAGCAATTGATATATCAAAGAACCCAGTATTTCACTCTAAGACTAAACATGTTTCTATCAAATTCAATTTTCTAAAAGAGAATGTTGAAGCAAAAGAAGTGAAATTGGTTTATGTGAATACTAAAGAGTAGATTGTAGATATTTTTACAAAGCCTTTGCCTAAGGAAACTTTTGAATATCTTAGAGAGCAACTTGGAGTCCTACCCCCACTAGTAGAGACTTAGATAGTTGATTTTTGTCATCAACCAATAGAATTAACAAAGAAATCTTTTTTCTAGCTTTGATGAGGAGAGCTACTTCTCAGGGGGAGTAGTTGGTATAATAAGTTGGTATTTTGTATTTGAAACTGGTTTTTGTAATGCTTTGGCATTTGATGTCAAAGGAGAAGAGATATTATGGAAAAACATTTTGGAGAGAGATATCTTTTGGGAGAAATTATTCTTAGGGGAGAGAAACTATGTATTTTGATTTCTGGTTAATGATCTCTTTGGGATATTGTTGGTTTTTGGATTTTGGCATTTCTGTTTTGGCACTTTGATGGTTTTTCCATATTGTGTTGCCATCAATGCCAAAGGTGGAGATTGTTGGTATTTTGGATATATTGATATGGTTTTGTCATTGATGTCAACACCTTCCATCACTTGTCAACACTTATCAGCACTTGGAGATCTTTGGTTAGGTTCACCGACAAGTCAAAGACTTATGGATAGTCACCGGTATTTGGTTCACCGGTAGGTTATATTTTTCACCAACACTTGGAATGACTTGGAGACTACTTGGTTATGTCGAAGACATTATTTAATCACTTGGTTTGGTGATTTGGTTATTGGTCTATTTGGGTTTGCATATTTGTTGTTACCAGCAAATAGGTCCAAGTTATGCACCGACAGGCATATCTATTCCAGATCAGCACGACATGTTATGGAGATGATTTATTATTATTGTAAATGCATTGAGTTGACATCATGCATCACATAATGATTTATTTGTAATTGATTTTATTATTATATCTTTTAGTGAGCCAACTTATTCAATTGGTCTTAGGTTATGGTATAAATGTAAGATCTCATTTGTGAGATTGATATGCAATTGGAAAAAGAGGGTATATGCAAAAATAAGAAGAGCTATACATGTAAACATCATTTCAAAGTTGAAGGAAGGTTTCTGTGAAGGCAATCAAAACTTAATCAGTGCTGAATCTAGCATATGAAGATGTTATTTCAAGTAGTACATTATCATTGGATTTAACCATCCAATTCTAGTTAGTGTGACTCTCATTTTGTGATTGAGCAGTGAGCTCTAGGCAGCTGGCCTTTTTGCATGTGTAGAATCCATATTATACACACATACTATCTGTAGTAGTATCATTTGATTGTGGGTAAGGCTTCCCACCATGGTTTTTCCCCTTATAGGGTTTCCACATACAAATATTTGTGTTATGTGTTGTGGATGTTATTGTCTTTTTGTTTCATGCATTAATCTTTACCGATACTGCAATTAACTGATAAAACTGTCTACCGGCATAAAGTTTGGTTTACCAGTATTAAGCATTAAGTTTTGGTTAAGTTCATTTTGGTTGAATTTATTAGACAACTGATTCACCCCTTCCCTCTCAGTTGTCTCTAGGACTTAACAATAAAAACTACAAGCTTTATCAAATGGATGTTAAATGTGCATTTTTGAATGGGGATTTGATGAGGAAGTTTTTATTGAGCAACCTAATGGTTTTTCACTATCAAATGATACAGATATGGTTTGTAGGTTAAGGAAAGATTTATATGGACTAAAACAAGCACCTAGAGCTTGGTATTAAAGGTTGGATAAATATCTTTTGAAGTTTGGTTTTACTAAGGGAAAAGTTGTCAGTAATTGATATTATAGAATCATCGATGATGATATACTAATTATTGAAGTATTTGTTGATGACATTATTTTTGGATGTGAAGATAAGTTATTCATAGAATTTTCTAAGAATATGGAGAAAGAATTTGAGATGTCTATGATTGGTGAGATGAAATTTTTCTTAGGTTTGCAGATTACTCAGACTGACAAAGGTATTTTTATCTGTCAAACTAAATATGCTAAGGAATTATTGAATAAATTTGGTATGAGAGATTCTAAACTGGTAAATACACCTATGGTTACAAGTGAGAAATTGACAAGAAAAGATATTTTTGCACTAGTAAATCCTACAAGATACAAATCTATGATTGGAGGTCTTCTCTATTTGACTTAGACTAGGCCTGACATTATGAATGTTGTTTCTATTGTTTCAAGATTTCAGAGTGATCTTAGAGAAAATCATGAGATGGCGGTGAAAGGGATTTTTAGATACTTGCAAGGTACATTAGAATATGGCTTATGGTACCCTAAGGATGATAACTTTACTTTATGTGCATATACAGATGTTGATTGGGCTGGAGATGTTGATGACCAGAAAGTACTTCTGGTGGAGCTTTCTTTCTTGGAAAGAAGTTGGTTTCATGGGTCAACAAGAAATAGTCATGTACTTTTTTATCTACTGCTAAAGCTGAGTATGTTGTTGCTACTACTAACTATACATAAGTTTTATGGATGAAGAAACTTTTGAAGGATATAAAGGTGGATTGTGATGCATTGGTAGTTATTCACTTTGATCACTCTGCTGCTATTGATATATCAAAGAATCCAGTATTTCATTCTAAGACAAAGTACATATATCAAGTATAACTTTTTGAAGGAGAAGGTGGAAGCAAATAAAGTTATACTGGTTTATGTGAATACTAAAGAACATATTGTAGATATCTTCACTAAAGCTTTACCCAAGGAAGCATTTGAGTATCTGAGAGACAAATTGCGATTTTTTGCCCCTCCGGTAGAGACTTGATTGATGCAGTTTGGCATCAGTCTGGAATGCATTATCTAAGATACTATTCATTCTAGCACTAATGTGGGATGCTATTGCTTAGGGGGAGTAGCCAAATTTCAGATTCAGAGGCTTATGTTTTTGCTTTGATATTTCTATAAGATTTTTGGCATTGATGTCACAAGGGGAGTGATATTGATGTGAAAAAGATAAAGAAAGGAAATGACAAATGTCAAAGGGGAAAAGATATTGATATTCAGAGCTATATGCAGGTAATTTTGGTTGTCTTCCATAGGTTGATGTGAAAAACATAAAGACAGGAAATAATAAATGTCAAAGGGGAGAAGATATTAATATTCAGAGCTATATGAAGGTAATTGTTGGTTTTCTTCCATAGGGGGAGACTTGTTTGGCATTTCTTGATACTTAGATGTTTTTCACATCTAGTATTTCCATCAATACCAAAGGGAGAGATTATTGGCCATTTCATGGACATGATTATGTGTTGCATTGATGCTTTGTCATTGATGTCAACACTAGTTGTTTGGATGCTTTACCGACACCCTTCTGGTCCTAGTAGGATGAGTGGTTTCTAGGTAACTTGGATATAGTATGATCCGATAAGCTCTGGTATAATCTGGTGATGGAATTGGATTGTTCATTATACTTATACTCATATTTGGTCATTTGGTTTTGGTCTGGTGATTGGATGCTATCCTGCTTGCTTATAAGATTAGTTTCTGGTTCCAACAAGGGTTTCATCGCAAGAGTTTTAGTGGAGATCTTTGATGACCTGCATAAGTGGTGTTGGTGCAGCTTCTGATGGAGTTTTGGGATGTTGTTGGTGATCATGTTCAAGATTTGGCATTTGGAGATCATTGTTGAAACGTGTGGACCTATACTTGGTCCCGGTTGATCTAGGTTATGGACCGACTTTAATGTAACGCATGGATAGGACCTATTGATGTATTTCTGGGATGTCTTATATGTTGATATCATTTGTTTGTTTGGCCTAAGACTGACATGGTTTGTAATTATCTAATCTATTTATTGTCTAGTGGCCAACCTGATTGTTTATGGTCGAGGGTTTATATAAATAAGATGTAAGATCTCATTGTAGATCATCATGGTTAATGTAAGAGGTAATGGTCAAGGAATATAATGTGTAAATAATGTAATATCATTTAGGCAGAGGAGTTGGTCAATTGTAATGCCCCACCAAGAACCCTAAAAGAAAACAACACAACTAGGCAACTAAAGGGTGAAATATTTAAAAAGAAAAAAACAACTAGAAGAAGCCACCCAACCTGGTATGGCTTTCCTGGAAGAACTTTGTAGGAGAGATTAAATCCTTGAACAAGCTTCCAATAATTTTTCTTCACCAAAATCTTTGCCTCTTTCCCATGACCTTTTAAGATAAAATGATATATTCCCCTTTTAAAGTAAAATTCTAGGTTGCATATATTTTCCCAAAACCCTAATATTTAATTTTAGTAATTAAAAAGCAATTTTTTTTTTCTAATTCTTCACAAAGGAATAAATTAACATGCAATAAACAAAAATCTTTTTTTTTTTTTCTTTTCTCATGCAAATTAATTAATTTCCTAAAAAAGGAATTAAAGCAATACTTTAATTCTAATTTATTCTTTTATTTATTTAAAATTCTAGGAAACAATAAATGAAATTAATCTAATTTATTTTTCACTAAAATTTAAATAAAATATATTTCTAATATCTTGCAGCTTGCAACTTAATTTAATAACTTCTTTTAATTAATTAAATTTGTAATCTCAATGCATAAAATACATAATTCAAAAATACCAACTATGAGATATCTCCATAAATTTAATTAATTTATTAATCCACTAAAATACACAAACTGAACAAACCCCAAGCAAAGACTCAGAAAAAGTCAAACGATAATACACGAAGGCAGAACAAATTGACAGGACGACCAACTGATGACACTCACAAGAGTGTAACTGGTTAAAATAGAGTGAACTACTACCTCCTCCACTTCCATCAGACAAATATAAGGCACACTCAGACCTATGAAGCCAGGTGGAGATGATACCCCATACCTACCCAGTACTTGTACCTGCAATATCCTACATCACCGAACCACACATGCATATATACAATATAGAAAACATGGCATGCACACTAATGAAGGAGAATCATGATGTTCCCTATCTCACCAGAGTGAGTGAAGGAAAATCATCCCCTTGCATCCAATACACTTGTAGACACACAACATATAATTTCACATTGGATAGATAAAATAAAGTGTTCGTACTTAGCAATAATCTATAAAATGCCATAAATCACAAGAACTGAAATACTACAAATAATTTATGCATCTCATATCCAGATAAAGCATGAAATAATGTCATATAAGTCTGAATTACACATAATGGTAATGTATCCACTGAAAGTAAACAATAATAAAATATGAGTCTAATGAGTTCAAATGAGGAGGGGTACTACATTCTCCCCCCAAAACTAGGCTTACTCCTAGAAGCCTAAAACAAATAAGAATACAACTCTCTCATCTTCGTTGCATCCTCCCAAGTCACCGAGGTCTCATCATTTAGGTTCCATAGGACCCTTACCTAGTCGATGGTGCAACCCCTAAGGATCAAATCCCAATGCTGAAGAATGCACACGGATTCCATGGCAAGCTACCCATCCTCGACCTGCAAAGAGTTCCAGTCAAGAACTTGTGTCACATCAGGATGATAAGGTCGAAGAACTGAAACGTGAAAGACATCGTGAATGTGGGATAGACTCAGTGGCAAGGCAAGACGGTAGGCAACATGTCCTATCCTCTTAAGGATCTCAAAAGGGCCAACAAACCAAGGCACCAACTTAGAACCCTTCCCATAATGGATCAGACTCTTCCGCGGATGCACTCTCAAAAACACACAGTCGCCAACAAAAAAATGATGATCTACCCTATGAGCATCTGCATATTTCTTCTGCCTATCCTGTGTAGCTACCAAATGCTCACGAATCCACTCTACTTGCTCCTCCATCTCCCGAAGAATATCTGGTCCTATAAGCACCCTATCCTCTAGCCGATCCCAACTCAAAGGAGTGTGGCAAGGATGACCATACAATGCTTGAAAGGGGGACATACCTATGGAGCTATGATATTCATTGTTATAAGAAAACTCCAATAGATAGATATAATCCTCCTAGCGTAACTGCTGGTCCATAACATACATGCAAAGCATGTCCTCCAAAACCAGATTCACTCGCTCGGTCTAACCATCTGTCTTTGGGTGATAAGCTGAACTAAAGTTCAACTGAGTCCCTAAAGCATGCTAAAGTGAGGTCCACAATGCTCAGGTAAAGACAAGATCTCTATCAGAGATGATCTGCCTCAGAATCCCATGGAATCTCACTACATCTTCCAAGAAGACTCGTGCCACCACTACTGCCATATATAAAGCTTGAATGGGAACAAAGTGAGCAACCTTTGTCAATCTGTCAACTATGACCATGTTGGCATCCTGACAATGCAAAGAGACAGACAACCCAACAATGAAATCCATGGAAATGATATCCCATTTCCAATCCAGTACCAAATTAGGCTGTAAAAGCCCTGCTGGGTGCTGATGCTCTACTTTCACCTGCTGACACTCTAAACACTTTGACACAAAATCAGCAATGTTGCATTTCATACCAGCCCAATTATAAATCTGTCTAAGATCTGCATGCATCTTCTTGACACCTGGATGTGCCAAATAAGGTGCACGATGGGCCTCAGTCATGATCAAAATGCGAAGACCCTCCAAAGGAGGTACATAGATCTGTCCAAGGTGACGAAGAAGTCCATTTGCCTCAAGTTTATATCCAGAAAATCTACCTTCTAAAGGCCTTCTGAACACTATCACATCTCTAACATCCTGATACCAAGTATCTTGAGGAAGAACTCTAAGAATCCTCTCTCTCAAGTCTACTCCAAGGGACAATGCTAAAACATCATGCCATCTACGACTCAAAGCATCTACCACTACGCTCTCTTTCCTCTGAATATAACGAACCCCAAAATCATACTCGCAGAAGAATTCCATCCATCTTCGCTGCCAAGCATTCAAGTTTGGTTGCATGAATATATACTGGAGACTATGGTGATCACTATGCAACTCAAACCGATGCCCTAATAGGAAATGCCGCCATCTACCAAAAGCATGAACTATAGCTACCAACTCTAAATCATGAACTGTATAGTTCAACTCATGGTTCTTGAGTTTGCAAGACTCATAAGCAACCACACATCCATCCTGCATAATCACTGCACCTATACCTTCCAAAGAGGCATCTGTGCATACCATAAAATCTCTAGATGGATCAGGAACTACCAAAATTGGAGCACTGACAAGGAGTTCCTTCAAGGTACAAAAAGCTACCTCACACTGCTCTGACCAAACAAACTTCTTCCCTTTTCTTTGAAGAGAAGTAATCGGGTGTCCTATCTGAGAAAAGCATTCAACAAAGTGACGGTAATATCCAGTCAAACCCATAAAACTCCTAACTTCTGAAACATTGGTCGGTGCTTGCCAATCAACAATGGCTTGGATCTTTGAAGGATCCATGGATATACCTTCTCTCCAAACCACATGACCAAGATAGTTCACCTCAGACTGGAAGAAGTCATACTTTGCCAAACTAGCATAAAGATGATTCTCCTTCAAGCATTGCAATACCTGACATAAGTGACCCTCATTCTCTTCCATAGTTCTAGAATAAATTAGAATGTCATCTAAGAATACAATGATGAAACAATCTAGGTAGGTGTGAAAAAACCCCATTCATGAGGCTCATGAAAACTGAAGGCGTGTTCGTCAACTCAAATGGAACCACTGTGAACTCATACTGACCATCACGAGTATGAAATGTTTTTTTATGAATGTCTACATCCTGAATGCACAACTAATGGTATCCAAATTTCAGGTCAATCATAGAGAACACCTTGGCTCCCTTTACTTACTCAAAAAGATCATCTATACAAGGCAATGGATATTGATTCTAGATGGTTACCTTATTCAGCTATTAGTAATCAATACATAACTGAAGAGAACCATCCTTCTTTTTAACGAAGATAATAGGTGCACCCCAAGGGGAAAAACTAGGATGAATGAATCCCTTGGCCAACAATTCTTCTATCTACAACTTTGACTCACTCAACTCCTGAGTAGTCATCCGATATGGAGCTCTCAAAATAGGTTCTGCACCAGGAATGAAATCTATGTGAAAGTCCATTTCTCACTTCGGAGGCATACTGGGAATATCCAACAAAGACACATTAGCATACTCTCAAAGAATAGGGTGACAATCAAGAGTGATTTCTCGACTCTCTGACTCATCCACATCGTCAAGAGTAACTGCAAAAAGATGACACCCTTTACACATGCATCGTTTAAGTTGCATAGCAGAGATCATATGTAGGGATATCGGTCTCTGAACTCCAACCAAATCTCTACTTCTCTACCAAGGTCATCTAAACACTCCACTATCTTCTTTTGACAATCTACGCGAGCACTGTGAGATGATAGCCAATCCATTCCCACCACAACTCCATAAGAACCCAAAGGAATGACTCGAAGTCAACTAAAGTAACTATGGTTCCTAGGTCCAACTCACTACTAGAAATAAAGGCATCTACAGAGACACCGACACCTGTAGCCAACTCTACTTGCCACCTCCCCTAGCTTTCCTAGCCATGACCTAGCATTGTAAAAGAGAAAACGACACAGATCTATGGCGAGGATAAAACAAGAGAAACACAAATATTAAGACCTAAGTAAAAAGGTCAAACTGAATAGGCTCACTACAAGCCCAAAGTACCCATTGTTGAAACTTGGGCTCTGATACCAAATGTAATGCCCCGCTAGGAACCCTAAAGGAAAACAACACAACTAGGCAACAAAAGGGTGAAATGTTTTTTTTTTAAAGATTAAGTGCATTAATTATAACCATTGTACGTTTAATAACACAACGAAATTCTAACACATGATTTCCTAAGGGTTACCAACGAAGACTAATTCATAGATTATATTAACACCATGGTTAATCCAACTATCCATCCAATTAGGAAAATTAAATGCTTAAGATAAAACTGACACATACATCTAAATTCCATAATGAAAGAATCAAAGTATTCCAATACATTTATTTTCCCATAGATCATATATAAAAAAGATTAAAGCAACTAAATTTACATACATTCCACCGATATAATATTACAATATCCATAAATACATGGCTTCCAAAAATACCATGGAATCTAAAAGTTACAATATCAAAGTTACATAAAAGTTTGATACAATAACCACAAGGTCTCAACTAAACAAAGATCACGAACAAGAGTTGGTACATGAACCACGAACCAAGAAACACCAACGAAGCCTTTCCTTGCTTGAAGATACAATCCAGAACATCTAATGGGAAGTGGCACTACCACTTGACCATGTGATCCTGAAATGGAACCACCCCACTATGCTAGGAGATAGTAGAGACCCTCAAGCAAGCAAAATAAGACAAGTACGATAGAACTACATGACTCTGGAAACATCCATGTGACTCAACTCACAAACACTAGTGACTCTAAGGAGAGAGTGTCATCACATGGCTTAAGGTGGTTACCCCGGTAGGCCTTCATAGGTCTCGACCCCCATCCTGGGTTATCCTGGTAACCTCTCTCGAACCTTTGGCTCCATCTAAGCCTCATGCGGACCCTACCAATCCTTTTGTGAAGACAAGGTGATAAGTTTTCCATTCCAGGCCTTCTCACCACATCCTGAGCCTATACAAGCACCCAACCATGTGCGAGGCACTTTATCTTAATTAATATTTTAACTACCCACCCCCTAATCAATCATTAGGTTATCACTTCTTAATATGCAATAAACAAAGGAATAAATTAACATGCAATAAACAAAAATCTTTTTTTTTCTTTTCTTTTCTCATGCAAATTAATTAATTTCCTAAATAAGGAATTTAAGCAATACTTTAATTCTAATTTATTATTTTATTCATTTATTTATTTATTTTGTTATTCTTTTATTTATTTAAAATTATAGGAAACAATAAATGAAATTAATCTAATTTATTTTTCACTAAAATTTAAATAAAATACATTTCTAATATCATGCAACTTGCAACTTAATTTAATAGCTTCTTTTAATTAATTAAATTTATAATCTCAATGCATAAAATACATAATTCAAAAATGCCAACTATGAGATAACTCCATAAATTTAATTAATTAATTAAATCCACTAAAACACACAAACTGAACAAACCCCAAGCAAAGACTCAAAAAAAGTCAAACGACAATACACAAAGGCCGAACAAATTGACAGGATGACCAACTGACGACACCCACAAGAGTGTAACTGGTTAAAATAGGGTCAACTACTACCTCCTCCACTTCCACTAGACAAATATAAGGCACGCTCAGACCTGTGAAGCCAGGTGGAGATGATACCTTGTACCTACCCGGTACTTGTACCTGCAATATCCTGCATCACCGAACCACACATGCATATATACAATATAGAAAACATGACATGCACACCAATGAAGGAGAATCAAGAAATTCCCTATCTCACTAGAGTGAGTGAAGGAAAATTGTCCCCTTACATCCAATACACTCGCAGACACACAACATATAATTTCACATTGCATAGATAAAATAAAGTGTCAGTACTTAGCAATAATCCATAAAATGCCATAAATCACAAGTATTGAAATACTGCAAATAAATTATGCATCTCATATCCAGATAAAGTATGAAATGATGCCATATAAGTCTGAATAACACATCATGGTAATGTATCCACTGAAAGGAAATAATAATAAAATATGAGTCTAATGAGTTCAAACGAGGAGGCATACTACATCAATTATTGGAGATCGAATTGGTTTATGTAAGAGGATTTAGTCCTCCAGTATTGAGCTTAACCAGAACTGTACTCTAGCATAGGGGATGTTATCTTTTGCAGTTCAACACTTCTCCGGATTGTTGTTTGTATTTCTATTTAGTTACTGAGGCTCCTTTTGTGATGAGTAGTGTGCTATAGGCTGTTGGCCTTCCTGCAAGTGTAGGCCCCTTAATTGCAATTCACATACTTACTGCAAAAGTATTATCTGACTGTGGGTAGGCTTCCCATCATGGTTTTTCCCTTTACCAGGTTTTCCAAGTACAAATCTTGGTGTTGTGTCGATGACTTTTATTTTGTGATCACTATTTATGCTTAATTGAATTAACTTCTATTCCAGTATTATGGTTTTGGGTTTTGGTATTAAAGTTTTAATTGTTGAATGTTCCTATAATCTGTGATAACTAATTCACCCCCCCTCTTAGTTGTCTTCTGGTTATCTAAACTATCTAACATTGCCAACACTATGACCATACTCATTACAATGATAACAAATAACATTCATATCTCTAAGAGAAACAAATTGATTTCTACTTTCAAAACTAGGAGGAGACCTATGCATAAGCCTACATTGTGCAATTCTATGACCATAAGTATAACATTTATAGCAGTAGCCATGGAATTGAGGTACCTACCAATCACTAATGAATTTTTTTTTCATTTGTCTCCTTGGAGCAACATAGTTCGGTCTTCTTGAGCTCACCCTTCATGTGTCCTTGACCTTTGTGAAGCCTCCATAATCAACATTGGTTTTTCTTTTAGGATCAACATGTTGGTTCCTTGATTGATTCTTCATAGCAGCAGCATATGTCTTCTTCTCATTGGGCTTGCTGACTCTAAATGTTTTATTGACTTTAGTTTCACTTGAAGAGGTGAAGAGTATCTCCTTGTCTAACGAATCTTTACTGTTAGAGAATTGACCAACCTCAAATCCAACACCCTCTTTGTATTTGGAGTGCTTTTGTTTGCTCAACATTCTATCCAAAGAATCAATTCTTCCCTCATACTTAATCCTCATGTTTAGTTCATCTTTCTTCTTTTCAAGTTCTTTTCAAAGACTCACAATTTCTTCCTCCAAATTTTGATACTCTTTATCCTTTCTTTCTAAATCCGACTTCATTACTTTGTACATCCTCTTTGCTTCTTCCAATTGAATCTTCAAATCATAAATTGTTTTCTTTGATTCCTCAAGAGTTTTGTTTGATAGCTCTTATTTTTCAGCAGCAACATTCTTATATTTTTTATATTATTTTCTTACTTTTCTAAGTTCCTATAGTGCACTCACAAGTTCACCTTCAAGGTCTACTTCAACTTCTATTTCTTCTTCTTCATCATCAACAATGTGTTCATCAGATAACTCTCCTTGTGCCATAAAGAGATTAACTTCTCTTTCACCTTTACTGCAAAAATCTTCCAAGACATTTTCTTCATCAAAGCCATCATCTTCAAAAGTGTAAAGGCTTCTCTTATTCTTAAAATTTATTCTCCTTGGCTTATAAGAATTCTTCATCTTTTCTTTGCTAAAAGACTTCATGGTTTTCTTTCCATCATCATCCTTTTCTCCATAAGGGCATTTGGATGCAAAATGTCCAATCTTGTCACAGTTGAAACATTTGAAAGGCAGCTTACCTTTGTACTTTCCTTAGCCTCTTTTGAGTTTCATAACAAAATTTTCTACAACATCAAAATCATTTTCATCCTCATTTGTGGCTTGTTCTTTTCCTTTATGTGTGGTGTTGAAGGCAACTTCTCTCTTTGAAGGTTCAACACTTATTGTTCTCATCTCATAGGCTAATACGGAGCCAAATAATTCATCCATAGAGAAAGTCTTAAAGTCTTTAGCTTCCTTAATATAAGAAACCTTTGTGTCATACTTTGAGGTTAATGACCTCAAAACCTTTTTGACAGTAACTTCACCTTTGAATTCTCCTTCGACTCCTCTTATAGAACTCACAGTCTCATCCAATCTTTGCAGATAACCATCTATCTTCTCTTCTTCTTTCATTTTTTATATTTTCAAAATGAGCTCTTAGATTTTGCAGTTTGGCTTCTTTCACTTTGGTATCTCCTTCATATACACTTTGCATCTTGTCCCAAGTTTCTTTTGTTGATGTGAAATGCATAACTTTGACAAACTCTATATCAGACAAACCACTTAAGATTGCATTCTTAGCTTTGGCATTGTTCTCATATTCCCTTTTAGCATCAGAGCCGGTAGGAGGAACTTGAGGAATAGTACAACCATTTTTTATTGACATCCAAACATCAAACCTGAGGAAAGACAGGTAGGTTTCTATTCTTCTACTCCATAAGGCATAGTTGGTGCCATCAAAGATATGTTCTTTAGAGGGGGATTCATTTCTACCTATTGTGTTCAGAAAAGTGGGATCTACCCAAGCTAGAGAAATCTTTTGCTACAAGGGAACCTAGTGCTCTGATACCAATTGAAGAACACAAATGAACACAGAGAGGTGGGGTGAATCAATGTATTTTAAATCTTTTTAACTATGTGTGCTAATATTGGTACTATAAATTAATTGAGAAAACACACACACAAGAGCACATCACATAACACCAGATGTACGAGGAAAACTCAATGTGGAAAAAACCTCAATGACAATAGTTGCTGGAGTCAAATGCTCTAATCCAGCCTCATAATGAATAATGAATTAAAATGTTTAGGGCACCAACCCAAAGAGAACCAACCCCTAAAACTTTAAGGTACCAACTAAAGGAGAACTGACCCCTGATTTTATGAGCACCTACTCAAAGGAGAACCTACCCCTACTCTAAGAACCCACTCAAAGATTTACAGTGTTTGTTCAAGATTACAATTCTAATGATAAAGCCTTTTTCTGATTAATTTGAAAAACAGGTTTTAAGGACTCGAAACCTTTAACATAAGAGAAAAAGATAGTTCAGTAGAGAACAACAAGACCAACAATGAGACAACATACAAAAGACTGGCTAGAAGGCTAGTAAACCAAAGGGACAATAAAAGACTAGGAACAACAAAGCATAAAAAACCAGATAAAAGAGCTAGATAGCTAACAACACCTATAGAGACCTAAGAAGATCAACAGCCTTGATGACCAACAGGTCATAATTTGCCGAAGCAACTTTGAGCTCTTTGATTTCCTTGTTTGGCTTTTTCTCCTTCTTCTTGCCTCTGGTCCTCATTCTTGGTCCTTGCACATCTCCTGTGTCTTCCATGTCAAGTTCCTGCTCTAGAGATTCCTTCTCTTGATCAGAATTTTGTTGTTATCAGTCGAGGCCTTCAAAATGCTATGGCTTTGTTCAGTAATGCTTCTGAGACAGGTTTCAATTTTGTTGTGTTTGTTGTTAGTATCCACCATTCTCTAGTCCCTAGTAGTGTCATTGGTTTTTATCTCATCCAGGGCCTTCTCCACTTTCTCAAACCTTGGGTTGAAGGCATCCCTAATCTCTTAAGCTCTGGCAATAGTTTTTCCCAAATCATCAACATACTCAGTCATGGATTTACCTTCACCAATGTTGATTGTCTCCAGAATTTGAACTCTATGACTCAGTTTCTTGTTTTCCTCCATAGCTTTCTTATGACTATTTATGAGCTAGTCACAGGTGTCCAGAAACCCCTTCAAACCCTCGACGGGAGGGTTTGAAGGGGGACTTTTTCACCAGCCTTGGCCTAGTCATTTTTGGGAACATCTCCACTAGTAATCTGATCGACATCTCCACCAAAAATCTGGTTGAAACCATCCCCTGTAATCTCCTCCTCAACATTTTGGTCTACATCAGGATCCTTACTCTACACTTTGTCCTCTGACTCCAACTCAAAATTGCCCTGCCTTTTCTTCTTTTTCCTTTTCTAAAAGGATGATTTAGATAAAGCCTTGTTACAAATGAGTTTTTGTAACACTTACATAATTCTCATATCTTGAGAATGAATTATTCTGCTTGCTGAAGTTTTCCTCTATTTCTCCTCCTTCCTATGTCTGGTTACCTTCTTCTCTCTTCTACACAATTACATTACAAAATACTCTATTATTTATTTGTATTCTCTTGGCAACTATACGCTCTATCTCACAATCAACACATCAAACAACAACACACCTCTCTTCAATTCACTCTAACTCACCATCAACTTACAAAGTTGTCTTTCTTCTTGCCTTTGTCATTGTCTCAACAACTATACCCACCAATGTCAAATCAAATTTATAGCTATTGCTAGATTGGATTGACTCTATACACATCAGATTTTTTTCTACCACAATCTTGAATATTTTATTCAAGTCGGTTGTCTTGGAGGTCTGTAAATCTAAAGATTTTATTCTTTGTCCTGAATGTAATATCATACTTGTTTCCTATAGTAAATGCATCATGTCTATCTTCAAATTATTCTCTATACTTGGATTACTAAATTTAGTAATCCTCCTCTGCCCAAAGTGATTTTCCATCCTTCCTTGAGCTACACAACCTACCTGCAACTTGGTCTCCATTAATGTGTCTTTCATTCTCTCTAAAAAGTTTGACAACTACCACACTGAGATCCACCATCACTGACTTCAGCATATTAGATATCTTCTTCGATCATCTAGGGTGCCAGATCATTTGATCCAAATTGGTTTACCACCATGTAGATCAGTTTACTTATCGGTATGCAGAAATTTCCTTATTCAGCATCCAAGTTGACCTCTGAGTCTATTGGTTTGCATACATGGCCGCAAAGTTGATCATAACCTTTGATTATGATGGCAAAATACCCTTTCATCATTTTGACAAGTGTCCTCTGATTTGATCCCTACACACCACGTCATCAGGTCAAACTTGGTCAGCACCCAGGTGGACAAATGAGCTACTCAGATCCATTGAACTTCATGCATGATCTACCCACATGGAATAAGCTTCTATTATTCTCAAGAAGCCTTCTACTTGTTTCTTAGGTTGCACCTAATTATCATGGTCTCTCAACACATGTAGGATAATATTTGTCCCTTTTGTCCTTTCCAGTCCTTGTCCCACACTAAATTCCTTAACACTATTTCCCCTCATAGGATAAGCTTTATCTTTCTCCTTGATAAGAATATTCTTGTCTCGTGGCCCTTTCCTTATCCTCACGGAGACGTGCAGGATAAGGAAACCTTTCCTTTTTCTTTATACTCTTCTCCTGTAGTAATCTTATTTTTATCGTGAACCCTCATAGGATAAGGAATTCCTTTGTATCCTACTCTTTACTTTAGGTATCCCATAATTTCCTTGTGTAGCCTCTTACTTTGTGTGGGATAGGGTTTTCTTCATAGCATACATCACTTGTTAGCCTATGCAACATTTAATGTGCATCTTAGCCTATGTGGGATAAGGGAATCGACAAACTTCCCTGTAGTTCCCTATCCTGTGTGACATTTGTTGGTCTCTTTTGACATAGCGGGATAAGAGAGAACATCTCTTCACATTGAACTCCTTTGAATTTATTATCCCAGATAACCATCATTGATCACATTTGACAATGCGAGATAAGAGGGACCATTTTGCTTACCAAGCTTAACTTATCTCATGCAGCATTTGAGGGTCACATTTGATACTATGGGATAAGAGAGACTACCTTGTTCATTGAGAATATGTTATCCCACAAGATCAAAACTCGCTCTCAGGAATGCCACAAGATAAGAGGATAGCTCAATTGACAAGTCAACAATGTTATCCCATAGGGTCATTTAAGCCTCATTCGAATATACCACAAAATCTTCAAATGCATGAACCAAATAGTTTCTGCCGCATGGAAATCACAACATGTGACCCGATGACTATTGCTGGTGAAAGTGGCCGACACCCCTACAGAAATTAGTCAAAACCCCTGCAGCATAACACGACATGTTATGCTTGACTGTTGCTTGCATTACTATGACTTATGGACACCCATGTACATCTACATGTTTTTCTACAACTATTGAACATCCTTTGACATCAATGATGATAATGCCAACAGAAGTAACAAAGAAAAAGGAGGAACCAATGTTTGATCTCATAGATCAACTGAAACATTTCTATGTCAAAATTCCTTTATTCGAAGCCATTAAAGATGTCCCAATCTACAACAAATAAATCAAAGAGGATTTTCCAAAGAAACAAGGAGAAAAGAAAAAATATCCACAAATGGTGAATGTAGTAGCTCAACTAGCTGATATCATGCTTAGGAAGGTGATTGTTCCTAAGTATTTTGACCTTGGTCGCCCTGTAGTTGTAATTGTCATCAATGGAATCCAAGTTTAAAATTCCCTAATTGATTTAGGTGCATCTATCAATGTGACGACAAAAGGTGTCACACAACATCTAAACATCACTACTCTAAGACTTACCCCTATGTCCTACAACTAGTAAATAGTTCTACTATTAAACCTGATGGTATGGTAGAAGACCTTGTAGTCACCTTAGATTCTTGGGAATACCTAGCTTATTTTATGATTCTATCTCCAAAGGCAACTCTGGGAGGATATCCCATTATTATAGGTAGACCTTGGTTAGCTACAATATATGCTTTTATAGGATGTAGGTTAGGGGATATGACAATTTCAGATGGCTTGTACTTTATCCCCTAGCAAAACTTCAGCTTGACTTGATACAACCAGTGTGGACTAACATAGGGTAAAAAATAGATGAAGTCAATTCAGTTGCACAACTTATGGTGATAGATAAGAATCCCTTCTTGCAACTTCAAGAGGAAGATGAAATACTCTCCAACATCCTTTAGAATCATTATGGAGCACTCGAGCAACCAGATGGATGTTCATCAACTTTTGCATGTCTATTACAGTCAATCCTTCCTACTCCCAGTTTAAAGCAACTTTGCTTCACCCAAATATTTACTTCATACACTACTTCCACATGAGGTACACATTCCATATTTTATTGAAGCATCTATGATTGAATTGACTAAACAAATAGAAGTATCACTAGGAAAGTGTTTGAATATTAATAATAAGCTCACTCAAAATCAAAATGTGTCTTTGATAGAATTACTTAAATCTCACAAGTAGGCATTTGCATGTGATTACCATGGCATGAAGGGTTTGGATCCTAAGATGTGTACACATAGGATTTATATTAGAGAAGATTACAAACCATTGAGACAACCACAAAGGAGAATTAATCCCACATTAAGAGAGTTAGTAAAAGGAGAACTTCAAAAGTTGCTAGGTGCAGGATTTATATACCCAATTTCTGAAAGTCAATGAGTATCCGCTCTAGTTATAGTTCCTAAAAAGAATGGAAAATGGAGGATCTATGTGTATTATAGAGAACTTGATGTTACAACTAAGAAGGATCATTTTCCACTTCCTTTTATTGACCAAGTACTGGATTCTTTAGCAGGTAAGAAATACTTCTCATTCTTGAATAGTTTTAGTAGATATAACCATATAAAAATTGCAGCTAAGGACAAAGAAAAAAAAACCTTTACCTTCCCATGGGGAACCTATGCCTACTTTGTACTCCCATTTGTATTGTGTAATGCTCCAACTACTTTTCAGAGAGTAGTCATAAGTATATTCTCAAATATCTCACATGATTGCATGGAAATCTACATGGATGACTTTACTGCTTATGGGGGCACCTATGAGGAAGCACTAAGACACTTGGAAATAGTTTTGAAGTGATGTGAGGATCACAACCTGTCCTTGAATAGTGAATTTTTTTTTATGATGATGCAAGAGGGAGTTGTGCTTGGCCATTTCATTTCACAAGCTGGTATCTAGGTTGACCTTGCTAAAATAAAGGTAATTCTCAATCTCTCTACTCTTGGTAAAAAAAATGATGTCAGAAGTTTTTTTAGGACATGTAGGGTATTATAGGAGGTTTATAAAATATTTCAATATAATGGAAGGAATATTGTATAATTTATTGACAAAAGATGTTGAATTCCAATGGACACACAGTGTGAGAAATCCTTCTCTGAATTAGAAATAGCACTGACCCAAGCACCTGTTCTTAAAGGACCCAATTGAGCACTTCCCTTCCATATCCATACAAATGCATCATATTATGCTATAGGTGATGTTTTGGGGCAAAAATAAGTCAACGTAGAAACTGTTATTTACTTTATCAATAAAAATTTGCAATGACCTGAATTTAACTATATTGTCATAGAAAAAGAGATGTTAGCAGTCATATATGCACTTAATAAGTTCAGACAATACATCACTGGCTACCAAATCTTTGTTCATATAGATCATGTAGCCATTAAATACCTCATGAATAAAACTTCAATTTCAAGGATATTAGCAAGATGGATATTGTTGATGCAAGAATTTTATATCACCATTGTTGACAAGACATGGAAAGCCAATGTGGTAGAAAATTTTCTATCAAGATTAACAACAAATCAAGACCCACAAGTCATTGATAACTCATTTCTAGATGAACATTTGTTCTCTATTGTTGTCTATGCACCTTGGTATACTAACATAGATAACTACCTAGTTTCTCACATGGTTCCTCCTTATTTTTCACCAAAAGAAAAAAAATTGCTTGTTGAAAAGAGCTTTAACTTCTCTTGGGTAGTAGGGTACCTATTCTATACTTGACTAGACCAAGTAATGTGAAGGTGTGTCTGGGAGGATGAAACTTATGACATCATGCATGAATACTATGATGAGTCTTGTGGAGGATATTTTGCAGCTAGAAGGACAACCATTAAGATATTCAATATAGGATACTATTGGCCTACCCTGGACAAGGATGCAACCAAATACACTAGAAAATGTGATAGATGACTGTGAGATTTTGCCAAGATCAAGAGCTCAATGAAATGTACAAAATAGAGACACAATATAGGACAAGAGTAAATTGTATTCTCATCAATAGAAAATGATCAATAATATCAAATTACATACAATGTAGATGAGCCTGCTTATATAGGCAAGGCTAGGGATACGTGAGCACACAAACATGACATGTGGCTCAATAAGAAACAAGGGTAGGTAGGAAATAGGTGTGGGTAGGTAGGAGAAATAATATAATAGTCCACATGAGGTGGATCACCCACTGAATGTGGAGTGTAACAACAAGATCAACACCATAAAAGGTGAAAATTCTCCTACACACACTATCCCAATGTGGCACAAACATCCAAGTGTCTCATACCCAAACTACTATGAAATGCATTTCCTAAGTAAACTTAAGTAAGGTGTAATAATATCCAAGATGAATAATTATTTACACCAACAACCCCCCTTAAGTGCAACTTAGGGGAATGCACTTAAGTCAACAATGTAACTAAGCAATGCAAGATGGGTCCCGGCTACGAGGCCATGTTAGGTACCCATGTACAAATGCAAATGCATGCAAACCAATGCAATGAAAACTCTCACAAAGTGGGGAAAGAGAGAAAAACCCAATGGGAAAAAACCCTCCCCCAAAAGAGAGATGAAAAACATACAAGAGAAATCTCATAGAAGAATGTGAAGGACAAAACCCCATGTGAGGAAAAAGTCCCCCCCATATGAGAGAAGAAGAGAAGTTAGAAAACCCCCCCTCAATGTGGAATCTGCACCAATGATAGAAGCTCGATGTATGAAGAAACTGCTCCACAAATGTCGAACAACATTCCTCCCCTTAGGAAGAAACAAAACCAAAGGTGTATCCATGAAGTCTCCCCAATCATGAAGGGAAGATGTATGAAGAAAACTCATGATGAAAGGAATCTCTGAAAACTGCTCAAGTGTCCCCATGTCGATGCTGAAAGATACCCCCTCCAAAGGTGGTAAACTGGGCCACACTGCTGAAAAAGGCACTCCAAGATCTAGTGGAGATGGATGTAGAACATGTCCCAAAGACTCACATGTCTCCTCAAAAAATAAAGAGACCTCCTCCAACTATTGTACATAAGTATCCACAATCATGTCAACCTCGAAAGAATGATCATGTAGAGAATGAACAAGAGGGTTAGAGTGTTCCCTCGCAACAATCAAAGAAGGATCACCTTCATCAAAGAGAAGATGAATGTCATCAATGATGTCTCCCAAATCTGAAATGTAGGATTCCACAAATAAACCTGCAATATCTGTCAAGTAATCATCCCATGAATCTGAAGTTAGAAGACAATGAATATCCTGCTGCACTGAATCACATGAAGGCAAAACTGTCACACTATTCGCATCATCAGGTGCAATAGGTGATGTGATATCAATATGAGGAGATGAAATACAAGGCTCAAGAATGGGGTCACATGTGAGAATCCCCATGTTCAAGTGCCCAAAGTTCTCCTCAAAAACTGAACCATCACAAGAAGTGTGATCATCATGTGTAGAATCATCAAATGTGAAATCATCATCATCAACAAAATCTGAAAAGGAGTATAACTGAGATACATGATCAACCACCCTAGTCGCAATGATAGCTCTAGTCTCCAAGTCTCTAATGAAAACTAAGTCAGGTGTGAACTCCACAACTCTCTTAGTTGCGCCATGTGTGACTTGATAGATAGAAAGGAGATTGTTTGTCAAGTGGGGTACACACAACACATCATTGAAGGAGTTATCCCCAATGTCAATAGATCCTTTCCCAATCACATCCATGTATGTATGATTGCCCATCAAAATCTGTGGCATGGTGCAAGGCTCAAATGTAGAGAACATAGACTAGGAAGATGCCATATGATGAGAAGCCCTTGAATCTAGAAGCCATCTCTCTGAATTATGACTAATAGTAGCACATAGAGATTTTCCTTTTCTTGTACCAAAAGAGTGAGTCTTCCCACTTGTAGAAGCCATGAATGCTTGCCCTTTTCTTTTTGAATGTGAGGAAGTGGAAGTTGATGAATCATCCTTCTTGTAGACTTTAGGCAAATCAATGTTATGCTTTTTGATGATATGTGTGAGCTCATCAATCTTCTTAGAATGGCAACGATGCTCCTCATGACCAATCTTTTTACAATAAGCACAAGTAGGTCTCTCCCTCTTTGGTGAATTATCTCTCTTGGAAGAGGATTAATCTCCTTGTTTTGGAGAAGATGGTGCTTTGTCCTTAGGCTTTGATTGCCATTTCTTCTTGTTTGAGTTGTCCTTTCCTTGATTTCCTTTGTTCCCTTGATTTGCCACTGATGCTTGAGACTTAGAAGCCTTAAGAATGTCCATGCTTATCAACTTAGTTTGTTCCATCATCAACATTTCATTGAAAGCATCAAATGTAGGCATTTTGTAGCTTGAACCCATTGTCATCCTATGGGTTTGGAAACCAGAAACAAATGCTGCATATTCTTGTGGAAGCTTGCCTATCAAGTTGAATATCAATTGAGTATCCTTTTTATCAATGCCACAATCTTTGAGGTTTTCCCTCAACTCATTTTCCTTAGTGACATAATCTTGTATAGTATCAAAGTTCTTGGGATCTTACATGGTGAGATCACTATCAATTTGATATCCCCTAATCTCATCAACTTGACCATACAAGTCTTGAAACTTTTGCCAAGCATCCTTGATTAGAGTACACTTCTCAATATGAAAAATGATATCCTTTGATACATACTTTCTTAAGGTACCAATTGCCATGATATTTTTAGTGAGCCAATCCAAGGGACCAACTGGATCAACCTTAGGATCAGCAGGAGCAACAATAGTTCCATCAATGTAATGAGTGAGTCCTCTTTCCATAAGTTTACTCCATGCATCAATTTTCCAAGTAGCATAATTATGAGGAGTTAAGTGTGGAAACTTAGAAGAACCCATAGCAGAAAAAAGGAAGGAACATGAGCACAAAAGCACAAGAGACACCCCCCCAAATTCACTCAATCAAAGTACCCCCCCCAAAGTGATGATTTTGGCACTTTATACTTAGTGCAATTACAATGAGCCACTTGCAAAACAAGGCAAAGTGGACCTATGATGCAAATTTTACAACTTCTCAAATGAGATACAAGAGACTTCAGTCAATAGTGCAATGAATCTAACTAAGATTCAGGCAAATATACAAGTACCAAGAGAGCCAAAAATGGCCAAAATCTAAAAGTACAATTTCTACTTACAATGGCTTCATTCTGATAGCATCATGTGAAAGTAGACAAAAAAATGGCACCTGAAAAGGAGGTCGTATGACCCTAAACGAAGCCTCTGAAGTCGCAAAAATTGGGATTACTCAGGTACAGTCACCAAAAACTGCATTTTCTGAAAAATTAGTGTATCAAAATCAAAACATTTCTTCACCACTATGGAGAGCACAAAATTCTAGCCCATTTCAAAAAAAATTGCACCCAAAAAGGAGCAAAAATAAGCAAGTTATGGCCATTTGAAGTTGAACTGCAAAATCAAAAAGCTCAATGAGAGGGGGATCCAAAAATTTTCAAACCCTGCTGACATGTGCTGATGTCAGAAAATAACCTAATTAAATTTGATGACTATATGACCATCGCAAAAACTTCGCCCCTTGCTAACTGGGCATCCGTACTATACGGACTACTGACTGGGCAGGTGACTGAGCTGCCGTACCATATGGCCGACAAACTGGGCGGTCTACGTCAGCTCTGCATGGTAGATGACGTGTCAGATGACTGTGCGTATGGGTTTTACCCACGAGCTAGTGGCTGCCTACCACATGGCGGACGCGGGGCCGCCTATTTTGGTGGTCGCCGGCGGAGAGAGTAGCCGGAGCCGAGGGGCCGGCGGAGTCTGCCTCCCGGCTGGCGGGAGGGGGCTACGGTCGCCGGAGAGGGGAAGTAGTTTAGATGGCGGCGGTGGGTATCGGCGTGGGCAGCGGTGGGTACAGGCACAGGCAGAGTGTGGCGAGGATGGGACGGTCGGCGCTGACAGCGGCAGATGGGAGGACGGAAGCTGAGGCGACCGACGGGAGGACGGGGCCGCAGCTGAGGACGCCGGAGGTGGCGGCGGCACGGGCGACGTGGACCGGTGCTGCAAAACTAGCGAGGAGGAGGGTACAGCACCGGCAACAGCGATAGGTGGTACGCTTGCAACCTGCGACACGCAAGTACACACTGCAGGGGGGGGGGGGCTCTGCGGACCCCCCAAAAACACTTTTTGTTTTGTTTTTTGATTTTTGATATTTTTTTCGATTTTTTTGATAAATTTTTCCCAAATTTTTTTTTTTTTTTTTGACGAAATTTTTTCCTTTTATTTTTATTTTTATTTTTTTAATTTTTTTTTTCGGAAAATATATAAAAAAAATTACGAAATTCACACAATAATAGTAAAATTGGCGAAATTTTTTTTTTCACCAAAATACGCTGACTTTATAACCAAAATTCATGGAAACGGCCTTCTTGACACAATGGCAGGGTCAGATCTGGTCTAGGACGCCTCCAAAAGATGCTGCTCCTCAGATCTGCCTCTTGACGTTGCAATAATGCCTCTTCAAGATGAATCATTGAAGCCCCAATGGCTCTGATACCATGTGAGATTTTGCCAAGATCAAGAGCTCAATGAAATGTACAAAATAGAGACACAATATAGGACAAGAATAAACTATATTCTCATCAATAGAAAATGATCAATAATATCAAATTACATACAATGTAGATGAGCCTGCTTATATAGGCAAGGCTAGGGATATGTGAGCACACAAACATGACATGTGGCTCAATAAGAAACAAGGGTAGGTAGGAAATAGGTGTGGGTAGGTAGGAGAAATAATATAATAGTCCACATGAGGTGGATCACCCACTGAATGTGCAATGTAACAACAAGATCAACACCATAAAAGGTGGAAATTCTCCTACACACACTATCCCAATGTGGCACAAACACCCAAGTGTCTCATACCCAAACTACTATGAAATGCATTTCCTAAGTAAACTTAAGTAAGGTGTAATAATATCCAAGATGAATAATTATTTACACCAACAATGATAAAGAGTGAAATTCCATTATATACACAAGTGGTGGTAACACCCTTTGATAAATGGGGACTTGACTTTGTAGGGCCTATTGACCCTCCACCAAATGGCAAGTCTTACATCTTGGTCTGTACTGACTATGTGACAAAATGGGTTGAAGTTAAGGTCATGAAGCATTCAAGGCATAACAAAGTAGAAAAATTTATTTTTGAAGAAATATTTACTCATTATGGAGTTCCCAAAGAAATAGTAATAGATCAAGGGGCTCAATTTACATCCACTCTTGTCATAACATTGGTAAATGAATACAATATCAGGCATAGAAAATCTACACTTTACCATCCACAAGCTAATGGACAAGCCAAAATCACAAACATGGAAATTGGAGCTATTCTCAGTAAAAAAGTGGCTCTACATAGAAAAGATTGGGTAGTCAGACTACCTAAAGTAGTATGGGCATATAGAACATCATGGAAAACAACAATAGGATTTATTCCTTTTGAGATGTTATATGGAAAAACAGAAATGATGCCCATTGAATTTGAACATAAAACATTGAGGACAACACTTGAATTTGGAATGGATATATCTACAGCACAGAAAGAAAGAATTCTCCAGTTAGATGCTTTGGATAAAATTAGAAAATTAGCTTTACATCAGATAGAAATGCTAAAAAATCAAAGGATCAAATGGCATGATAAATATATTAGGGAAAAGTAGTTCAAAATAGGAGATTGGAAACTCCTCCATGATTCTAGATATAAAGATAACATGGGCAAATTATAGACAAGATGTTTAAGCCCATATGAAATTGTAGAAGTTTTTCCTACTGGAGTTGTGGAACTCATAACTATTGACCCTGTGAAATTCAAGTTGCTATTCAATGGTCATTTCCTGAAGCTTTATCATTATCCATCTTCCAAAAAGGAGTTCCTACAGAAACTCAATGCATCTTCTCATTCCAAAATTTTTGCAGTCAAATAAAGTGGACTTGGTGTCCCACCTTCTCCCTAGTCATTTCATCGCATGCATAATAAACACTTTCACTTTTTGTGGGACTAAATTCTCCATCAATAAATACATCATCATTCCACCTCATGTTCTTCTCTTCCACATCCACTCCACTTCCTTCCATTTCACCTTTTCAGCTAGTTTATCAATTCAGTATTGCACTTACTTCCAGCATGACTGGATCTTCTACATTCTACATGCTCTAGGTATGTACGTAACAAGTTGTGTATATTATTTCTTTCAGATGCATTTATTTTACTACAGTTTGATTAATATGAATACTTCACATAGCACATTCTTTTCTGCTTTCCTGCATGACATGTGTTGATAGACACTTGTCAAAATTTAGGTTGGGGGGAAAGGTATGCTTGTGTCATTCTATGATACATGTGTCATAATGTGTCATCCACATCATAAAATTTTTTGTCATAAAATCTTTTTGAAATATGTCATTTGTGAAAGTCCATATTAAGTGACAAGACCTCTCCTTTAAATTTGTACGCTTTAGGCTAGTTGTATTGACACCACCAACATTTTTAAGTCATAATAGCCTTCTTCAATTCATTTTTTTATCATTATGATGTGATAAGATGAGAAATACAATTTGAAGGATTTATCTTGGCAGAAGCTCGGAAGTTGCAAGAAACATTTGTAATTTTTATAACAGTATTTTCAAGAAGTCAGAAGGATACAACTAAAGGTAAACTATGGGAGGGTCTCTTATCAGAAATTAGCCTGCAACTCATACCATATTGTTGCAGGATCACTTTTGTGAGCTAGAATTTAGACAATGTGGCTGGATGGATTATTTCCTGAAGCTTAATGGGTTTGATAATGACATTGCTTTAGAATTTTCTCAAACTTTCTCCAATGGTGAAGCAATGGTGAAAGGATTGAAAGTAATTGCTACAAAAGAATGAATAGTAGACATCTCAGGGATACTGATGGAAGGAGAAAAATATTCTGAGTCTAAAGATGCTACTTTAGATTCCAAACCTTGTGAACCTCCTCTTAATGTGGACAAATAGGGGACTAGGACTCTTTCTTTGCCAGAAAAATGGAAACAAGTAGCAGTGTACATGATCAAATATCTTACATGTGAGGGTAGACAATCCTACCCCATTTCTCTTCATTTCAAACTACTAAGCCACATGAGACATGGTCAAAGGATGAATGTGCCAAATATCTTGTACAATTTGTTCTCTCATGGCAGCTAAAACATAGAAAGGCACGTCAAACTCTATCTCTCATCATTGTTTGATCAAAATTCTTGTGGAAAGGTCTTTACAAGATGTCTCCCAGATGTCTTGGGATGAATTTGTAGCAATAAAGAAATTTAAAGTAACTAATTCTAGAAGTAGGGGTCAATCTTCAAAATCAAGGGCTAGGATAACAAAGGAAACTATTAAAATAACCCCAGGAGTTTCAACATCTAGGGTTACCTCTGCTATAGACTCTCTTATAGCAGAACCTTCATCTAGTGATACAAGTAAATTTTTAGTAGACCCGAATGTCAATGTTCAAACTGAAACTTCAAAAAAGACTAGGGTTGTTGTTCAAAATGAGAAAGGTAAAGCAAAGAAAGATGAAGCAACATGGGAAAGGACACAAAAATAGAAAATAGAAAAGGAAACCCTGAGCCATAGAAAAAGGAAAAATGAAGAGGAAAAGTCGCCTACTACCACTACTCAGGTTGGTAAATCTGTTAAAAGATGTAAACATGCCAAACCCTCCAAAATAGTTGAGAAGAAACCACAAAGAATAAGCCACAGGATGAAAGAGGAAACCTAATAAAATTAGACATAGTGAGCATAGAATAAATATTCAAATTGACTCTCTAGGGTCTAATCACTCTACCCCTAGTGCAAAAGAAAGAGAAGTGGCACAAGATGAGGAAATGGGAGATTTATCTCAAGAATAGTAGAGCCCAGTAATGGAGGAAGAACAACTTCAAGAGAATATGAGTTTGAGTGGTCTTGTTGGATTAGTTGTTGTAGTAGAGTAGATGGCCAAGCAAGAGCCAAATAAGGAAAAGGAAGGAGAACTAGTTCAAAAAAGGCCCCATGTTGAAAGAAATAGACCCACTCATTTCTCATTGATGTCTATAGCTTTGGATTTATATAAGAATATAATAGAAAAAGAAGAAGAATGAAATAAAGAAAAACTTGAGTTGCAGGAAATAATTAGTCAGAAAGATGAAGAGAGTGAGAAGAAAAATAAAGAAATTATTACATTACAGAATAAGGTGGATAATGTAGTAACCATGATATCATAGATTGTACAATGCAAAACACCACCTTGAGTATATGCCATGTACCTTAAAGAACTCAATAACTCTTTCAAATTGTCAACAAATATTTTAGATTTAGATCATTCCATTGAGACTCCTCTAGAGTTTTATTAGATGTATCAGTCCTCTCTTGTAGAAACTAAAATTTTTCTTTGTGAGTTTTATCTTCACAATTATGCAGTTTCTAATGACAATGATTGGAATCCTTTGTTGTATATTTGTGATAGTCATATCAAAGCTCTCATGTCTTGAATTCGAAATGAAAACAATTGGGGACAACAGTTTAGAGAATATAAGGAAGAGGAACTTTGGATTCCCCTATCCTTAAGGACTGAAGTTATGAATCCAAGATGCCTCTACTTTGATTGGAAAATGATTTTATACATATCTGAATGTAAATCTCAAATCTTAGCCTTGAGAGAGTAGATATTCCAAGAGTTTGAGAATATGAGTTATGTTGCAAGACAAATAGTTATGGGATATTTGGCACAAATATGGAAGAGTTTAATAGAGGAATTACAGTAGGCAGAACCACATTCCTTCCAAAATTATTATGTAATTGTTAGATGAGCCCAATTGTACATACATCTAAGCCAATCAAAATAGAATAATTAGCTTCCTCTCATTTTATAGCTGCTAATATTCTTATGGACAATTCAATATTATAGGAAGTATGGGAATGTTCTTTATTAAGAAACAAAAAAAGCCAAATGGGATAGACTATAGAAAAATAACGGGTTCTACTAGAATCTTGCTATTAAAGGATCAAGCCAGGCTCCTATTGATTACAAGTTCCAATCTAAAATGCGAAACATTGTGCCTACTGAAGGACTAGCTAGAAGATAGGTTGGGGAGAATGACGAGCTCAAATAATGGCTTAATTTTGTCTATGTTTTCTATACTTTTACTAGGTTTTGACAAGGGTCTAGATAATGTCTAAGTCCTAAAACTTTGTTAAACAATGTTCTTGTTATGTTTTCATGAACTTGACAAAATGGAATGAACTTACTCTTATATATTCCTTTTGGTTGAAATTATGATTAATGATGAAGTGGCCATGCTATATGATTTATCCATATTAAAAATGCATGTAGTTAGATAAGAGTTATTTTGATATAGAATAGATATACCTTTTTTTGTACATTCTTATGACATGATGTAGGAGTTAATGAAGAACATGAAAAGGTCAAGGATTCACAGTGTGGAAGTTCATGCTAGTTAGTTGATTGAAGACAAAGTCTCAACAAGATTAGTATTGAAGGAGTCAACATTTGGTTATCTACAAGTCGGTGAGTATAATTATAAAAATTTTAGTATTCATATTTGTAGGAGAATAAATCTAGGAGGGATAGTTGTGCTAGATTTCCTCTATAGTTGAAACAACTTGACTGTTTCCTATTTAGAGTGTAATTTCATGTTATCTTTCCTATGTTGTAATAAATGACATCCTCCTAATGTTCTGGGAGTGGACCTGCCAATAGTTAGAGTTTGTTAAGAGTTTATTTATTATAAATAAGTTCAGATATCTCTTCTCAAGGATGGTGAACATCATCTATTGTAATTTTCAGTCTTTAATTGTAGAACAATTTTGAGAAAATACTATGATGTAACAAGTTTTTTAGATTAATAAGATAGTATTCCAGTTTGTATCACCTATTTGAGTTTTGTGAAGGCTTGATAAGGAGGCTCACTTAGTAATAATTCCACCTTTTGTATTCAGTAGTTATTTTCCTTCAGTATTTAGTTTGTTGTCTTGGTGGTTGACTATTCCTGCAGCCACTGGAAATCATCTGGTGATTGTTTCTACAGCCAAGGTAGACAGAGTAGTTTCCTACCTTCTTGATATGGGCTAATTTCATGTTCTTTCTAAATTCAAGGTAGTTTTTATTCAAGCATTTCAGTTATTACTTCTTCTTTTCCATACACTTTACTTTCAAAAACGTTTTCGTCTTAGTAGAATGACTACAATGAGGACTTTAGTGCATATACCTTGCTGACCCATTTCAAGTATACACCCTAGGTTGATAGAGAAATGAGCTCTCATGATGATCATATGAATACTTAGTATGATGTCCAATCCCTAAGTCATTGCCTCAAAGTCTAGTTATTAGAATCATTAAGAGAGACAAACATTGAATAAGAGCAATGGTCCAAAGGTGTATAGAGAAAATAGGTGAGTATATTTTGTGAACTGTTATCTACATTCTAACAAATGATTTTGTATATAGTTTAATCTATTACTCCTATTACTTTATGAGATCAGTTTTATATCTTGCCCTAGAAAATTGATCTTCAGTTGAGCAAGTCTCTCTCTTTTGTATATTGTTGAGGTTGTGTCTCAATCTACAAGTCCAAAGTAGTAAGCTCTTTTTTGTAGGAATAGTTTGTCTATTGTAAAACTATTTTTGATTAAGATAAACGGATTTTATAGGGACCCGAAACCCAAATTCAACAGAAAAAAATTAAACCAACAGCGAACCAAAGTCTAAACAATAGCCAAATAGCTACAAAAATAGGGGATACACCCCACAACACCTAACAAAAACAATGGAAATAGAGAAAAAAATTGTTGGAATCAAGGAACACTGAGAGGGGGGTGAATTAGTGTTCTACAATTTTTAAATTTAACAATCTATTCATTAAACCGCTAAATACATATGAAGGAAATTAGAGTGTTGAAACACAAAGCAAAGATCAACAACACCATAACACCAAGATTTTTACATGGAAACTCGGTTAAGGGAAAAAACCATGGTGGGATTCTAACCCACAATATTAATATACTATGCTAAAATTATATAAATATTACATAAGGGGAATGCACATGCATTCAAGCACACTACCAAGAGCTCACTATTCAAAATAAAAAAGGGCTACAACCCAAAAGGCTCACTACCTTACAAATATTTGTAAGAGATTACAATGTGTTTTGAACTATGAAGTAGCATCAACAAATGCCTAAGCCTAGTTCCGGTTAAGCACAAAGCATATTCTTACTCTGCTATGCAATATTGCTTTGTTATGATATTCTACAACATACCCAAGCACCAATATTTACCTTGTGCATGTAAAACTACACAAATAACTCATATACATATCCCATACAATCATTGAATCCAAAAATGATCAAATAAACATGTCTTATATTTCTGCATCACCAATTTAGGTCACCACCAAGTCAACTTCAAGAACACGTCACAAAAGATGAAAAGTGTACACAAGTTGGCTTCAATATAAACCAAAAACAATTAAGTGGACCAAAAAAAAATGTCCACATGATTCCCACAAGCTATCTCATAAACCTAGAACATGCAAACAACTGCAAAAATTGATCTGCAAGATCTGCAAACTAAATCATCACATGTTACCACTGATAACCACTATTCTAACCAAAAAATGATTACCGGATCTACTAACTTACACAGAAATTATCACCGGAGGCTATAAACCTAGAATAAGGTAAATTGAATATCCACAACACATCTCTTGGACCTATGAAGAAAAATACTCAACCAAAATAATGTACACTTATTGGATACACTGTTCATATTATCGAACCTTACTGGACTAAAGCAATCTTTAATCAATATTTTGGAATGATGAAATCATGAAGTGTAGATGCCAATACTAATATGAGTTCCTATTAATGACAACATCTCAAGATGCCTTCAGTGTCTCTTGCCAACAATCTCCCCCTTTGGCATTGATGGCAACACTTAATGAAAAATGACTAAGTGTCAGATCAAAACCAAAATATACACACTGCAACCAAAAATGTAATCATAGGATTCCAAAGAATCAAATAATTAATAGACTCCCCCTTATATAAACATTTTTCACTCCTATACACTCCCCTTTGACATCAATGACAAAGGTAAGATACAAGAAATCAAGAATTGAGGCCAAAAAATTTGTACAATCTTCACAAAAACTTGAAAATATTTGTATATAGATTCTTCAAGGAGTCCAAGTGATTATCCCAACCCTTTTGTAGATTCTCAAAAACTATTATAAATCCACTGTGAAGATAAGACTGCACTTTTGTGGTCTTGAGATCATCTGGATAACCTATCTTGGGAGAACTCTAAGTATCTTGAAGAGCATTTAGCATTACATCCAACTTAGGGATAATATGACTCCTAAGTTGTCTAACTCTACCAATTATCCTTTCCTAATCATAGCTCAAACTCTGAATCTTCTCAAGAAATGAAATTACTTGATTTTCATGTTGTCTCAAAGAATTTTACAACAGATCCACTGACTTAGACATGCTTTCCAATTGATCCTTGCACTCCTGAGACTTCTCAATATCCGTAGAGAACTTGTTTAGGGATAAGCATGATTTATACAAGTTTCCACCTATGGCTATTGCATCTTCTATTCTTTTCACACAATTACTCAATGTGCATCTGTCATTCAATATCATTTTCTTTAAGGTACAGATCCTTTTAGCTACAAATTCATTCCTGACCTTAACCTCTGCAAATTTCTCAAAATATTCAAAATGAGAGTTAACTGAATCAATTATACTTTTCAATTGCCTAGATGAAGTATCAGATGCATCCTTTTGGAATGAGGGAATTAACTTCTCCAAAGTATTTATTGCCTTGTTCATCAATAGACTATATTCGGTGTGAGATTTTAAAAGATCTTCACTGGCTTTGGCTTGAGAAAAAGATGCCAACTGAATTTTCTAAATGGGAGATAGAGAAGCAAGATTGATTCATCCTTGTATAAACTCTGGGTCATTAATGACTTGCTTACCTTTCATAGTTTTAGTTTTGACTACAACCTTGACCTCAGTCTTCTCCACATCTTCCTCTCTAATAGATCCATTTCCAAGTGTTGGAGGGATCTCCACATTATCTACTATATTAACTTCACCCACACCTACATCACTCTCCATTCTACTTTCTCCCAGAGCATTGGCTTCTACATGATCTATTGATTGAACTTCCAAAACAAAAGTATCACTCATTATCTTCTCAACTGAATGCACTTCCAAAATTGAATGTGTATCCACCTTGGTCTGCTCAGTTTCCAATTGGGTGTCAACTTGATCCTTTTCCGGATTGGCTTCATATTTTTATTTTTTTTAAACTTCTCTCCAAATTTTCTCTATTTCTTTAGCAACTTCATCAATCTTACCGAACATGATCTTTTTCACTTTGTGCTTCTAAACTTATCCTTGGCCAACCAAAGTAATCGATCTATCTCCTCCTCAATAATAACTATATACAAATTAATTAATATATATTCCTTCAATTTCTCATCTTCTTTATTTGCTGTCAGTCTTCGAGCATCCAAAATGTCATACAAACTCTTCACAATTATAGATGATAACTCTGTTACAAGTGCAATTGTTATTGAACCAAAATATTGACCTTTTAATGCCCAATACAACCACTAGACTTAGAGAATCCATAGGCGGTGATTAAGCCATGTCACAAACTCGAGCGCTACACTACACAACACAAGGAGACTAAGAGCACACACCTTGCACCAATCCCCCCAATGTAAGTGAGGGTTTTGAACCTGTGACCAAGCTCTGATACCATTTGTTACAAGTACGATTGTCATTGCACCAAAAGATCAACCTTTAAATGCACAATACAACCTATAGAATTATAGAATCCACAAGAAGTGGTTAAGCCATGTCACAAACCCAAGTGCTGCACTACACAACATAAGGAGACCAAGGGCGCATGCCTTGCAACAAACTCTATCAAGAATTTACTACATACAGTCATATATTCAACTATGGCTTCTTCTAACGACCTCTTCCCACTCTCATCAAAATTTCTATACCACTCAGATAGTGGTTTCAAATTACCATCTTTGACAAATGAATTAACAATATGATCTAATGTAATATGGGACACAATAGTGTAATTACCTTGAATTTTTCCTGACTTCAATGCCTCATCAAGCTCAAACTTAGGTTGCTTACTGGATCTTGTTCTATTGGGTGGATTCTCCTTAGAGACCTTGGTGGTCTTAGGAGCTTTTCCCTTTACTTCTCTTACTACCTCATCTGATTTAGTTTCTTCATCATCAACCACCACAAATATCACTGATTTCTTCTTTTGTACTCCACTAGATGGCTTAACTAATGATTTAGGCTTGGGAGGCTGAGAAATAGGGGTAGTACTTTTGGTTCTATCTTTATTCTTAGAGACTTCTACTAGTTCCTTCTTTACTTTTACTAATTTCCCTTCAAAGGTAATATTTTCTTCTCTTGCTTTTTGGATGGCCTCTTTGGATATCCCCACACTTTTAACAAAAGCTTCTAACTCTTCCCAGACCTTCTTTTGAATGATTGGTCTCTTAAATTGTTGATGAAGTTTTAGGCTCTTCTCTTTGTAGTTTCTAAACCTTTCTTCATTAGAGTCCACCAGTTGGTTTAGCAAATGTTGTGCATACAGTTCCAAAATTTGTTCATCAACCTCATATTCCATTGGTTAAATCCATGAAGTTTGAGGATCCACTTCTTCCATCAAACACTGATCGATATCAACCATGAAACATATGGTCTCACCATATTTCTCCACAATAGTTATCAAAATTCTCTCCCTCTCATGCATTTCCTCCTAAAATTTCTTAAATTATCCCCATAGATTCTTGTTTCGAGCTTTGGAATCGCTGGAGCTATAGAGATACTCTTGAATCTGTATTCCCATAAGCCCATCAAATTACCACTATATCGGACCAACACTCAAAATCTCAATCTTGAAATAGAAGAATATGCATAGAAGTAGGTACCATATTTAAAGGGGTGCTTCTTGTTTTCTTTGATTTTCTTCAAATTATTGATGAGCTCACTTCAGAGCAATTCTCAAAGATCATATTTCTTGTTCTCCCTTAACATCTCATATGTAGCATATACTGTAGTATGAGATAAAGAGTTCATTTGGTTGGAGTAATAAATCTTGTAGCCTATCACCATAGATGCAAACTGGATGTCATCAATAGTCATTGCATGTTTATCAAACTTTGATCTAGTTGCATTGGTTACAATGTCATTCTTTACTATTTTCAGAGATGGCAATGGACTGGATGCACATAACATTGTTACTGCCTATATCATACCTTTAGTGATCTTATGCAACCTATCCAACCACATGAATTCATCATGAACATGACTCAACATATACTCAATCCACTATTGTTCATACACCATCAGAAATTTCACAAATTTCACAAAACCCTTACTTTCCATTTCTTGAAATTCAAGTTTCAACATGGAAATTTGATCATATAAGTGGCTGCTGAAAATCTTTAGAAGTTCAAATCTTCCCAATTCTTCAATTAGACCATGATTTTAAACCCTTACATCTTCAATGTGCAAGACTCCGTGGGGTACAAACTAAAAAGCACTCTTCGGATCATCCTCCACTAAAATGAAAGGATGATTTTTTAAGTTGGGATGAGCATGCTCGGTGATATTAAAAATCAAAGGGGTTGTGGTACCAAATGCAACCATTCTTATATATTTCAAATTTATAGCTTCAACCGAAAGAGGGATGTTCACTAATAAATACCTTTGATGGGCTGGATTAAGTTTACTCACCAACTCTCTTTGGAAATGGATAGCACCAATTTTTTCTTGATCTCCTTCTTTGCAGAGCTCTCTATACTTCTTCTCTTCAATCGTAAAGTGAAAAATGAAGAGGAAAAGTTACCTTTTATTTTCCATAAACCTAAATTTTCATTGCAATAGATGCACTCTTCCCTTATTCTTCTAGATGATCTATATCTAACATAAATTCTTCACCGGATCTCCAAATAGGTACAAATCTTCCAAAAATCTACTGCAATTGTAAACACTTCTGTAACCTACTAGAAACAGGCATAGATCTTCAAACAAGGGGTTTGAAAGATTTGCATTATAATTCCCCCAAGGCTAAATGCCTAGGTTTTGTTAGTGGATGTAGTTCCAGCACCAAAATCAGTTGAGAACCCACTTCCTACCTCTAAATAAGTCTTCTTAACCCATGTCTTCTTCATATGATCTCTGATCTCCTCAACTTTTTCTTTTCCCTTCTCATTTGGCTTCTCATTATTATTCTTGTCTTCTAGACCTCTCCTATTCACATTTCTACTTCTACAATATTTAGCAACGTGATTGGATTTGTTGCAAGCATATAAAACAACATTTCCTTGCATAGGTCTTAAAATCATCTGATTTCTCCTTGATCTGCATTGATTAGAAACATGTCCAAACATACCACATGCATAACATCTAATATTTATCTTACCTTGAAGTTTATTCATCATACTTATACATTAATTTTCCTTATGACCGTACTTATTGTGTTTGAAACATTGACTGGTAAAAGATGAAGCATTATTGATCATCCTATTTCTGCATTGACTTGCCATATGACCGATTTTATTGGAAATAAAATAATTTCCACTAAATTTATAAGTAGTAGGCTATCTTACTAGAGGCCTTCTTGAGTTTTTCTCTATTGTGTTGACTTGAAGCTTTCACCTTTCTCAAAACTAAGACCTTGAGTGTCATTAGGATTCTTCTGACTTGCAAGCATTTCATCAATCTTAGTTGAACTGATCTAGAACTTCTCCTAGTATTCATTTGCAACATCAAGATCATATCTAATAAGAATGATCCACATTACAAGATCTTCCTCATGTTGTCTAATATCTTGTAGGTCAAGCTTAAAATATTCATTCTCACTCTCAAGTCTGCAACATTCTTCAATTTTGTCTTTTAGGGACTGAGCAAGATTTTCTTCATTTTTCTTCCTTTCTTCAATCTCTTTGGTCGATCTCATCACAATAGCTTTCATTTCATTCTTCTAGACTGTATTCTCTCTCACTAGTCTATCACATTCTTTTGTCTTTTCCCTCAATGCTTCTTCATCAATGCTTTGAATTTCCTTCTTCTTAAGCTGATTAAAAAGTTCCTTTCTCTTTTCCCTTGATTTGTTCAATTGGTACTTCAGTGTCTCAATGTATTCTTCAACATCTTTGAGATTTTCTTTCACTTTCTAGTTCTCATCTTGTGCATGATCAAGATCTTCAAGAGAAACAACTAGCTACTTTGTAAGACTGTCAGAATCCATTGATTCACCTTCCTAGATCAACCTCAAGCCGTTAGGCTTCCTCCAAGGAACTAGGCTCTAATACCAATTGTTGGAATCAAGGAACACTAAGAGGGGGGCTGAATCAATTTTCTATAATTTTTAACTTTGACAATGTGTTCATTAAACCACTTAATGCATATGAAAGAAATTAGAGTGCAGAAACACAAAGCAAATATCAGCAACACCATAACACCAATATTTTTACATGGAAACCCAGTTAAGGGAAAAAACCATGGTGGGATTATAACCCACAATATTTATATACTCCGCTAAAAGTATAGAAATATTACATAAGGGGAATGCACATGCATTCAAACACACTACCTAGAGCTCACTGCTCAAAATAATAAAGGGCTACAACCTGGAAGGCTCACTACCTTATAAATGTTTGCAAGAGATTACAATGTGTTTTGAACTATGAAGTAGAAACAACAAATGCTTGAGTATAGTTCTAGTTAAGTACAAAGCATATTCTTACTCTACTTTGCAATACTACTCTCTTATAATATTCTATAACATACTGGCAGACCAATATTTACATTGCGAATGTGAAACTGTGCACAATCACTCATACACATATCCCATGTAATCATCGAATCTAAAAATGATCAAATAAACATGTCTTATATATCTGCATCACCAATTTAGGTCACCACAAAGTCAGCTTCAAGAACATGTCACAAAAGATAAAAAGTGTACACAAGTTAGCTTCAAATTGAACCAGAAACAATTAAGTGGACCAAAATAAAATGTCTACACACTTCCCATAGGTCAACTCATAAACCTAGAATATGAAAACAACCGCAAAAATTGATCTACGAGATCTACAAACTAAATCATCATACATTACCACTGATAACCACTATTCTAACCAAAACATTATTACCAAATCTACTAACTTACACAAAACTTATCACTGGAGGCTATAAACCTAGAATAAGGTAAATTTCATATCCACAACACATCTCCCAGATCCTCAAAGAAAAATACTCAACCAAAATAATCTTCTAACCAAAATACTATACACTTTGTCAGATACACTATTCATCTTACTAGACCTTACTGGACTCAAGTGATCTTTACTCAATCTTCCAGAATGATGAAATCATGAAGTGTGGATGCCAATACTAATATGAGTTGCCATCAATGACAACATCTCAACATGCCTTAAGTAACTCTTGCCAACAACAACAACTAGCAAAAAAGAAAAGCTAGCCAAGAGCTTTCATGAATTGAGTATTTTTCTGAATTATATTCTTGTTAATATCTTCGAGCTACTCCTCTTTGAGTTCTTGCTTCTAGTCCTAGTAGAGGGGCTTGTAGAAGTCTTCATATCCACATCCTGTGTGTATATCTCCAAACTCTTCTTACTCAACTTGGCGGATGAAGGAAGAACACTGCTGAGTGGTTGGGCTCTCTGAATAGTTATTTTCTCATTAACCCTTTTAAGGCCTTCTAAACTATTATCCATAGCCTCTTTGTTTATTTCCACTAGTGCCTTTAGGTTTCCCTTTAATTCCTCCATACTTTTTTCCAAGTGAATAATTCTTGATTCATGCTCAGTCTTCATAACCTTAACATCTTCTATTAATTTTTGAGTCATCCTTAGGATCTTGTTGGTTTTGTCTAGCACAAGGTTCTCTATGAAGGTGTTGATTATATTATTAATGCCCTATTTAAGAGGGCAATTTTACTATTCACCCATCAAAAACATTTCTCCTAGTTGGTGAAAGAGTTAGCCAGGAGCACTTCAAAATATGTTTCTTCCTTTTTTTATATTTTGTCTAGTTCACATTAAGGGGGATATCTAGTTTGATTCCATCATCCCCTTTACCCTTTGTCTCTACCCTTTTCCTTATTTTCTTCTTTTCTAGGCTTTGAGGGCCCAAGTCTTGGGGTTTAGAATATGGAGTTTTCAACTTTTTAGCTGGATGTCTAGGAAGGTGTTTGCTTTTCCTACTACTATTAGTACCAGGTGTACCTTTTTGTGGTCACCCCTCATCCTCCAATGAATGATAATCTGATTCATCATACACATGGAGATACTTTTAATCCATTGCCACTTCACCCACCTCGTTCTCATCAAACTTGGTATCAAAAACCACATGCACATCATGGCTAGCCAAGGATTTAGGGTTTTTTACAACAAGAGAATGTTAGGAACCGGAAGGACAACTGAGAGGGGGGGTGTGAATTAGTTGTCAATTAATTTCAACCCAATTATAACTTAATCAAACTTAATACTTAATACTGGTAAACCAAATTTAATACCGGTTAACAAATTAGCTGTTAATATTAATACCAGTGAAACTTAATGCATGAAACTAAAAGAGAAACAACATCCACAACACAAAACACAAAGATTTTGATATGGAAACCCTGTAAGGGGAAAAACCATGGTGGGAACACTGCTGAGTGGTTGGGCTCTGTGAAACACATCCATAATACCAACAATCTCCCCCTTTGGCAATCATGGAAACACTAGATGGAAAAACATCTAAGTGCCATAATAGAGTGCTAAAAACCAAAAACCAACAAGGAAGGCTTAACCTCATGCATTTTGGAATATTCCATAATAAAAAGGATTCTCATTTTTTTGGCATTATTTAAAAGACTATGCTCAATCAATGACAGTAAATTAAAAGGAAGAGAAATTTTCCTATCATGCCTAAAATGATTTAAAATGGTGAAATGATGGAAAAAATGCTAGCATACTAGTCATCCAGAGTGATGTACCTCATTATAATACTTCCATGCTCACCCAACACTTCATGACATCTTTCCTATTGTAGCCCCCATTGGGCATTTTCCTCAGTTTCTTTCACTCTATTTGTCATAGAAGATTGATAGAGCTTCCTCCGAGGCTTTCCTCTCTTTGTAGAAATTTTTCATTCCATATTTAAACTTGTCATCTATACTATGAAAGGCTAATCAATTCTAAATTTGACACCATACACACTGAGGATTCCCTTATGCCAGCCCTTGACAAATTCTTCTGTCAATCTGGGATCCTTTTCATGCAAATTTCTAAAATAGGGCTCTAGACCACCATCAAAAACTTTAGTCCATAGCTCCTTATTCTGTCCCCACTTTTGGCAAGAAGATGGCTCCATTTTGTTCTTATCTCCCCCCATAGAAAGAGAGCCTCTACAAATTTTATTGTTCACAATAATACTACCGGATCCAATCTAGTGGATATAAAACCAAACAAGCAAGAACAATCTAGAAAGTCGTATCCACTTATTTCTAGAAATGACTCTACTCATGAGTATTGATGACATAATTAATATTTGGCCATTGGGAAATATTTTTGGCATCCTTTCATGTTAATTCATACAATTAAAATGGGAAGGATTCCATGTCCATCCACCATTTGATTTCACCATTTAGCACCCCAAGATTTGCGACATAATATGCATGCATATTGCCTTCCCTAAAGACATGAGTGTAGCTAGGAAATCAGAAATCATCAAAGCAAATATCAATAAGAGCTCAATCACAAAAGTAGATTGCAATGATCAATCCTAACACACTCAATAGAGACATGAAAAGAAAAACATTCAAAACTAAAGACTATGCAAACCAAATGTAGATCTAAATGCTTCCTTCATGCGGCTCCATTGTCCTTCTTTCTTCTCCAAATAGCCTTTGTTTGTGGATCTCACCTTCAAATGCACACACATGAGATGAAAGCAAGTAGACAAGATATTGGTGCAAGAGTACTCGAAGTGTGATTGATTTGACAAAGTGATTAGAAATTCGATAATCTGATTATTAGATAATGTCATTATTAGACAATGTGATTATTAGATTGAGATTGAAGAAATTCATCCAATTTATATATAAATTGGAGAAAAGACAAGATTAGCATGAAAATGATTCGAATGGAAATTCAAATCAAGAATAGCAAAATTATGACATGTGTATGACAAATTGCTATGCAAGGACTTATGACAATTTATGACAATTTATGACAAATTGCTATGCAAGGACTTATGACATGAATTTGAAATAGAAATAGACATTTAGGAATTTAGGAGAAATTAGAAAATTAGGTTAGAAATGATGACTTGGAAATTAGAAAATTGATGAAAATTAGGTAAATTAATTAATAATTTCTCATTAATTAATTAATTTACAAAAATAGGAGGAAATTAATTAGCCAATTAAATAAACATTTAATTGTGACAAGAAGACTTAGGATAAATAAATAAATCACTTATCCTAAAGAGAAAATGGAGAGAAAATGACAAACAAGGTTAAATGAATAAATCATGAAACCCTAGAAGATAAATTAGAAATGCAAGGACGACAATTAGGTCGTGACAAAGGATAATTGATATCGATTCGATCATAATTTTGGATTGACAAAGGACCAATGCTGACAAACAATTTTGATTGATAAATGCACCAATTTACGAGGAATAATGATAAATTGATCCAAATTAACATGATTGAGAAGGATGATGATGATAACGATCAATGGAAAATCGATCGCAAAACGACAAGATTGACAAGAGGACAAGGATTGATGACAAATCGATCACAAAATAACAAAATTGCCAAGGATAAGGATTGACCAAAATCATGAGTGAATATTGTTGTTGACAAGACCAAATTCGAGAGCGAGATAAATGAAGAATGCAGAAGAAAGACTTGATGCTCGCAAATGATAAAAAAACCAAATGCATGACATAGAAGAAATGTTAATGCGACGCAAAAACCTAAAATAAGGCAATGCGCAAATGTTAAAGTATGATTCCGCAAGCATTGACCATTTTTAAGTGTCTACATTTTGCCCCTCTTTGAGACAATGCAATTTTAAGTGTTGTTTCAAAGAACAATAATGAAAATGCCCCAGACAATAATAATGACATATGTATGCCCCCTCGAGGAATTGGCCGGAAATGTCCAGAAAAAAGGCCAATTGATCGATAAAAATGATAGAAAATGATAGGAGCAAACAGACTGACAATCGGATATCGGATGCATGAAGGACAAGCAATTAAAGACGCAAAAGACCATGACCAACATAAGATGGAGAGGGTGCACGTCCATCTATGCACTGACAAAGAGCTATAAATGAGACCAAGAGAGTGAAAATTGCTCATTTGCACTAGCCCAAGAGGAGAATTTGTTGCTCTGGAAAAGGACACTTGCAGAGAGATGGTGAACATTCCAATGGTGGATCACCTCGGAGAACGTGTACACATGTACAGACAATCGGACGACGTAGGAGCAGCGGTATGTATCTCAAAAACCCATGTTTTCAATTTTATGAATTTGACTTGCTTGCGGGACATTGCGGGGCCCACAGGGGATGCAGAAAGGGACTCTTGCACTTGTGTAGGGCGAATCCTCTGCTTGTGTAGGGTCTTTTGTGCTTGTGTAGGGAGACACAGGCATAGGTTACATGACACAGGCGTAGGACTCATCACACAGGCGCAATTGTGCAGTGTAAACCCTAATTTTGGTCAAAACAACATGCAAATGATCCGGAAAGGGGGGATAAGGGTAGGATAGGTCAGAGTAGCTTAGAAACACCCTAATTTGTGGATGAAATGAGGAAATGCAACCCATAGGAGCAAACCCTAAAACTGACAAAATATGCCCCAATTGTGATGCAGAGTCGACAGTATCCATTGATCACACGGGAGAACCGACCTGACTGCTTCATGCTACGACATAGACTTAGGAGCATGGATAGAGATACATTAGCAGGACTGGGGATATACTATGTCACATTCATGCCCGAGATTAGGGCAAACATAGGATTGCTTACCGCATTGGCAGAGCGATGGCATTCAGAGACTTCCTCATTCCATTTGGCGACTGGAGAGGCAACTATGACTCTAGAGGATGTATGGTGTATCCTTCGCATTCTGATTTATGGAGAGATGGTAGAGTATGACCCAGTGATAGGGAGGGACATGTTGTGTAGATTATTTGAGTGTGACGTAGATGATCTGGATATCGTAGAGAGGGAGATTGGTTGGGAGAGCATGGCATCAGAATATGATCGGCGATACGTGGTGATAGCCGTGGTGATAGCATGTCTACTAGCAGGAGATAGACGAGGACATGGATTCCCTATTGGATGGGGAAGAGTGCTAGAGTAAATGGTGATAGAGGGGACGGTGTATGCATGGGGACCATGTGTACTAGCTATGTTGTATTTTCAGTTGCATCAGATAGCATATCAGGGAGTGCAGAAATTGAGTTGTGGAGTCACACTGCTATAGGTATGGGCATTTGAGCACATAGCCATATGTCGACCGATTATAGAGAGACAGGTAGTACCACATTGACCATATGTGTACTACTATGGAGGAGCACTGAGACAGGGTCCATTTGGATACATACTATATTGGCGACATGAGCTAGACAGACTAAGAGAGTTCATATGGAGGCCATATCGTGATTGCCCAGGATGGTCAAATGACAGTGAGGAGTTATCATATTATAGATAGGAGAGGTACCTGATTGGGTGACCAGTGAATCGCCAGAGAGTGATTGAGTTGTACCTGCTAGAGAGAGTCAGATGATAGTTTGGAGAGAGACAGGATGTACCTAGGAGGACTGCACACTTTGCCCGATCTCACAGAGAGATGACTCAGTGGGGGAGTATGATTCAACCACACATAGCATATGCTGACTTCTCACAGCTACAGCAGAGACAGTGGGATTGGAGATCAGATGTAGTGGATGTCGGGATGACAGAGGAGTATGAGAGATGGTTTGCACGACAGCGGCCAGTGCCATTGACAAATCCGGATATTCCAGTACCTAGGAGATAGGAGGACTTCCCACTCGCTGGAGAGGAGGAGGGAGATGATGAGGATGAGGAGGATGAGGGTGGTGATGAGGATGAGGAGGATGATGAGGATAGAGATGAGGTTGGGGATGACGAGGATGGAGATGAGGATGGGGAGCAGGAGGCATTGTAGGATATACCCATAGAGTCGAAGACAACTAGGATGATGGAGATGGAGATGTGCAGGGCTACCATAGCGAGTCAGCAGGATCAGATGACTTTAGAGAGAGAGAATGAGCAGTTTAGAGCAGAGATAGCTAGACTCACAGCAGCTTGAGATACAGTGATAGCTCAGGCATAGTGAGAAGGACAGAGAGTCACCGAGTATATTGGGTCGATTTGGGATGCCAGTGCACGAGAGATGGAACAGATGCTGGTAGAGACTGGAGAGGAGATACACCATTGGAGGACACTATATGAGAGCGCAGTTCCACCTAAACAAAGAGAAGCTTCATATCGGGCATGATCGAGGACAGAGAGCAAGGCATGCTCTCGGAGGTCATTGAGCAGCATGGGGGTGAGTGGACCTATGAGACCACCACAGCCAGGACTAGGAGGGACATCATCCGCGAGACATGGCAGGGTTGAGGAGGATAGAGGGAGTACCCAGTGACAGAGGCACATGCTCCTTAGGACAGAGATAGATGTAGTTTGACATTTTGTAGTCAGCCTGTGGGCCATACTTAGGACAAACAGTCCAATTTTGTACTCCGATATTATTTTGACATATGATATGATATGATATGCATCGATATGATGGGATGCAATGTGTTATGACTGATAGTTATTTTTCATGTATGGATGACTTATGCACTGTTGATGTACCATTGTGGAACATGTATGGATATATATTTTTTTATGTGTTTTTTTTATGTGTTTATAATATGAAATGGACAAAATGCTTGATGTGATGCTCGATGTGATGCAAATGTACTAACCGAATGGATGCAGGATGCAACATATGTATGTGGGGAAATCAGAGCACTAGACCGAACTGACTATTTGAACTGATGGAAGAAATGTTAGTAAGAAGAAAATGAGATGGAGGATAGTTAGAGATGAAGAAAAACTTGCTTTCAGTAATGCACTTTGTAGGTGAGAACCTTTATTTTAATGTAGAAAAATGGATGCGTAGTATCATGGCATGGAAGGCCAGAGCTGAAATGCAACCCTTTTTGCAAAAGACAGACACATCACAGACAAACAGTAATCACAACCAAAAAAGAAAAGGACCATTAACTATCCCGGTCACTCTAAATCACTCAGTGACATCATCGAGCAACATAGGAACATGATCGAAGCCAAAGATAAATTAGTAAAAAGATAAGATGCACAAATTCCAACAAATCAAACAAACATCTTGATCTTCATTGTCAAAAGTTGAAAGTGCTGATAGGACGATCATGCTGTCTAGTTTCAGGACATGCGGTACCTCGTCTAAGACAGGACACAGTCTAGTTTCGAGTATACCACACCCTGTATAAGACCCATGATAGTGTGCCAAGGACAAATGATTTTAATGTTGATTGATATGACAATTTTGATCAGTTTGAATGCCTGGTTTGATTGAAAAGTTCATCTGTTAATGCATGATTTCATTAAAGCACAATGTTTGATTGATTGTCATTGGATGTATACTCAATGATCTGTCTATGCACAAATGAGATATTTATTGCAAAATGCAAAATGCCAAAGGAATTGTTTTTGGAATTTGAATGTTTTGAAATTTTTTTTTGTTCATTTTTTCAGGACATTATTTGATTTTTTAGGGATTATTTTAGAACATTTTTTGATTTTTTTTTGGATTTTTTCATGATTTTGCCCCCAGTGTCTAGCAAGACAAGGAATATGATAGGTGAATAAATAGGCTTTCTGAAATGATGGTGGATAGAGGGAAGACAAAGGCCTTTTATTATGGAGACAATACAGATGCAATTTTCAAGGGCTATTGCGTGATGGGACAAGAGACTGGATATGACAATGTAAAGTAGTGACATGGCATGAGGGACATGTCAAGAGGTTTTTGAAACCATGTTTAAATTTTGCGTCCTTATGTCAGATCAAGATCAAGGAATGAAAAAGAGTGTATGGATAGTGATAAGATATGGATAGGATAAGCAAGACCAAGAATGGATAAGGGACATGGACTGAAGGTCAAGATAGGATACGGGATAGTGGCAGAAAGTTGCAATAAGCCAGGGAATATGGATGAAAGGTTGTAATAAGCAAATGGATAAAGAACAAAAGCTATGATGGACTAAAAGCTGCAAACAAGATACATGATGCTCATGAAGATCCTCAGCCTTGTCAAGATCAAAAGGTGGAAAAGGGGATATGTACATGAGGGACAATAGGACATGAAGGGTAATGACATGGTATGATAGGATAATGGAAAAATGAAGGACAAAAGGATATGAAGGAGTATGACATGGGTTCGATAGGATAATGAAGGACAAAAGGATATGATAGGATAAAACCTGCCCCCAAGTGTGGTGTGCAAGAAGTTCATAGATTACGCATGATGCCTGTTTGCTAGGTTTTCACTAGTGGACAAATTATTTTTGCTCTACTTTTTTTTTTCTTTTGTTTTTTTTTTTTTGTTTTTTTTTTGTATTTTGACTTTTTCAATAGAAGATGGACACATGATAGGGGATGGAAGAAGGACTCAAGCGTCTTTTTGTTTGGATAGTAGCCTTGAAAAAAAAATGGACCATGACCTTTAAAAGTATGCTCAAAGACATTGGTAGGATAAGGACATGGAAAAAGAGATGAAACTAAGGCAAGGATTTATGCAAAGGATTGGATCAAAGGGATGGAAGGATGGAAAATATGCATTGGATAATGGATAGGGTATTGGAAAAATTGGGCTTGAGTGGATGGAAATGTTGGCAAGATTGACATTGGCACACACCTTGAGGGGTGATGGACTGATGGAGGAAAAATGGATCTTAGATTGTGAGATTTGGATGGAGGAAAGGATAGTGATTCTGGGACATAAGGGCCCAAAATGGATAAAGAAGGTGATGGAGGAATAGATTTGGAATTTTTGGATGGAGGAATAGCAATTGTAGATGCCAATTTTGATGTTTCTTTAGGCTTTTGTGCTTCAAGGAGCCGCTTAGGGATCCACATGGTTTTTGATTTTTCATGCTTTTGTGGTTCCTTGGAGTGCATGGCTTGCATAAGGGATTTAGGAACCCATATATATTTTGACTTTGCTTTATTTTTCTCAATGGGCCTTTATGGCCGTTTGGATATTTCTTTTTCTTTATAGATCATATTGTTCTTTTTTTTGACATGTCGATTATATTGGACATGTTGATCCTTGAATACATGTGGATTTCTAGACTTATGACTTTTATACTTGGCATCCAAATTGCTTAGAGGGGGAAAGGAATGCATGGATGGATATGAATGAAATGGACTTCTTTTGGATTGATGGAATTTACTCAAGGATGTGTGCCTTTTCTGACCTTGCATAGAGGACGAAGGAATATAAGGACCTAAGATGGATGGAAGGTATGATGGGGAAGGGATGTTGGATTTAGTAGGGGTACCCACGTCTTGAGGAATTTCACTGAGGCCATGACCCTTAATATTTTCTTTAACATGAAGGGATTCTTGCTTATGAAGATCTACTCCATTGCCTTTATGAATATCTTGACTTGTAGGATACTCTTTTCTTTGGGAAGAAGACGCGAGTCCATTATGAGATGGATATGATATGAGAGAAATAATGAGATCTTGAAGTGGATCGGATTACACCAAAGTGGAAGAACCCATTGTTAATGTCAAGGGTTCATTAACATCTTGCACTGACATGTTAGAATCATGAAAGGGTTCAGGATCATGAGGGGGACTAGGATTGTGTAGTGGACATGGTTCAATGACAGGCTCTTCAAGAGATGGAATGGGAGAAATAATGGGATCATCAAAAGAAATGAGACCTTAGAGTGGATATGCTGGATTAAGACAAGGAGATGGAGGAACAAAAGGATCTTGTGGAGGATTTAAAGGAATAATTTGATCTTGACAAGGAGGAAGATCATTGGAATCCCCTTCAAAGGTGTTTTTCTCTTGACTTTCAATGGGATCATTGGAAAGGATGGAAGGGATATCTTGATCTTTCTTAGGAAGTGGAATGTCAATGGGATTTGAAAGGACATTGTGTTCTTGGATAGAATGGACAGGAATAATGGAATCATTGCAAGTGTCTGGGGAAATGGGATCTTGTTCAACAATTGGATGGGATGATAAGGTTTCGGGATCTTGATCTTGATTTTCTTTAGGACTCATTTCTTTGTGCTCTAAATTATCCTCTTGACATGAGGTTGGACTTTGGATATGCATGGGGGATTTTGACAAAGAATCAATGTTTTGGCATGAAGGAAATGCAATTTGAACATTTGTGATGGATTCTGGCAAGGAATCAATGCTTGAACATGAGGAAGAAGGACTTCGAATGGGGTCCTCTAAAATAGGTAATGGCAATAAAGTGCATGGTGGCATTGGGTCTTGTATTTCTGAAACATGACAAGGATGTGCATCATGAATTGGATTATCATGGCAATCAATTATGGATAGCCCTTGGGTAATTTCATCCTTGGGTGTATTGTTTGATGAGGACAATATGGAAGGTTCTTGTGAAACTTTTAAAGGTGTAGGGATAGATGCCACTGGAGAGTCAATTTGTTTGTGGGGGGTTGAGGCATTGCTAGACATTGGTGTATGATTTTGATCTTCTTCAAAGAACTCACTTGGTAATTTCCTTAAGATCATTGCAATAAATCCACCTTTCTTTCGAGGTTTTGACATAGTTGTATCTGGAATTTGAACTTGCTTGGAAAGGAGTTGGTTTTGATCTAATTTCATGTTTTGATATTGGACTTGGTTCAATTGTTCTGACATGTTTGAAACTTGGCTTGGTGTGTGCTACAACCTTTGTTTTTGAATGTTTAGTTGTGGTTGTTGACATTGATATTCCACCATTGGTTGAACCATTTGTTGACATTGTATAGCTGGTTGGACATATTGTTGAAATTGGACCATTGGTTGTGTTGGTTGTATATGTTGGAAATGTTGGAGTTGTTGAACAATTGGTTGTGATGGTTGAAAATCTGACTGATAGTAAACACCTTGTTCTTGTTGTGAAGGCACATAATGTTGTTGTTGATGTTGTCTCCTTTCTTGAAATTGTTTCATCATCTCTATTTGGGAGAGGAGAGCTGGTATGTCTGATCGTTCAAGAAGAGATCTTACATCAATTGGCTCAATCTTTGGATTTTGACCTGGAAATTTTTGAAACATTTTGGACATTTGTGATCTATTCTTCTCAATGTTTTTCACTCTTTGTTCCAAAATCTCATTTTCTTGAGCTAGTTTCTCCTCTAGTTTTTGTATTTGGAGACTTGTTTCATCATAAAAAGTTTGATCGATATTGCTTCGTTGTTGGGTTGGATAGAATTGTGATTGCATTGTCAGTTGATATGTCAAACTTCGTTGCATCATTGGTGGTTGGAACCTTGTTTCAATAGACATGCCACTATGCAAATGCAATATTTTTGGAAATTTTCAAGGATAATGTATGATATGCAACTAAATGCAAACTAAATAGATGAAAATGCAATCTATGGCAAGAGTGCAACCTATGTTTTTGGTTGTTTTTCAAGATTTTGACAAACTTTTTGGAATGCAAACCTAAAGAGTCAACCTTGGGAAGTTGAAATGAAGCCAAGACCTCAAAGGACAAAAGGACCAAGTGACAAAAGGACAAAATGATAATGTCTCCCCTAATATGCTTGGATACTAAGCTAGGTTTGACGAAATGACATTGATGACAAAAGACAGAAGATTTGATAAGGTTTAGACTTCTTAACAATGACTTAGGATTTATCAAAGATTTGGATTACTCATGTATGACAAAACCTAGTTTTTGAGACTATATGCAAAGGGACAATTACTATGCAAATGACCCTAATATGATATGATAGTGACCTAAGCTTAATGAAGAGACCTAGGGTATGCAAATATGAATGTATGACAATGGTATGACTTTAATGCAAGAGGACACAGGCAAATGGATGACCCTTATTGATATGCAAAGGAGTATGACTTAGGTGAAACCTAACCTTGGTACTTGACAATGAACTTTGCAAAATGCAACCTAGGATGAACCTAAATCTAAGTGACATGAATGTTGAGACAAGATTTTGAACAATGTTTGACAACCATGTTTGAAGGTGTTTTTGAATTTTGTTGGATGAAATGTTCTTGTGTTTAACCTTGTTTTGAATCAATTTGCCTTGTTTTTGAAATGAGATGCAATTCAACTTTTGACAAGAAAAGAAGACAAGATATTTCAACTTAGACTCAAGACAATCATGCTCATTCACACATTTCTTATGGTAGGCAAGGACATTAGGTACTTGAGAGGTAGACTCATTATGGGATTCAAGGAGAATACATAGATGCTTGACCCCACGGGCTCCCCTCCATAGAACTCACTTCTCAGGGAAGCCAAGCATCAGTCCCCATGGAAATCTCCCCATGGCGAACTTAGTATCTCTTCCAAGTATCCAAACTTGTCCTTCTCAAGCAACTAGAAGGGTTTTTTTGGCCTCTAAAAATAAGGTGTTTAGTAAGGATTTCTGTTAAGAGTTACTCCTTGATGTCACGCAAGTGTGATTGAGACATTAAGCCCATCAAGATACCAAACAAATGTAGTCACGCAAGCATGATTTAGACCGTGAGGTCCTACTTAGATGTTGATATGAGAAAGAGTTCAAGGGTCATCACTTCCCAAGTAATTGCAATTCCCTCGTAACCCTTCCTTCAAAGCTTTCGCCCATCAGGTATTTGTTTATAGTGAGTTAGAATGCCAAGGTATTCTAGCCATACTCACTTTGGGTCATTCACTTCTCACGATTATCACTTGCTTGCAAAAGCAAATGGTCAGGAAGGCAGGCCCTCTAAAGGTGACACACAATCAGAAACATGAGCATGGTATCGAAGATCTAGATTTTTGATCACCCTAAGAAGGATGAGAGCATACTTTCCTACTCCAATGTCAAACTCAAAAATCAAAGTAAATATAAATTCATTCCATCCTATTTAGAAATCACTAGGTGCCTATATATTAATTGCAAACACAAAGTTTAGTTGTAGTCCAAGGCAAACTGCAAAACCCAAGTCAGAGGTTTGATATGCTTAGTCTTTGACTATCGAACCTACACAAAAACATGTTAGTAGTTTCATTTGTTTGTCTTTTCCATGTGTATGCCAAGGTTCTGCATAGAGAATTGGTACCAACAAAACCAAAAAAGCAGAAACAGAATGCAAAAGAAAACAACTTGCAAGTGAAAAACACTGTCTTTTACCTTTGTTTCTGGACTTTACACAGGCGCAGAAGTCATGACACAGGCACAGATTGTCTTTTTCATAGGTGCAGAATGCATAACACAGGTGCAAAATGCTTGACACAGGCGCAAAAGTTCCTAGAAAGTCCTGCACTACCCTGTTTCTTGGGTTTTTTGACCTGCAAATCAACTCAAAAGCACTCAAAAACATAGTTAAGGAGTTAGATGGTTAGTGTTCACGTCGGGTTCACTAATTAATGTAGCTAGGAAATCAGAAATCATCAAAGAAAATATCAATAATAGCTCAATCACAAAAGCAGATTGCAATGATCAATCCTAACACACTCAATAGAGACATGAAAAGCAAAACATTCAAAACTAAAGACTATGCAAACCAAATGTAGATCTAAATGCTTCCTTCATGCGGCTCCATTGTCCTTCTTTCTTCTCCAAATAGCCTTTGTTTATGGATCTCACCTTCAAGTGCACACACATGAGATGAAAGCAAGTAGACAAGATATTGGTGCAAGAGTACTCGAAGTGTGATTGATTTGACAAAGTGATTAGAAATTCGATAATCTAATTATTAGATAATGTCATTATTAGACAATGTGATTATTAGATTGAGATTGAAGAAATTCATCCAATTTATAGATAAATTAGAGAAAAGACAAGATAAGCATGAAAATGATTCGAATGGAAATTCAAATCAAGAATAGCAAAATTATGACATGTGTATGACAAATTGCTATGCAAGGACTTATGACAATTTATGACAATTTATGACAAATTGCTATGCAAGGACTTATGACATGAATTTGAAATAGAAATAGACATTTAGGAATTTAGGAGAAATTAGAAAATTAGGTTAGAAATGATGACTTGAAAATTAGAAAATTGATGAAAATTAGGTAAATTAATTAATAATTTCTCATTAATTAATTAATTTACAAAAATAGGAGGAAATTAATTAGCCAATCAAATAAACATTTAATTGTGACAAGAAGACTTAGGATAAATAAATAAATCACTTATCCTAAAGATAAAATGGAGAGAAAATGACAAACAAGGTTAAATGAATAAATCATGAAACCCTAGAAGATAAATTAGAAATGCAAGGACGACAATTAGGTCTTGACAAAGGATAATTGATATCGATTCGATCATGATTTTGGATTGACAAAGGACCAATGCTGACAAATAATTTTGATTGATAAATGCACCAATTTACGAGGAATAATGACAAATTGATCCAAATTAACACGATTGAGAAGGACAACAATGATAATGATCGATGACAAATCGATCGCAAAACGACAAGATTGAAAATGATAACGATCGATGACAAATTGATCGCAAAATGAAAAGATTGACAAGAGGACAAGGATCGATGACAAATTGATTGCAAAATAACAAAATTGCCAAGGACAAGGATTGACCAAAATCATGAGTGAAGATTGTTGTTGACAAGACCGAATTCGAGAGCGAGATAAATGAAGAATGCAGAAGAAAGACTCGATGCTCGCAAATGATAAAACAACCAAATGCATGACATAGAAGAAATGTTAATGCGATGCAAAAACATAAAATAAGGCAATGCGCAAATGTTAAAGTACGATTCCACAAGTGTTGACCATTTTTAAGTGTCTACAATTGAAAATTAGGTTAGAAAACCATGTGGATCCCTAAGCGGCTCCTTGAAGCACAAAAGCCTAAAGAAACATCAAAATTGGTATCTACAATTGCTATTCCTCCATCCAAACATTCCAAGTCTATTCCTCCATCACCTTCTTTATCCATTTTGGGCCCTTATGTCCCAGAATCACTATCCTTTCCTCCATCCAAATCTCATAATCTAAGATCCATTTTTCCTCCATCAGTCCATCACCCCTCAAGGTGTGTGCCAATGTCAATCTTGCCAAAATTTCCATCCACTCAAGCCCAATTTTTCTAATACCCTATCCATTATCCAATGCATATTTTCCATCCTTCCATCCCTTTGATCCAATCCTTTGCATAAATCCTTGCCTTAGTTTCATCTCTTTTTCCATGTCCTTATCCTACCAACATCTTTGAGCATACTTTTAAAGGTCATGGTCCATTTTTTTTTCAAGGCTACTATCCAAACAAAAAGACGCTTGAGTCCATGTCCTTCCACCATTTGATTTCACCATTTAGCACCCCAAGATTTGCGACGTAATATGCATGCATATTGCCTTCCCTAAAGACATGAGTAATTTGAATTTCATCCAAATTGGAAATCATACCAAGGCACTCCTAGATTAAATGTTTGATTTTCCAATTTGGAAGCATCTTTTTAATCAAGCCTTTCTAACCAGACCTTTTTTTTCCCTCCACGAATAGTAAGTTCAAGCCCAATGTAGGCCGCATTTGCCCTAGAAAAGTGGTTTGTCTAAGTACCCAGTGGGAGTGCCACTGCTGAGACAAGCCTACCATTGTGATCATGAGAAACTCCCCCACAACCTTTTACCTCGAAATTCCCTTTAGCTTCCCCATCAACATTAATTTTGATCCACCCTCTAGGGGGTGCAACCCAAGAAATGCTAGATTGGGCTTTCTTTATCTTCACATTAGGTCTAGATATATCCCAGTTAATGTGCCATCTATTAATAATTTCCCAATCTGGATCAAAAGTAGGAATAATAGAATCAAACCTTTGAGAAGGATATAAAGACACAAAATTTTCCTTGATATTGTTCTGGATACGATGGACCATCAAGATGGTAGTTGAATCCTTGTCCCTAAAGAGATGATTGTTCCTTTCCTTCCAAATGCTCCAAGCAATATGAGGGAGCATGAAGCTCTATAAAACCTTAAGAGAGGGATTATTAGAAGGGCATATCCATTGGGACCAACATTTAGATAGGCTAAGGGGGAAACACCATCTAATCCCCAAAGATCAAGAAAGTGAGCACAAATATCCCAAGCAAAAGAATAATGGATCAATAAATGTGCCACATCTTCAACAAACTCCTTACATAGGAAGCATCGATTACACATTGACATTCCTCTCCTACAAATATTCTCAATAGATAGCACCATAGTTTACATAAAGAGCCAGAAAAAATATTTTTGTTTGGAATCAACAATTTATTCTAGAGGCAAGACCAGAAAGGGGTAGGAGAAAAAGATGTAGAAAGCAGAGAAAAAGCCCAAGAAATAGAAAAACCTCGAGAAGATGAGCCCTCCCAAACTAGAGAATCCTCAATAGAGAAGGAGGGAATTTGAATACCTAAAAGCCACTTATAGAGAGGTTTCAACATTAGATCAATACTGATAAGATCAATCCACTGACCATGTCAAATATAATCAGCGACCTAGTGGCCAATCTGCTTCACAAACACAACTCTAAATTGAATAGCCTAGTGATTGTAAATCAAAGGACTATCACTCACCCACCAATCTTCCTAGAAATGAATTTTCTAGCCATTTTAAAGACTCCATCTTGAACCTTTTAATATTAAGGATTTCATATTTATAATGTTCATCCAAAAGGAAGAAGAAGCCTAAAGGAGAATGTCATCTTCCAAAACATATTGAATATGGTGAATAGGACCAAGGTATTTGTTTGGGATGATAGCTATCCATTATTTAGACTCCATTAGAGCTCTCCACAATTGTTTTGCCAAAAAGGCTTTGCTAAATTCTTGAATGTATCTGATGAAAAGACCCCCCCAGCTTCTTTGGAAGATGGACTTGATCCCAGGCCATAGGATGGAGATGATTTTTTGTCTCCGTACAAGTCCACAGAAAATTCTTTTGGATTTTTTCCATTCGATCCACAACCTTCAGAGGGATCTTAAAATGGCTCATAACATACACTGGTAAATTTTGCAAAGAGGCTTTGATCAACTGGAGCTTACTAGCTTGACTTAGATGGTTTTTTTTCGGGATGCTAGATTTTGGATTCATTTTGGTATATTTGGTGTCCTGAAATAAAAATATGGAGAACCTTTTTCAACTAGATAACCAAAATTATAGAAAAAACTTTGTAGATAGAGTTACATAGATTGATAGGTCTGAACTCCTGAAAGCAACTAGCATTTGGATTCTTGGGAATCAACACAATGAAAGTTGCATTGAGCTCATTAAGGAGAGATTGGGAGCCAAAAAATTCTTTAGTTGCATTCACAACATCCTCCCCCATAATGTTCCAGAAAATATGAAAGAATAACATAGGAAACCCATCCGGCCCCATAACTTTATTTCCTTCAAAGGAGAAAATCACTTCCCTGACCTCATCCATAGAAGGAATTATAGTGAGCTCTTTGTTCATGGCTTGGGAAATACTTGTTTGGATTTCTTTGAGAATCTCTTCCCATGCAACCAAATTAAAGGGGCCTTCATCAGCAAAGAGAGAGGAAAAGAAATGGACAACTTCTAAACTCATCTCCTCCTGCTTGTCAATCCAGTGATTATTGATGGAGATCTTCTTAATTATATTGGAGGCTTTGCATTTTAGAGTGATCATATGGAAGAATTTGGTATTCTGATCCCCACTTTTGACCCCAATAGATCTGGATCTTTGTTTCCAATACTCATCCTCTTTGGAGATAATATCATGAAGTTTCATGAGGATTTCCACTTCTCTATCCATGATTTGGGAGCAATAGCCATGGTTTTGAATATGTTGTTTAATATCATCAAGCTCCCTCTTCAACATATCTTTCATCTAAAAAATATTCCCAAAAGAGGACTTGTTCCATTTCTGGATATTAGCTTTAACATTAGCCAACTTTTTTGGCCACTCTGTACATAGTCATTCCTTGGACATTGATATCTCACTATTCTATATTCTTATCATATAACTCAAGATTGTGTCCATATTTTTTCAAATTTGAAAGGCAAGATATTTCTCATACTCAAGGAGGAGATACTTAGAATAATGGCAAGTGGTCAGATCCAAACCTGGATGAAGAGGATAAGTAATAGGAAAAATCTATCAACCAATCATGAGAAAGGAGACCCCTATCTAATCTGACTTGTATAAGCTCTAAGCCACTACGTCTGTTGGATCAAGTAAACTTGGAACCTCCTAGATCTAGATAAAGTAATCCCATAGAATTAATCAAATTTAAAAGTTCTTGTTTTCATTCTTCAGAAACTTGAACCCCACCCATCTTTTCTAGATTAGAAATAGGGGTGTTAAAATCCCCCATCGGGATCCACTTCTCATTAGGAAACAACTATCTAGAATTCACCATCGAATCTGAAAGAAGATTTCTAGAATTCTTACTATCAGGACCATACATATTGAAAATAATCCAAGAAGAACCATCCATGAGATTAGTAAATCTAGTAGCAATATGGTTAGGATTGGTAACAATAGCCGAGCCTTGAATCACCCTGGGATTCAAAAAAGTAGTAATACCTCCTAATGCTCTATCCACATCACAACAATGAAAACTACAATATTTAAAGACTACCATCTTCATTTTCAAAAGTTTGTCAGACAATATTTTAGTCTCCTGAATAAGGCAAATCTCAGGTTTATGATCCCTAACCAAATTAGATAGGAGATCATGCTCATGGGGGTTGTTTAAACCCTATGTTCTATGAAATAATATTCATTTAAAATAACCATGGGAGCCAATCCCCATATCCTATAGTATTCTTTGAGAGCCATCGACAATCTCGGCCTTGCTTTGCTTATCTCTATTAAATAGATTTGGGGGTCTACCCACTCCTCTTGTTTTTGAACCATAATTAGCTCTTTGTTTATTCCTAGTTTTAACCCCAACAAAACCCAAAGATGCCCCAGAACATGAAGGGGAGAGAGGACTTCGCCAAAGATTCAAAGATTTAACTTGAATAAAAGGATTTCAATCCTCAGGCACCAAATCATTATCCAGAGAATGATTTATGGGGGACTTAGATTGCAATACCTCTAAAGAAGAGGTCTCCAACTACACAACATTTATCTGAGGATTACCCACATCCACAACCAGATTGAGACTCTTCTCTCCCAAGATAGGAGAAATAGAGGTACCCGAGACTAGGGTCTCCCTCAATTCCTTCAAGGAAGATCAAGACTTTTCTAACACCTCCTAATCAGGAATATTACCTAGATCAAGACTTTTCTAACACATCTAGATCAAGAATATTGTAAAACTATTACTATATATTGTGAGTTGAATTCCCACAATGGTTTTCTCAGTTTGGGTTTTCCACATAAAAATTTGGTGTCATTGTGTGGATATTTTTGTTGTTATTTTTATTTACTTTAAACTCATTAATATGGATGAATGATGAAGATACAATCACTTTAATTTGGTAATATTTTGTGAATTCTAATTCACTCCCACTCTCATCCTTCAGTAGTGCTCAACAATGTCTTCTTAACAAGCCCGAGTAGTTTTCATATACTCTACTTCAGTACTAGACAAGGAAACTACATCCTATCTCTTACTCATCCAACTAATTGCACCACTAAATAAAGTAAACACATAAGCACTAGTGGATCTTTTACTATAAATTGTTAGATATTGTTGGCATATGATGAACTGACATGTTGATATGATGATAATATATGTTGTCATTGATGTCAATAGGTTCAAGTGAACCAGTTTGAAGAGGTATGAGGAGATGCAGTGAATCGGTGTCAGGGTTTCACAAAGTGTGACTACTGGTTGACAATCTCAGCTCTAGGGTTATCGGTTTGGTGATCCATCTTGTGCAATGCAATGAGTGATACTCTGTGATGAGTTAGCTAAGAGATATGAGTGAGATTGAGGTGCCACATCAGTCTTGTGCACATGAAGGATTTCCTTGTGGATCTTGCATGAGAATATCGACTACATTTGAAGTCTACCTTGGGAATGATCATTCTTCTTGGTGGTATGAGAGGAGAGCGTGATGGGTTACTGATTCTTGTGTGCGGTGAAGAATGAACAATGTAAATTGGCTTGTGATTTGTTTGAAATTGTAATACTCTATGCAATGTGTTTGGACAGTCAGGATTGGACTACTTGTGTTGTAAACCTAAGATGCTTAGGGTTTAGGGTTTATACTACCGACCTAACTGTTGTTTATAAGGTCAATGATGTTTGTTATTGTAAAGTTATTGGAAAAAGTTGTGTGTGTATCCAAGTGATGAGATACTTTCCAGACCAATAAGTGGAGAACTGCAGAGTGTGATTTTAGAGTAGAGGAACTAAAAAGGATCTTCCTTGGCATGTAGTGTTGTTAATAGATCAGAAGTTTTACCTATTGTCTTCTAATCATTTCAACAATTGGAAAATCCCTTTATCGGGTAGCTTTAACAGGCTTATTGTAAAACCTTTAACTAGGTGACTCAAGATCATTGAGTTCTTCAAATCCTCTAGTGAGGTAACCTTTAACAAGGTTTTAACCTTTAACAGGATATATAGCCATCCCTTAACCGGGTGATCTCTAACAAGATTGGTTCCTAACAAAACCTTATTGTAAAGTCTTTAATCAGACTAGGCTCCTAACAGAGCGAGCTTCAAAAGAGTTCAAAAACAAGCTTGTGGGTATTCATTCCCATCGTGTTTTTTCCCATTTGGGTTTCCACATGAAAAATTTGTGTGTTATGTGTTATGCACTTTGTATGTGATGTGTATGTATTATTTGGTTGAAAGATTATGCATGCAGAGTTATTAGGTTATGGTATTACTAGTATACCACATGCATATGTTTATAGGTGAAGTTGTTATCAAGTATTTAATGTAGTTGAAGTGTTCAGACTTATCAGTTTATGTTGTTTGATGTCTTACTATGTTTAACCGGTATTGCCATAGTTAAGTTCAGTAATGATGACAATCAGTTTATGTTGTTTTAACTTAAATAGTTGTGGAGAAAGTTTTTGCCTGTACTGATTCACCTCCCCCCTCTTAGTACTAGTTAGGGTATCTATTTTTCATCATTATTCATCAATTGGTATCAGAGCAACTCCACGTCCTCAATGATATAAGCTTAACTGCTTGAGGTATAAGATCCTGATGTAATGATGAAGAGGGAAGGTCCTAAGTTCAATAGAGATAACTTCAAGATATGGAAGGATAGAATGAAGATTTACATCAAGAGTATGGGTGCTCAACACTGGAGCTATGTTGAGAATTCCTATGTGACTCCCACTGGCACTTTGACTGATGATTAGAAGAGAGAGATCTAGGAAAATAGGCAAGTCATGGAAGCTCTTATCAGCAGCTTGTTAGATATTGAGTTTATTGATGTACAAGATAAGGACACACCTAAGGATGTATGGGATGCACTGGAAAACATTTATGGTGGAGATGGGCATGTAAAGCAAGCTAAGGAAGAGTGCCTTAGAGATAAATTTGAGGATATGAGGATGGTTGAAGGTGAGACCATTCAAAAATATGCCATTAGGATTAAGACTATGGTAGGAGCTATCAAAAGCGCTGGTGGAACGATTGAGGATGCCACCATTGTTAGTAAAGTCTTGAGATCATTGCTATTGATCTATGCAATCAGAGTTGCCGCTATCCAGGAACTAAGGTCTATTGATAAAATCAAGGTATCCTTTGTTAGGATTCCCAAAGATACTGAGAGGGGGGGGTGAATCAATATCTAATCAGTATATATATTTACTTGACTTAAAACATGAAAAGCATATTAAAACTATGTACCGATAAACCAGAAATAATGCAGTAACTAAGAACAATAACAAAAACATGAGAAGAACACCATAACATAGTGTTTTAACAAGGAAACCCGATGTGGGAAAAACCTCGATGGGATTTGTGACCCACAATATTCGCTTACTGGCCAATAAGGGAATATTACTCTTATAATAGGGGCCTGCACATGCAGGAAGGCCAAGTGCCTAGAGCTCACTACTCAATTACAAAAGAAATCACACTGCCTTACAAAAATGGATTATACTAATACAATGTCTTGTACTACTTTAGATCAGCATCTGCTATGCCAGATTCAGTACTAGTTTAAGCTATGCTACAACATAAACCCTTAACCAATATTTTGCATCCTATTTCACATTTCCTATTACAAAATGATCTCATACATATGTGAGTCATATTACAACTTGCCATGTCGGCTTACAATGATTTTATAATTAATTACAAAATACATTTTAAACAAAATTGAAGTCGTCTAAGGTGTCGGTATCCTTCCTTTCACTGTCGATGGTCTGTATGTCGGTGTAGAGTCTATTTGTGCGGGTGCTAGTATCTTTGTCTTGTTGGGGTCATATGATTGCAAGGTTGCCATCAATGAAAAAAGATTCAATCACCTACAATTTCTCATTATAGTGTGCATTTGCCAACAATCTCCCCCTTTGGCATTGATGGCAACACTCATGAGAAAAATCAAAAGTGTCCAGAATAATATCCAAAAATAGTCTGCCAAAAATGTCTTACCAAAACTATGTGCCAAAAAATGTATGCTCCCCCTGAGCAGATGATGTCCTTTCTTTTGACCATTTTTCTCATCCCACTACTCCTCCTTTGACATCAATGACAAAGGTTGTCATTCAGTGTCAGTAGAGTCCTACCTAGATTCTTGTAACCGGTGGGTTACAATCTAAAAGATATCTATCAAAATTAAATTTATACCGTTACTGAATGTTTTGTTGTCTTTTATTGCCTCTTGTGTTCTCTACACTGTACCAGTGAGTATGTGCATTTTATCTTCCGGTGTCTTCAGCCCGGGGACCAAAGCCTCAGATATTTCTTTTCTTGAAGAAATAAGGTATTCTAGTCTTGGACTAAGTTTGCATTTCAAGTCCTTTGCTTTATCCTTTATTCTCTGCTTGTCATTTTCTAGTTTCTTGATTTTCTCTTCCTGCTCTACAATCTTCTTCTCTAGCTCCAAAAATGAATTTGATGCACCTATCAGATTGTCAGCAATATTGTTTATCTTATCTTGCACTTTGCTGATTTCCTTGTCAAGGTCTTCTGTTAAGACATTTGTTTTGCAAGTGTCCCTGTACAGTTTCTTGGAGTCAAGAATTATTTCTCCAAGTTCTGGTAAAAGGGTATCCATTTTCTCCTTGTTCTTATTTACAATATCCTCAAAGAATTTTTCTTTTTCCTTTATCATCCTTTCCTTAAATGTATGCTCATTTATTTGATCAATAGTCAATAAGTTACCAGTGATGAACTTAGATAATGTGTCTAGTTGACCTAAAGAATCCTTATTATCAATTGTGCACTTTGGTGCAATCAATTTAAGAATTGGAATTGTATCATCAATAGCCTTATAGGCTTGTGCATTGCATTCTATGATCTTCTTTATTGAGTCTAACAAGACCTTGGTTACATTTGTAGGTCTGAATTATGCCATAGATGTACTAGATGTTTGTCCAACAATCTTTATAATAGCCATGCTACCAATTGTGGTAATTACTTTACTTGATTTGACCTCTGGTAGGTCAGTCTGTGTTTGCATTTCTGCAAATAAAGGTTTTTGCTTTTCAGTTTGGGCCAGTGGCACTGTGTCTGTCTGAACTTGTGCTTCAACTTGTACCTATTTTGGTTTCTCTATTTGTGTCTTAGAGGGTTTCTTTGAGCTTTTAACTATCATTTTCTCAAATGTAATCTTAGTTTGTACCTCTAAACTCTCTTTCGCTAGTTCTTTAGATGATTTTTCTGTTGTATCTACTAGTTTCTCTGTGGTATCCCCTACCGGTTGCTCTGTTTATGTAGGTTTTTCTATGTTCATCTCAACCTCTGTAGCCGGTGACTCAGTAGTCATATTTTTCACCTTATCCTCAATGGTTTCTCTGTCAACCACAACATTAACTTCCTGTGTGTCTACATTTACCATATACAAAATTTCAGAATTAGGATTTGTATCCTCTACCAAAGTTTCCATACTCTTTGTGGTCGGTTGTCTATCAATAGTGTTTACTGGTGGAGTATCTGAAAGAGGTGGGGGCACATTGTTAGTTATTTTCAGGCTTGGTGGTCCACCTACCTTACTTTTCCCCTTATCTCTGTCCTTTTGATATACTTTGATAGTTTTTGGCCTAAGTAATTTTTCCTCTTTTTCTTATTCCACAAAGAATATATCCCATGCATCTACCGTTTCCTCAGATACTTCATTTACTCTACCAGTCATTAGTGCTACATGTCAGTGAGTAGTGGAGAATATTGTCCGGTTCACTTCACTGATTAATTTGTCTATTTCATCAAGTGAGTTAACTAGATGCACTGCAAGTAATTTTTCAATCTTAATTTTCTTATCCAGCTCAATAATGGCTAATCTTATAGCTTCAAGTCTCCTATATAGATCATTTGGAATTTCATCAACAATTTGCATCAAAAATTTCTTGTATATATCTAAGTGTAGAATTACAATGTTCTCTATGCTTTCCTTATCATCAGCTAATAGTGTATTGTATATTTTGTTTATGTTCTTCAGCTTACCATCCTCTGTAATTTTGCTAAGAAGTTTGTCTAGAGGAGCAATAGTTTGTTTCACTTTCTTCTTCTTAGGAGTCATTTTCTTTGTTGGAGGCCTTACTGCCTGTTGTTTTTGTCTGGTTCTTTTTGGTGTAGGAGAGGGTACCGGTGAGGGTTTTCTTTTCCTTTCAACCCTTTTAAATACTACTGGTATATCACTCTTAGAAGAAGTTCCAACCGGTGAAAGATGAGTTTCTAGTTGAGGTTCTTCCAACTCACTTTCAGTTATACCAGTTTGTCTTAAAACATCTTCCTTGATTGCCTTTGCCTATCAGGTTTCTTTTCTTACAGTTGCTTCAACTTTCTTAACCCTTTTCCTAGATTGAATAGTACTTTCTATTATTTTAGCACTGCCAAATACTTTCTCTTCCGGTTCCTTTGGAGCTTCAAGGAGGGATTTTGCATAAGTTTCTATGATGTTGTCATCTGTTTCATAGCCCATTTCAGTTACCCAAATAGTTCTAGGGATAACTGCCTCCATCTAGATTTCATCTTTCTTGATCACAAAATAGATTTCTTTCTGATACTTATCCATAATAGCTTGTGACAATCTTACTCTAGTTTTCATTCGAGCCTTCAATTCTTGGAAATGCTCATTTAGGTTTTTCTCCCTGTTCTCTTCCATATTGCTTAGTAAATCTAATAGTTTTTTTCCTACTAGTATGTCAAAGCCAAACTCTCTAGCACCAATACCAGGTACTTGCTTGGTTATGTACAACATCAAACAAACAAGTAAGTTTCCAAATCTGAATGTTCGTTTCTTATCTCCTTTAATCTTTCCCAAATTGTCTATCAGCTCATCTTTAAGCCATTCACATATATCTATTCTTGCATTATCATTGACCATATCATAGGCACTTTTGATACATAGGCTAGAAACTAAATTTAACCTATTTGCATGTGTAGCCTTATAACCTAAGATCATACTGATAAATCTGACATTAACATCTTTTACATCATTTACCCTTAAAGACCTTTTATCAAATGTTGCACCAGTTAGGTTTGTCACTTTGTCATTTGAGACCTTCTTTGTTTTGTTAGGTCTATTACCAGTGGAAGGTAACCTTGTTACATCTTTTACGGCTTCTTTTGTGATTTTATGAATTGAGTCCAACTAGAAAAATTCACCATGTACTCTGCTTAACACAATCCTTACGATATCCTTGGGAAAATCTGAGATACTAAGAATTTCAGTAAAATCTAGGGTTTCCACTATTTTGTATTCAGGCTTGACATTTCCAGATTCATCACAAATCATAGACTTATACATATTCTTAATCTCATCATCACCTAATTCCTCAATATGACAATGTATATACATCCTAGGGTCTTCAACATATACTACTCCCTTAGGAATTTGAGAAAATGCACCTATGCTATCATCTTTCTTTGCAATTTCAAGAACTAGTTTGAAAATGGGTCTAGGGAAATTAATAACCTCAACAACAGTAGAGTTTTCAATAAATTCAAGAGTGGATGAGGATGCCATAGCTATAAATACCTCAATCTGTCTTAGGTATGAATGCTTTGATGGATTGCTTCACTTCTTTGCTTAGAATGCCTTCGCTCGAGAATTTTGGTGCTCTCAAAGATTTGAATGCTCAGTGAAAGAAAAAGGAGCCAAAACATTTACTTTATATTATTATTTTCTCCAACTTCCATATTTAATGGTTGCCGGTTAAGTCACAACTTAACTCATCTGCCAATATAGAAGTAATTTCAACGTCTCACCATCAATCGAGGGAATAAAAGTAAGTTTTTCATTTTGTTGCTAAACCCTGAAAGGATTTTTCTTTAGTTAGATGAAGAGTCTCCTACCAATGGAGTGTTACTTTGTTCTACCAGTGGAGGAGTATTCCCATCAACATTTAGATCTGACTTTCTGATCCATTGTTTTGAGAATTCTTGCTTTACCTCTTCAACCTTTTCTTTACCTTTCAAACTAGGACCTTTGTTATTTGTTGGTGATGCCTTACTTCTACAAAATTTTGCAATATGTCCAATTTTGTTACAGGCATAACAAGTCACATTGTTCTTCTGAATAGCTTTCCCATATCCTATGTCGGTATGTGTTCTGCATTGATTAGATAAGTGTCCAAATCTTCCATAAATATAACATCTTACATTCATTCTGCAATTCTCTGAATTATGACCAACTTTGTTGCATTTAGAACATTGACCGGTGGGTGTATTAGTATTTTGATAATTTCTAGATCTACACTAATTTTCTCTATGACCATACTTGTTACAATTAAAGCATTTTCCATTAAATTTGTAATTAGTAGGTTGTCTTACTGGTTTTCTATGATCATGATTGTTTGCAGTACCAGAGCTTTCACCAACTTCAAATCCAAGGCCATTTGTATCACCATTAGGTTTATGATTCTTCAGCATGTCACCAAGTTCTTTTGAAATTTTCTTGAATTTCTCCTTGTGTTGATTTGCAACAGTTAGTTCATTCTCCAATATTCCTTTCTGTCTCATGAGTTCAGTTCTCTCATTTTGTGTGTGCATAAGATCTGTCTTCAACATATCATTTTCATGACTGAGTCTTGTGTTTTCATTTCCAGCATCATTTAGTCTTCTAACCAAGTCTTCTTCATTCTTCTTTATGTCTTCAACTTTTTTACAGAATCTCATAGTCATATCTTGCATCTCATTCTTTGTTGTACTGATTTCTTGTCTTAGCTTGTTTACCAAATCATTAAGAGTTTCCTTTTCATTTTCCTCATTTTGCATCTTTTCACAAAGTTCTCTCCTCTTGTTCCTTGCAATAGTAAAATTCTCTTGAAGTGCTTGAATAATATCCTGAGTAGCTTTCAGATCATCCTCAAGTTTGATATTCTTCACTTTTTCTGCATCAAAGTCTATAAGAGATGTTTCCAATTGCTTTCTCAAGTTTTCCATCTCTACCGGTGACAAGGTCTTCCTCAAGCTGTTAGGCTTCTGAAAATAGAGGACTAGGCTCTGATACCAATTGTTAGGATTCCCAAAGATACTAAGAGGGGGGGGGGGGGGTGAATCAGTATCTAACTGGTATATAAATTTACTTGACTTAAAACATGAAAATCATATTGAAACTATGTACCGGTAAACTATAAATAATAGAGTAACTAAGAACAATAACAAAAACATGAGAAGCACACCATAACACAATGTTTTAACAAGGAAACCTAGTGTGGGAAAAACCTCAGTGGGATTTGTGACCCACAATATTCACTTATTGGCCAATAAGGGAACATTAGTCTTACAATAGGGGCATGCACATGCAGGAAGGCCAAGTGCCTAGAGCTCACTGTTCAATTACAAAAGAAGTCACACTGACTTACAAAAATGGATTATACTAATCCAATGTCTTGTACTGCTTCAGATTAGCATTTGCTATGCCAGATTCAGTACCAGTTTAAGCTCTGCTACAACATAAACCCTTAACCAATATTTCTCATATTAGGTCTTCTTATTTCACATCCTATTTCACATTTCCTATTATAAAATGATCTCATACATATATGAGTCATATTACAACTCGCCATGTCAGCTTACAATGATTTTACAATTAATTACAAAATATATTTTAAACAAAATTGAAGTCAGCCAAGGTACCGTTATCCTTCCTTTCATTGTCGGTGTTCTATATGTTGGTGTTTTGTATGTTGGTGTAGAGTCTATCAATGTTGGTGCCGATATCTTTGCCTTGTCAGGGTCATATGATTGCAAGGTTGCCATCAATGACAAAACCTTCAATCACCTACAATTTCTCATTGGAGTGTGCATTTTCCAGCATCCTTAAACTCTATCATTGCAAAGTTGACTACATATGAGTTGAATAGCTATGATGGCAATGTTCAGAAGACTGGGTCAGCCTTTAGAGCATCTACTACACCATCTAGAAAAGGAAAAGAAACTAGTACCAGTTATGAATCCAGACAATGCAGAGATATGGATGATGAAGAGATTCTGATGGAGTTTGAAGCTCTTCTTGCTAAAATACTTCCGAAGGGAATTGGAAAATATAGAGGTAAACTTCCTTTGAAATGTTTTTCCTACAACAAGATAGGACATTTAGCTGTTAAGTGTCCTAACAATGATAATAAGGATAAACCAGAGTGGTTTAGAAAGTATAAAGGAGGAAACAAAAGAAATTATCTCATTGTTGTTGATGAAGGTGTCACTGATGAAGAATCAGAGGATGAAGAAAATGAAGACATAGTATTTGTAGTTGTAAAGGAAGAAGTGTCTAACAAGAAAGCTCTTGTCTCTCGCATTGACAACTCTAATGTGTGGATAATTAATAGTGGTTGTTCTCACCACATGATTGGTGACCCGAGAAAGTTTCTATCTCTGGAGGAATATGATCGAGGTGTTGTTACATTTGGCAATGATGCACCATGCTTGGTGAAAGGTAAAGGATCCATCTCACTAAATGGAAAAAGAAGTACAGATGATGTCCACTGGGTAGAAGGTCTTAAGCATAACTTGTTGAGTGTTGCTCAGCTGAATGACAAAGGACTCATTCTAGAATTCAAAGGCAGAGTTTGCAGTATAATTGGGAAGAGTGGTGAACTTATTGCCACTGGTAAGCATACCAGAGGTAACCTATTTCCATTGAATGCCAAGATTAGTCAGTGTCTGATGGTTGTTTGATGATAGTTGGATATGGCATAGGAGACTCTATCATATAAACTTTGACAATATTGTTAAAGCCGATAAGATCAAGGTGGTAAGAGGATTGCCTTTGCTGAACAAACTTGAGAATTCTTTGTGTAGAGAATGTCAACTTGGGAATATGTCTTCCTCAACCTTTAAAGGTAAGTCCTTTTTCAATAGAAAATTTACTTGATCTTGCGCATATTGATTTATGTGGTCCTATGAAAACTAGAAGTATTCGGGGAGATAGGTATTTTATGATTCTTACTGATGACTGCTCAAGAATGATGTGGGTCACATTCTTGAAAGACAAGTTTGAAGCATTTGGAAAGTTCAAAGCTTTCAGAGCATTAGTAGAGAAAGAAAGTGGTAAAAAGATAAAATGCCTAGGAACTGATCAAGGAGGAGAATTCACTTCTGATGAATTCAACAAGTACTGTGAAGATAATAGTATCAAGAGGTAGTTGTCTGCCCCAAGGACACCACAACAAAATGGCATAGAAGAAGAAATAACAGGACTCTAGTTGAAGCGACTAGAACAATGTTGATTGAAGAAAAGGTTGCTCACACTTTTTGGAGAGAAGTAGTGAGCACTGCATTCTATACTATGAACTGAGTACTCATAAAGAAAGGCAAAGATAAAACCCCTTATGAGTATTGGACTCGAAAACTCCCACTGTGAGTTAATTTAAAGTGTTTGGTAGTAAGTGCTATATCAAGAGAGGTGAGCATTGGAGCAAATTTGATGTAAAATGTGATGAAGAAATATTTCTGGGATATTCCACTAAGAGAAAAGCTCTCAAGTGCTACAACAATAGAATTCAAAACATTGTTGAAAGTATCAACGTCAGGGTTGATGAATCCTTAGAGCAACCTGAGGAAACATGCAATGAAGAAGTGGAAGATGAACCAGGTATAGAATTCTGGGAACCAGTTAAGAAAGAAACTTATAAATATCTCTGTAGACACCTAAAAATGGTCAACGCTTGCGGAATCATACTTTAACATTTGCGCATTGCCTCATTTTAGGTTTTTGCATCGCATTAACATTTTCTCCTATGTCACGCACTTGGTTTTTATCATTTGCGAGCATCGAGTCATTCTTCTACACTCTTCATTTGTCTCACTTTCGAATTAGGTCTTGTTGATAACAATTTTCAGTCATGATTTTGGTCAATCTTGTCAATCTCTTATCAACTTGTCAATCTCGTCAATTTTACGATCGATTTGTCATCGATCCTTGTCCTCTTCAATCATGTCAATTGGCGCATATCAATTTGGTCTCTTTATCAATATTGGTCAATTTGTCAACCAATTTCAATTATTTATCAATAAAATCATTTATCAATTCAAAATCATGATCGAATCGACATCAAATCAATCTTACATCAAGACCTAATTGTCATCCTTGCATTGCTAATTTATCTTCTAGGGTTTCGTGATTTAATCATTTAACCTTGTTTGTCATTTCTCCCTTTAGGATTAATAAATTATTTATTTATCCTAAGTCTTCTCATTGCAATTAAATGTTCATTTAATTGTATAATTATTCCTCTTTTTGTGAATTAATTAATAAATGATAAATTATTAATTAATTTACCTATTTCTTAATTCCTCTTTTTCTAATTTTCTAATTTTCTAATTCTTAATTTCAATTTCCTCCTATTTCTCTCCTAAATTCATGGAAATGACATGTCAATTTGTCATAATTTGTCATAATTGACAATCAATCAATTTTTGACATAGAAGTTGTCATAATTTGTCATAAATTATCAATCAACAAATTTTGCATAGAAAGTGCATAATTTCTCATAATTTATCATAATTGACATAATTGATTTGCAATTTCCATTTGAATTGAATCATGCTAATCTTGTCATATCTCCAATTTTTCTATAAATTGGATGAATTTCTTCAATCAAATCCCTTGATTTTTGATCCCTAATCAGACTATCGAATTTCTAATCAAACACGCTTCGAGTACTTTTGAGCAATTTTCTTACCTACTTGCTTTCAATCATGTATGTACACTTATAGGTGAGATCCACAACCAAACTATTTGAAGAGGAAAGAAGAACAATGGAGCCGCATGAAGGAAGCATTCATATCCACATCTAGTTTGCATAGTATTTACTTTGAATGTTTTGTCTTTATGTCTTTATTGGATGTGTTTAGGATAGATCATTGCAATGAGCTTTCGTGATTGAGCTAATGATTAGTATTTTGATACTTGCTTTGATGATTTCCAAATTCCTAATGTACATTAATTGGTGAACCCGATGTGAACACTAACCATCTAACCCCTTAACTGTGTTTTTGAGTGCTTTTGAGTTGATTTGCAGGCCAAAAACCCCAAAACAGGGTAGTGCAGGGTTTTCTGGGGACTTCTACGCCTATGTGAGACATTCTGCACCTATCTAAGGCACACAATTACATTTTTTATGAGTTCTGCGCCTGTGTCATGACTTCTGCGCTTGTGTCATGACTTCTGCGCTTGTGTAAGGTATCCTGCGCCTGTGTAATCCTGCGCCTGTGTCAAGACTTTTGCGCCTGTGTCATGACTTCTACACTTGTGTCATGACTTCTACACTTGTGTAAGTTATCCTATGCCTGTGTAATCCTGCACTTGTGTCATGACTTTTGTGCCTATGTCAAGACTTCTGCGCCTGTGTAAAGTCCGGAAACAGAGGTAAAAGATAGTGTTTTTCACTTGCAATTGTTTTCTTTTACATTCTGTTTCTGCTTTTTTTTGGTTTTGTTGGTACTAATTCTCTGTGCAGAACCTTGTCATATGAAACTACTAACATGTTTTATGCAGAATCGATAGTCAAAGAATAAGCACCTCAAACTTCTAACTTGGGTTTTGTAGGTTACCTTGGAGAAACAACTGAACTTGGTGTTTGCAATTAATGTTTTAGGCACCTAGTGATTTCTAAATAGGTTGGAATGAATATGTTTTTGCTTTGATTGTTGAGTGTGACATTGGATTAGGAGAGTATGCTCTCATCCTTCTTAGGGTGATCAGAAATCTAGATCTTCGATACCATGCTCGTGTCTTTGATTGTTTGTCACCTTTAGAGGGCCTGCCTTCCCGACCACTTTGCTTTTGCAAGAAAGTGATAATCGTGAGAAGGGAATGACCCAAAGTGAGTACGGCTAGAATACCTTGGCATTCTAACTCACTATAAAAAAATACCTGATGAGCGAAAGCTTTGAAGGAAGGGTTACATGGGAATTGCAGTTACTTGGGAAGTGATGACCCTTGAACTCTTTCTCATATCAACATCTAAGTAGGGCCTCATGGTCTAAATCGTGCTTGCACGACTACATTTGTTTGGTATCTTGATGGGCTTAATGTCTCAATCACGCTTGCGTGACATCAAGGAGTAACGCTTAACAGAAATCCTTACTAAACACCTTGTTTTTAGAGGCCAAAAACCCTTCTAGTTGCTTGAGAAGGACAAGTTTGGATACTTGGAAGAGATACTAAGTTCGGCATGGGGAGATTTCCATGGGGACTGATGCTTGGCTGCCCTGAGAAGTGAGTGCCGTGGAGGGGAGCTCATGGGGTCAAGCATCTATGTATTCTCCTTGAATCCCATAATGAGTCTACCTCTCAAGTACCTAATGTCCTTGCCTACCATAAGAAATGTGGGAATGAGCATGATTGTCTTGAGTCTAAGTTGCAATATCTTGTATTCTTTGCTTGTCAAAAGTTGAATTGTATCTCATTTCAAAAACAAGGCAAATTGATTCAAAACAAGGTTAAACATAAGAGCATTTCATCCAACAAACTTCAAAACATCTTCAAACATGGTTGTCAAATATTTTTCAAAATATTGTCTCAACATTCATGTCACTTAGATTTAGGTTCATCGTAGGTTTGCATTTTGCAAAGTCATTTGTCAAGTACCAAGGTTAGGTTCCACCTAGGTCATACTCCTTTGCATATCAATAAGGGTCATCCATTTGCATGTGTCCTCTTGCATTAAAGTCATACCATTGTCATACATTCATATTTGCATACCCTATGTCTCTTCATTAAGCTTAGGTCATTATCATATCATATTAGGGTCATTTGCATAGTAATTGTCCCTTTGCATATAGTCTCAAAAAACTAGGTTTTGTCATACTTGAGTAATCCAAATCTTTGATAAACCCTAAGTCATTGTTAAGAAGTCTAGACCTTGTCAAACCTTTTCTTTTTATGTCATTATTGTCATTTGGTCAAACCTAGCTTAGTATCCAAGCATATAGGGGAGACTTTGTCATTTGTCCTTTTGTCACTTGGTCCTTTTGTCCTTTGAGGTCTAGACATCATTTCAAGTTCCTAAGGGTCTCTTTTAGATTTGCATTCCAAAAAGTTTGTCAAAGTCTTGAAAAACAACCAAAAACATAGGTTGCATTCTTGCCATAGATTTCATCTTCATTTATTTAGTTCGCATTTAGTTGCATATCATATATTGCCCTTGAAAAATTCCAAAAATATTGTATTTGCATAGTGAGATGTCTATTGAAACGAGGTTCCAAGCACCAATGATGCAACAAAGGTTGACATATCAACAGACAATGCAATCAAATTTTAATCCAAGGCAATCACAATTATATCCAACCCAACAACAAGGCAATATCGATCAAACTTTTTATGATGAAACAAGTCTCCAAATACAAAAACTAGAGGAGAAACTAGCTCAAGAAGAGGAGATATTGGAACAAAGAGTGAAAAACATTGAGAAGAATAGATCACAAATGTCCAAAGTGTTTCAAAAATTTCTAGGTCAAAATCCAAAGATTGAGCCAATTGATGTAAGATCTCTTCTTGAACGATCAGACATACCAGCTCTCCTTTCCCAAATAGAGATGATGAAACAATTTCAAGAAAAGAGACAACATCAGTTTCAACATTATGTGCCTCCACAACAAGAACAAAAAGGCGTTTACTATCAATCAAATTTTCAACCAATGGTTCAACTAATTGTTCAACATATACAACCAATACAACCAATGGTCCAATTTCAACAATATGTCCAACCAACTATACAATGTCAACAAATGGTTCAACCAATGGTGGAATATCAATGTCAACAACAACAACCAAACATTCAAAAACAAAGGTTGCAGCACACATCAACCCAAATTTCAAACACGTCAGAACAATTGAACCAAATCCAATATCAAAACATGACATCAAACCAAAAACAAGTTCAAATTCTAGATACAACCATGTCAAAACCTCGAAAGAAAGGTGGCTTTATTAAAATTCTCTTAAGGAAATTACCAAGTGAGTTCTTTGAGGAAGATCAAGATAATACAACTATTTCTAGCAATGCCTCATCCCCTCGCAAACAAATTGACTCTCCAGTGGCATCTATCCCTACACCTCTAGAAGTTTCACAAGAACCTTCCATATTGTCCTCATCAAACAATACACCCAAGGATGAAATTACCCAAGGGCTATCCATAATTGATTGCCAAGACAATCCAATTCATGATGCACATCCTTGTCATGTTTCAGAAATACTAGACCCAATGCCACCATGCACTTTATTGCCATTACCTATTTTAGAGGGCCCCATTTGAAGTCCCTCTTCCTCATGTTCAAGCATTGATTCCTTGCCAAAATCCATCACAAATGTTCAAAGTGCATTTCTTTCATGCCAAAACATTGATTCCTTGTCAGAATCCCCCATGGATATCCAAAGTCCAACCCCATGTCAAGAGGATAATTTAGAGCATGAAGAAACATGTCTTAAAACAGATCAAGATCAAGATCCTGAAACCTTATCATCCCATCCAATTGTTGACCAGGACCCCATCTTTCCAGACACTCACAATAATTCCCCTATTCTTGTCCATCCTATCCAAAGTCCTATTGACACTCCATTCCTTGAGCAAGATCAAGATATCCCAGTCCATCCAATCCCAAATGATCCCCTTCCATTTCATGAAAAAAATGTCCTTTCAAATCCCATTGACATTCCACTTCCTAAGAAAGATCAAGATATCCCTTCCATCCTTTCCGATGATCCCATTAAAAGTCCAGAGCAAAGCAACTTTAAAGAGGATTCCAATGATCTTCCTCCTTGTCAAGATCAAATTATTCCTTTAAATCCTCCACAAGATCGTTTTGTTCCTCCATCTCCTTGTCTTAATGCTCCAAGATCTCACTTCTTTTGATGATCCCATTATTTCTCCCATTCCATCTCTTGAAGATCCTATCATTGAACCATGTCCATTACACAATCCTAGTCCCCCTCATGATTCTAACATGTTAGTGCAAGATGTTCATGAACCCTCGACATGCATAATGGGTTCTTCCACTTTGGTGCAATCTGATCCACTTCAAGGTCTCATTATTTCTCTCATATCATATCCACCTCATAATGGACTTGCATATTCTTCCCAAAGAAAAGAGTATCCTACAAGTCAAGATATTCATAAAGGCAAAGGAGTAGACCTTCATGAGCAAGAACCCCTCCATATCAAAGAATATACTAATGGTCATGTCTACACAACTCACTCTCAAGACGTTGGTATCCCTCCATCAAAATCAAAACATACACCTTCCCCATCATCCCTTCCATCCATCTTAGGTCCTTATATTCCTTCATTCTCTATGCAAGGTCAGCAAAGGCACACATCCTTGAGTAAATTTCATCCATCCAAAAGAACTCCATTTCATTCATATCCATCCATGCATTCATTTCCCCCTCCAAGCAATTTGGATGCCAAGTATAAAAGTCATAATCTAGAAATCCACATGTATTCAAGGATCAACATGTCCAATATAATTGACATGTCAAAACAAAGAAATATTTGATCTATAAAGAAAAAGAAATATCCAAAAGGCCACAAAGGCCCACTGAGCAAAATAAAGCAAAGTCAAAATATATATGGGTTCCTAAATCCCTTGTGCAAGCAATGCACTCCAAGGAACCACAAAAGCATGAAAAATCAAAAACCATGTGGATCCCTAAGTGGCTCCTTGAAGCACAAAAGCCTAAAGAAACATCCAACTTGGCATCCAAAATTGCTATTCCTCCATCACCTTCTTCATCCATTTTGGGCCCTTGTGTCCCAAAATCCATAGCCTTTCCTTCATCAAAATCTCAATATCCAAAATACGTCTTTCCTCCATCAGTCCATCACCCCTCAAGGTGTGTGCCAATGTCGATCTTGCCAACATTTCCATCCACTAAAGCCCAATTCTTCCAATGCCCTACCTATTATCCAATGCATATTTTCCATCCTTCCATCACTTTGATCCAATCCTTTGCATAAATCCTCGCCTTAGTTTCATCTTATTTTCCATGTCCTTATCCTACCAACATCTTTGAGAATGCTTTTAAAGGTCATGGTCCATTTTTTTCAAGGCTACTATCCAAACAAAAAGATGTTTGAGTCCTTCTTTCATCCCCTATCAAGTGTCCATTTTTGACTAAAAAGTCAAAATACAAAAAAAAAATTGAAAAAAAAAAGACAAAAGAAAAAATGTAAAGAAAAATAATTTGTCCACTGGTGAAAACCTGGCAAATAGGTGCCTTGGGCAAGTACCATGATGAAAACCTAGCAAACAGGCGTCATGCGTAATCCATGAACTTCTTACACACCACACTTGGGGGCAGGTTTCCTCCTTCATATCCTATTGCCCTTCATTATCCTATCATACCATGTCCTATTACCCTTCCTTGTCCTATCATCCCTCATGTCCATTTCCTCTTTCCACCTTTGATCTTAACAAGGCTAATGATTGTCATGAGCATCATGCATCTTGTTTGCAGCTTTCAGTCTATCATAGCTTTTGGTCATTTATCCATTTGCTTATTATAACCTTTCATCCATATTCCCTAGCTTATTGCAACTTTCTACCACTATCCCGTATCCTATCCCGACCTTCAGTCCATTTCCCTTATCCATTCTTGGTCTTGCTTATCCTATCCATATCTTATCACTATCCATACACCTTTTCTGTCCCTTGATCTTGATCTGACATAAGGACGCGAAATGCAAAACATGGTTTTGAAAACCTCTTGACATGTCCCTCATGCCATGTCACTGCTTTACATTGTCATATCCAGTCTCTTGTCCCATCACGCAATAGCCCTTGGAAATTGCATCTGCATTGTCTCCATAATAAAAGTCCTTTGTCTTCCCTCTATCCACCATCATTTCAACAAGCCTATTTATTCACCTATCATATTCCTTGCCTTGCTAGACACTGGGACTTTTACATTTAAAAATGTCCTGAAAAAATCTCATAAAAATTGAAAAATGTCCTGAAAAAATCTCATAAAAAATGAAAAATGTCCTGAAATAATTCAAAAAAATAAAAAATGAATAATGTCCTGAAAAAACTCCCTAAAAAGTCAAATAATGTCCTGAAAAAACTCCCTAAAAAGTCAAATAATGCCCTGAAAAAACGAACAAAAAATTTTCAAAACATTAAAATCCAAAAACAATCATTTTGCCATAAATGATCCCCTTTGGGCATAGACAAATCATTGAGCATCCATCCAACGACACGCAATCACACATTGTGCTTTAATGAAATCATGCGTTAATAGATGAACTTTTTCGATCAAACCAGACATTCAAACTGATCAAAATTGTCATATCAATCACCCTCAAAATCATTTGTCCTTGTCTCTACTATCATGGGTCTTATACAGGGTGTGGTATACTCGAAACCAGACTGTGTCCTGTCTTAGACGGGGTACCGCATGTCCTGAAACTAGACAGCATGATCATCCTATCAGCACTTTCAACTTTTGACAATGAAGATCAAGGTGTTTGTTTGACTTGTTGGAATTAGCGAGTCTTATCATTTACTGATTTACCTTTGGCTTCGATCATGTTCCTATGTTACTCGATGATGTCACTGAGTGATTTAGAGTGACCGGGATGGATCATGGTCCTTTTCCTTTCTTTTTTTGTGATTGTTGTTTGTCTGTGATGTGTCTGTCTTTTGCAAAAAGGGTTGCATTTCAGCTCTGACCTTCAATGCCATGATGCTACGCATCCATTTTGCTACATAAAAATAAAGGTTCTCACCTACAAAGTGCATTATTGAAAGCAAGTTTTTCTTCATCTCTAACTATCCTCTGTCTAATTTCTGCTTACTAACATTTCTTCCGTCAGTCTTGTCAATCTGTTTGCTCCTATCATTTTCTATCATTCTTATCGATCAATTGGCCTCTTTTCTGAACATTTCCGGCCAATTCCTTGAGGGGGCATGCATATGTCATTATCATTGTCTGGGGCATTTTCATTACTATTCTTTGAAACAACGCTTAAAATCACATTGTCTCAAAAAGGGGCAAAATGTAGACACCTAAAAATGGTCAACGCTTGCAGAATCATACTTTAACATTTGCGCATTGCCTCATTTTAGGTTTTTGCATCGTATTAACATTTTCTCCTATGTCACGCACTTGGTTTTTATCATTTGCGAGCATCGAGTCATTCTTCTACACTCTTCATTTGTCTCACTTTCAAATTAGGTCTTGTCAATAACAATTTTCAGTCATGATTTTGGTCAATCTTGTCAATCTCTTATCAACTTGTCAATCTCGTTAATTTTGCGATCGATTTGTCATCGATCCTTGTCCTCTTCAATCATGTCAGTTGGCACATATCAATTTGGTCTCTTTATCAATATTGGTCATTTTGTCAACCAATTTCAATTATTTATCAATAAAATCATTTATCAATTCAAAATCATGATTGAATCGACATCAAATCAATCTTACATCAAGACCTAATTGTCATCCTTGCATTGCTAATTTATCTTCTAGGGTTTCGTGATTTAATCATTTAACCTTGTTTGTCATTTCTCCCTTTAGGATTAATAAATTATTTATTTATCCTAAGTCTTCTCATTGCAATTAAATGTTCATTTAATTGTCTAATTATTCCTCTTTTTGTGAATTAATTAATAAATGACAAATTATTAATTAATTTACCTATTTCTTAATTCCTCTTTTTCTAATTTTCTAATTTTCTAATTCTTAATTTCAATTTCCTCCTATTTCTCTCCTAAATTCATGGAAATGACATGTCAATTTGTCATAATTTGTCATAATTGACAATCAATCAATTTTTGACATAGAAGTTGTCATAATTTGTCATAAATTATCAATCAACAAATTTGCATAGAAAGTGCATAATTTGTCATAATTTGTCATAATTGACATAATTGATTTGCAATTTCCATTTGAATTGAATCATGCTAATCTTGTCATCTCTCCAATTTTTCTATAAATTGGATAAATTTCTTAATCAAATCCCTTGATTCTTGATCCCTAATCAGACTATCGAATTTCTAATCAAACACGCTTCGAGTACTTTTGAGCAATTTTCTTACCTACTTGCTTTCAATCATGTATGTACACTTGTAGGTGAGATCCACAACCAAACTATTTGAAGAGGAAAGAAGAACAATGGAGCCGCATGAAGGAAGCATTCATATCCACATCTGGTTTGCATAGTATTTACTTTGAATGTTTTGTCTTTATGTCTTTATTGGATGTGTTTAGGATAGATCATTGCAATGAGCTTTCGTGATTGAGCTAATGATTAGTATTTTGATACTTGCTTTGATGATTTCTGAATTCCTAACGTACAATCTCAATGTTCCTATACTGGTAGAAGCTGCAGTAAGAGAAGAAGAAGAAGTAAGTGAAGAAGAAGAAGAAAAGATAGCAGATTAGGCCAGAGTCATTCCTAGATATGTAAAGCTACATCATGATTTGAAGTAAATCATAGGAGTTTAAAATGAAGGGATACTCACAAGAAGAAAAGTGAAGGAGAACTCTTGCATGATTTCTGAATTTGAACCCAAAACTTCCAGAGAAGCTCTTACAGATGAAGACTGGATTAAAGCAATGGAAGAGGAGCTAGACCAGATAGAAAAGAATGCAACATGGTCTTTGGTGCCCAAACCAAAATATAAAAATGTCATATGTATTGAATGGGTCTTCAGGAATAAGCTGAATGAAGAAGGTACAGTTGTAAGGGACAAGGCTAGGCTTGTCTGCAAGGGATATGCTTAGGAGGAGGGAGAAGACTATTGAGAAACCTTTTCTCCTATGGCTAGACTAGAAGGTGTTCTCATGCTATTTGCATTTACAACATTTAAGGGATTTAAGGTTTATCAGATGGATGTGAAGTCTCATTTTTTGAATGGAATCCTTGAAGAGGATGTGTATATAGAGCAACCAAAAGGGTTTGCCTTATCAGAAGATAGTGACATGGTGTGTAGATTACACAAAGCCCTGTATGCACTAAAACAAGCACCTAGGGCATGGTATGAAAGATTACACTCTCATCTTATGAAGATAACAACATCTACTTGAAATAAGAAGGTGATCAGATTCTGATCTATGAAGTGTTTGTGGATGACATAATCTTTGGAGGAGATGATAAAATGAGTCATGCATTTGTAGATGAAATGAAGAAAGATTTTGAGATGTCTCTAATAGGAGAGATAAAGTTCTTCATTTGTTTACAGATTCAACAAATTAAAGAGGGTATCTTTATTACCCAGTCCAAGTATGTCAAAGAGGTATTGAAGACTTTTGGCATAGAGGAAAGAGAATCGGTTGGTACATCGATGGTGACTGGCTATAAACTGATTAAGGAAGATGATTCAACATTGATGAATGAAAAGGAGTATTGGTTAATGATCGGTAAGCTGCACTATATGGTGCACAGCAGACCAGATATTGCTCATGCAATGGGCATAGTAGCTCATTTTCATAAGTGTCCAAGAGAATCCCACTTGGTAGCTGTCAAGAGGATTCTTAGATATCTGAAAGGAACAGTAGATTATGGATTGTGGTATCCATATAATGGTGACTATAATCTCAAAGTATAAACTGATTTTGATTGGGCAGGTAATGTGGACAACTGAATGAGAACAATCGGTGGAGAGTTATTTCTCGGTGGAAGATTAGTATCATGGACAAGTAAGAAGCAGAGTTGTATTTCCCAGTCTACAACTAAAGCAGAATATCTGGCAACATTTTATGAACTGCACTCAAGCAATCTGGATGAAACATGTATTGGAAGGTTTCAAAGTACTTGTATCTAAATCGGTGAATATATTTTGTGACAAAACAAGTGCAATAAATATTTCCAAGAATCTGGTATTGCATGCTATAACTAAGCACATTGAGCTTAAATATCACTTCTTGAGAGAGAAAGTTCAGAATAAGGAGGTTGTACTACAACATGTTTCCAGTAAGGAGTAACTAGCAAATATATTTACTAAGCCCTTACCAAAGACTACATTTACCTATTTAAGAGGTGAATTAGGGATTTTGCCCCTTCATGAAATCAGCTAAAAGTTGTGTGCTCCGCATCAGTCAAGTACTACAGTGTCAAATATTTTAGGATTGATGTGTTGATGGATGCTACTCCATAAGGGGAGCAACATAGTGGAGTATGGAAGCTTATGCCTCCACTTTGGCATTGTTGTCAAAGGAGGAGAATATATCTAATGTATGGGGAGAAGATATCTAATGATGAAGATACATTGGTCTATAATATTTTCAGTTACAACACTACACTGAGTATTGCCATCAATGCCAAAGGGGGAGATTGTTAGATATTGTTGGCATATGATGAACCGGCATGTTGATATGATGATAATATATGTTTCCATTGATTTCAATAGGTTCAAGTGAACCAGTATGAAGAGGTATGAGGAGATGCAGTGAACCGGTGTTAGGGTTTCATTAAGTGTGACTACCAGTTGATAGTCTCAGCTCTAGGGTTATCGGTTTGGTGATCTAGCTTGTGCAATACAATCGGTGATACTCTGTGATGAGTTAGCTAAGAGATATGAGTGAGATCAAGGTGCCACATCATCCTTTTGTGCATAAAGGATTTCCTTGAGGATCTTGCATGAGAAGATCGATTGCATTTGAAGTTTACCTTGAGAATGATCATTCCTCTTGGCAATATGAGAAGAGAGCGTGATGGGTTACTGATTCCCATGTGCAATAAAGAATGAATGATACAGATTGTCTTGTGATCTGTTTGAAATCATAATACTCCATGCAATGTGTTTGGACGGTCAGGATTAGACAGCCTGTGTTGTTAACCTAAGATGCTTAGGATTTAGGGTTTATACTACCGACCTAACTATTGTCTATAAGGTCGATGATGTTTGTTATTGTAAAGTTGTTGGAAAAAGTTGTACATGTATCCAAGTGATGAGATACTTGCCAGACCAGTAAGTAAAGAATTGCAGTGTGATTGTAGAGTAGAGGAACTAAAAAGGATCTACCTTGGCATGTAGTGTTGTTATCAGATCAAAGGTTTTACCTGTTGTCTTCTAATCATTTCAATAGTTGGAAAATCCCTTTACCGGGTAGCTTTAATAGGCTTATTGTAAAACCTTTAACCAGGTGACTCAAGATCATTGAGTTCTTGAAATCCTCTAGCATGGTAACCTTTAACAGGGTTTCAACCTTTAATAGGGTATATAGCCATCCCTTAACCAAGTGATCTCTAATAGGATCGGTTCCTAACATAACCTTATTGTAAAGTCTTTAACCAGACTAGACTCCTAATAGAGCGAACTTCAAAAGAGTTCAAAAACAAGCTTGTGGCTATTCATTCCAACCATGGTTTTTCCCATTTGGGTTTCCATGTGAAAAATTTGTGTGTTATGTGTTATGCATTTTTCATGTGATGTGTATGTATTATTTCGTTTAAAAATTATGCATGCAAAGTTATTAGGTTATGGTATTACTAGTATACCACATGCATATGTTTATGGGTGAAGTTGTTATCAAGTATTAAATGTAGTTGAAGTGTTCAGACTTCTCAGTTTATGTTTTCTGATGTCTTACTATGTTTAACTGGTATTGCCATGGTTAAGTTGAGTAATGATGACAATCAGTTGATATTGTTTTAACTTGATAAGTTGCGGAGAAAGTTTTTGCCTGTACCGATTCACCCCCCCTTCTCAGTACTAGTTAGGGTATCTGGTGTTCATCATTATTCATCATAAATGTCACCTGCCCAATCTAAATCAACATAACCATGAATATGGAGGGAAATTTTTTGTATCATATCAAATTACCATGATAACACAAAGAATACTTTGGGTTACCATTAAAATATATAAAGACTCTTTTAGCTATATCTCAATGAACTCTACTAGGATTAGACATATATCTATAAATAGATCCCACTACTTGGGAAATGTATGGTGTAGTGGAGATCATGACATACATCAAACTTCCAACTACACTCTGGTAAGGCACTCTTCTCGTGTCTTCCATTTCTTATGGGTATGTAGGACAATCTAAAACAAATAACTTTGTTCCAACTATAAAGGGAACACATAATGGTCTAAAATTCTACATGTTAAACCTTTGTAAAACTGAATTCAAATACTGTAAAGGTTGTGAAAATTGAGGGTTTCACCCATTAATATAGTAAAACCTCCATTTTTTGCTCAGGGTCTAGTAAATTAGGGATAAATGGAATTCGATAGAGCTAGCGTTGATAGATCTAGGTTTTGATCAGATTTTGAGGCTTTTGGATGTGGATCTTCTTTACCTTTAAATTTAATTCATTTAATTAATGTTTCTGAAATTAGGTTAAATGCATGTAAATTGAAGCAATTATGCATAAATAGCTAGTTGTAGTCATCAAATGGAGCCACAAACCTAGATCTAAGCAATATATGAAAGTTCTAATCTATTCCTAGAAGGTCAACCTGAATTGTCAGGATCATGACAGTGGTCACCTTGGTCCTCTAAACTTTTTGTCATCCAAAAGGGAAACCTGTTTGTCTCTACGAATAATGTCAATCCTAAAAAATTGCAACTTTGTACCTATTCCTACACACAATAGAGAAGATAGAATTATTGGGAATAGGGGTTTGACATTCTCTACGAATAATGTCAATCCTAAAAAATTGCAGCTTTGTACCTATTCCTACACACAATAGAGAAGATAGAATTATTGGGAATAGGGGTTTGCCTTAGGTCAAACCCTAGTTTTGGAATAAAACATGAAGTAGAATTGAAATGTAAATGAAGTATTGTAATGGAAATGTTTTTCTTTTGAGGGAAAGGCTGAAAATATTTGAAACACTAATGATATACCTTGTAATGAAGTTTTATTTGTCTTCACAAGGAAGGGTTTCATGTAGATAGTCTTCATAAAACATAGAACATGAATGTCATCTCCAATACTTGAATCTTGACTTTACTTCCACTCCAATGCTTTGAAGAAGACTAATTTCTTGCTCACTTGAATTTGCTTGATATAATTGAGGACTTGAATTTTTCGGATTGATAATGCTTGATTGATTTATTAAAATCAAATGGGTACACCTCCTTTTATACATGCTAGTCAAAAAACAAATTAATTTTTTGACATGAGCTAACACGGGATCTAGGTTCTCACCCAAATCATGTTACCATTATGAGGCCCTAAAATGGGTCCTTTGGGAGAGGACCAAGGTGTTGGGAGGCTTGGTCCTAGACATCAAGGCCCCAAGATCTTGGGGAAAGAAATGTAGATCATGAAATTTTGAACTTGATACATGGTGTGAATAGAATTAGGGATTCAATCAGGGCTTAGGGGATTAATTCCAAGCTAGGGTCCCAATTGAGGATAAAATTGTAAGTATAATTTAGGATACTACATTTAGCCCCCAATTTAGCAGGAGTATGAGACTAAGAATACTCTTGGCAAAGTACAAAGGTTTGCATTGAAAACTTTCATCAAGATAGCAAAGAGATAAGACACACTTAGCCCCCAAGGGTTTTTAGGATCTTACTACTTCAAATGTCAAGATAAAAGGGAAATCATAAGAGAGAGGAAAGAGAGAGATAGTAATGAATTCTAGCCTAGATGCTATTTTGGTAAGGTTCACTTACTATGAGATGAAAAAGAAAAATACTAAATTACAAAGCAACAAACTCAATTTGCAAAGTAACTTGAGTATCAAGACATGTGATAGTGTGTACATAAATTGAAATATTGAGTACAGTGTATGCCTCCATGTTAGAGTGATTGCATACACCTTATTGGGAGCAATTACTTTAAGGTAGCATACATGCATCCAAAATACAAGCATGTTACCACAATGTTATGCCCCTAAGGAAGGACAAACCAAAGGATAATGGTCACAAAACATTGAACACATAAAGGATCCATTAACTCTAGGGTAAGTATGCTCTTATGATAAATAATGTATATCATGAATATTTGTATTAAATTAACCTCATCCCCCAAAGGTAGTAGAAGAAAAATCAAAATTGAAGAAGGGAACATATGTCTCTTGAATCAACATAAAAGAGACCAAAAGAGATCTCAATGCTTTGCATTGTCCCTAGTTAGAAAACACAAGGGACAACAAATAGAAGAATTGAGATACAAATAGAAGAATGTTACAACATATTCATCTTATTAATTACCTTTCACCAATAGAGTGACAAGGGTCATCCAAAAAGAACCTAACATAACCAAAAAAGAACATCATTGGGGAAACACATCACGAACAAGTAAGAGAGGAGAGAGAATCTACGACACGAATGGAGCTAATCAGGAAAACAATCCACCTCCCAATCTTTTTGAACATTATTTCGGGAAGGTAGACAAGACGCAAGAGGATCAACTTTGAGTATAGTAGATGGAGCTATTGCAAGTTCCAAACAAGGACCATTCTCTAATGATGAGTCACTTTGTTTGTCACTAGGAGCTAGGATTAATGCTTTTGAAAATTGTTTAGACAAATCATTGTCAACATCAACAAGCTCATACATATCATAAGAATCATTAGAATCAAAATTGTTATCATGAACATTGTTATCATGAACATTATTTTCATCCATTTCTTCATCAAGATTAATAAAAATAGGATCTCTAATACGAATAGAACATGGACCATAATTTTTCTTAAGAACTTTTAATCTTGGTGATTTAGGTTGATCTTCCTCCCTAGGGTTAGGCAAAGGTTGGACAAATGAGACTCAGTCAACATATGGTGTCCTTGAGGAGGAAATAGGTTGATAATAAGGTTCACGAGCCTTAGAACAATGTCTCCATTGACATTCTCTCACACAATAGTTCCGTTTAGTTTTAGCCAAGGGTTGTGAACATTTTGGATCAATGGGCATAGGATTGTTCTCTTCCTTTAAAGGAGGAGGAATGGGAGAAGGTATACTAGGTTTAATAATAGGAGATATCGATACTTCCATTTCTAAGTCTAAGATGTAGGAGGAGAGATTGTGGCATATATGGTAGGAATAAAAGGTGTACGAAGGAGACTGGGTCCATCATGAGAAGGAAGAAAAAGGTCTAGGATCTCTAGGATTATTCAAAGATAAGATCATCTCATTCTTCCACTTTTGATAAGATAGAACAAGAGTATCACTTTGAGGCTTAAGAGGATCGTATTGTTTAGGCCAAAAGTATTCAAGGTTTACATATCCATGCCTCATTGAGGGTTGATACATCCTATGATTAATTGTTACAATTTTGTCATTATGAAGGAATTTTAGGCATTTATGAATAGTAGAAGGGTTTTCTTTGATGGAAGAGAGACATAGATGTCCCAACTTCACATGAAATTGATATGATGTAGGAATTATAGCAAAAATGACAGCTAAGAACTTAGTACCAATCTCAACAGGAAGAGTAATAGAACTAATAGTAGGGAAAAAGAAACTATCATACACCTTGACCACTACATCAGATTTATCATATGTTACTTGATGCAATTATAAAGTATAAATATATTTTTCAATGATCACATTCACCATACGCACTAGATCAATGAGCACAACTCATGAAAGTTTGTCTTTGATCTTCATAGTGATATATAGTGGACCATTAGGCACAAAAATAGTCTCACTAGGATCAAAGGTAATACATAGATCTTTAGGAGGTGTAGGTTTGTCAACGAGATTCACCACATTATTGGACTCAATATCAAGGTCATCGAGAGAATATATGAGAGGCTCATATTCAACCACATTAGTAGAATGGGAAGGTAAAGGATAAGTAAATATTTAGAGATTTTGATTAGGAGGGGCTATGGATTTGTTTCATTTGATATTCACACCAGCTACATATATGGTATTTTTATTATAAAGTCCTAAATATTACTCCTTAAAGTATAACACTTCTTTGTATATTAACTAGGCTGACAATGAAATTGGGAAAAGGATTTGGGATCATGATAAGGTGGAAAAGGTTTGGAGGTATCAATTTTCTTGATGGGAGTAAGTTTCAACATATTTTTATTTATCAATTGGATCAATATGCAATGAAAAGACGCAAAAAGAGGAGTAAATTCTTTTCTAAAGTACTTGGATAAAGGAGCCACACCTAATGTCATAGCGGCCACTTGAGTATTAATATTGTCATTATCTTGATGTATCCCTTGTTCGGTTTAAACTTCACAAAATTTTGTCAAGAACTTTTATTCTTATCAACCAGAGCCATTGAAAGAGATGGTTTGAATTGACTCGAAGCTGATAATTATGAAGCATTATGCACAACTACGTAAAGAAAGTAAACTTAGAAAGAAAAGCTTATCTAATCTAATGTCTTTTTGTAATTTAGCAATACAAATTCTTTGAACATATTGATTGGCCATAAGATAAGCAATTTGAGAATGCAAAATTTTATATCTACCAATAAACTCAATCAATTTTTCTTTATCACCTTTCTTACAATGAATCAAATCAGTCAAAGTACTTTTAGGACCAATATTATTGTGAAATTGTTGAATGAAATAATTATCTAATTTTCAAAATAATGTAATAGAAGAAGGAAGCAAAGAACAATACCATTCCAAAGCTTTATCCCTAAATATTTGAGTAAACAATTTAGTCATAAGTCTTTGATCATGAGTAAAGTCACTAAACAAAGTTTGAAATATTTCGGCACAAGTCAAAGGATCACTTCTTGCATTATAAAGCTCGAATTGAGGGACTTCCATATGTTTAGGAGGGACAACATGAATAATGTCATCGAATAATGGGCTCACTACATCACATGTGGGCACATTCAACTTGGATTGGGTAATGGAAGCCAACTATTGTTGTAGGGATGAAATAGTTTGGGCTAAGTTATTGATCGTTGTGTTGGTGGATGGATTGAAATTGGACATATTGGATTGTGATGGAGGAGTAACATTTTTTTTTATAGGTTGATGTTGAGAGTAAGGAGGTGGAACACTATTATATGTTGGTATGGGAGATGATTGGGTTACAAATGGAAGACTCGTAGAAGGAGGTATAAAAGAATTTGAATTAAACAATTTTCCCCCTTGACTAACATTTGTAGGATTAACATTTTGTGTGGATGTATTCATGATAGAATATGTGAATGTAGGCACACTAGGCAAGGATGTAGGCATAGAAACCAAATGGTTGACTTGAGTAGTGGTTTGAGTGTAACCAAGGATTTTTGGACAACTTTTAAGAGTCATGATATTAGTGTCAACAATATGAGAAAGGCCACAAAACAAATGAACACCGATTTTCTCACTTTGTACCATTATTTTTAATCCTTCAATCAATGAGATTGTCTCACTTTTTGGGTATTGTTAACTCATCCATTGTTGAAGATTTTCAAATTCATTATCAATTTTCTCTAATTGGTCAGTAGAAACCTTAGTGATTCATCCACATCATAAGAATTATGAAAAGAATGGGGATAAATGACATGATTTATTAGATTGGAGGAACCTCCAACATTCTCATGAAATAAGTTATCCAAATTAGGCTCCATATCCTTAGTAATTAAACCTTGGGAAGCCTTAATTCTATAGCTTCTTCTCACAAGAAAATTGCAGGTAGGACTAATGGTAACAAAACTCATGCATAAAGGAGGGAAATTTGAATTTGAAATTGAAAATTAGGATTAAACAATGCAAAATTTTATAAAAATGATTAATTAACCAATTGATTAAGCAATGTGATTTGTGAGTTTAAAAGATTAATGCTTCTATATCATAACATAGCATATCATAAAGATAAGATCTGTAAAGTAGATTTGAAAAATTATGTAACCCACAAGTAAATTTTAGAATTATAAATTAGGGTTTTTATAAATTGAACCACTAAATTTATGTAATTCAATTGAAAATGAGATATATAAGTGAAAATTTGAATTTTAAATTGCTTAAAAAATGAGATCTAAAATAATTAATCCAAAGTAAAAAACCCACAAGTTCAATTTTAGAATTAAAAATTAGGGTTTTTTTGTGAATTTAACCTCTAAATTTGTATAATTCAATTGAAAATTAAACTTGTAAATGTAAATTTGAGTTTGAAAATACATAAATACTCAGATTTTAGAACATAAATCAGAAATTAAAGTGTAAGATGTTGGGTTCACCAAAAATGTAAAGGTTGTGAAAAATCAAGGTTTCACCTATTAATGTAGTAAAATCACTATTTTTTCTTACATACCATTACATTAGGGGAAGATAGGATTTGATAGATCTAGCCTTGATAGATCTAGATTTTGATCAGATTCCAAGGGTTTTGGATGTGCCTCTTTGTTCCCTTTAGAATGAATTGATTTGATTAATGATGTTAAAATTAGGTTAAATATGTGTATATTGAATCAATTATGCATAAACAATGAGCTACAGTCATCAAAAAAAGCCACAAAGTTGGATCTAAGAAGTATGTGAATGTTCGGATATGTTACTAGAAGGTCAACCTAAATTGTTGGGACCATGGTGCCAGTCACCTTGGTCCTCCGAAATTTTTGCCATCCAAAATGGAACTTGTTCATCTCTGTGAATAATGTCAATCTTGAAAATTGCATCTTTGTACCTATTCCTACACATAGTAGAGAAGAGAAAATGGTTGGGAATAGGGGTTTGCCTTAGGTCAAACCCCGGTTTTGGAATAAACCATGAAATTGAATTGAAAAGTAAATGAAGTACTATAATGGAAAATGCTTTCCTTTTGAGGGAAAGGCTAAAAATGTCTGAAACACTAACGAAATACCTTTTAATGAATTTTTATTTATCTTCATAAGGAATTAGGGTTTCATGTAGATAGTATTCATAAAACATAGAACATGAATGTCATCTCCAATGCTTGAATCTTGACTTTACTTCTTCTCCAATTATTGAAAGAAGACTAATTTCTTGCTCACTTGAATTTCTTGGATGTAACTGAGGACTTGAATTTGTCGAATTGACAATGCTTGATTGATTTGTTAAAATGAGAGGGGTAGACCTCTTTTTATACATGCTAGTCAAAAAATAATTTAATTTTCTGACATGAGCTAACATGGGATCTACATTGCTTCTCAAATCATGATACCATTATGAGGCCCCAAAATGGGCCCTTTTGGTGAGGAACAAAGAATTGGGCACCCTAATCCTAGACATCAAGGTCCCAGGATCCTGGGGAAAAAAATGCAGATCATGAAATTTTGAACTTGATACATGGTGTGAGCAGAATCAGGTCCTCAATTAGGCCTTGGGGGACAAATGCCAAGGTGAGGGCCCAAGTGAGGACAAAATTGTAAGGGAGTACAATTTAGGATGCTACAAATACTTACTCTAGCCTAGCCAAAACTTTCTATTCACTTTATCTCTTCTAATTTTCATCCCAAATATGTGTTTGATTTCACCAAGATCTTCCATCTCAAACTTAACAAAAAGTTGGGACAAAGTCATACATTTCCCTTTACCAATGAATAACATATCATCAACATATAATTCAATGTATAATAAATGATCACCATCAAATTTATAATAAAGATGGTGATATAATTTAGAATGCTCAAATCCCAAGCCTAACATATATATATCAAATTTTTGATACCATATCCTAAGACTTTATTTAAGATCATACAAAAATTTATTCAATTTACAAACCAAAATAATTTTAGCTTGTACCACATAGTGCTATATCTATGTTATATAAGTATCCTCCTCCAAATCACTATGAAGGAAAGTAGTTTTCACATCTATTTTCTCAACCTCTAAATCATAAGTAGCAACAATAGATTGAAAAAATATAATGGATGTTATTTTTGGAACAAGATAAAATATCTCACCATATTCAACACCCTCAACCTGAGAGTGGCATTTTACAACCAACCTTGCTTTATACTTATCAATACCTCCATCTACACCAATATTTTCCTTAAACAACCATTTGCAAACCAATAGATTTATGTCCTTCAGGAAATGGTACAAGATCCCATGTATAATTCTTTTTCAAAGCTTTCATTTCTTCATTGATGCCAATATTGTAGAATTCTACATCATTCATACCTAATGCCTCTTCTACAAATCTAGGTTCATCCACATTAGTATTCATAGAAAAAATACATCTCTAATCATCAGGTGAATACCTTTCTGGTGGTTTTCTATGTCTTCTAGACCTTCAAAAAATATGAGTTGGAGGTTATTCCAAGTCTTATGAAGATTTAGAACTAGATGATCTCTCCTCAACTTCTTGCCTAGATCTAGGGGTCTTGATTCAACTCTTTCAAGTGTAGAGGGAAATTGAATCACATTTACCTGTTTAGTTTGTTTTGCCTACAATGTAAGAGTTTAAGGAGGCTTAATTTCTCTAAAAATAACACTTCTACTATGTATTACCTTTTGTGCAATAGGATCCCAATGCTTGTATCATTTTAGCCAGTAACTATATCTGATAAAGATAATTTCACAACCTTTTTCTCCAATTTTGTTCACTTCTCCTTTGGCACATGTGCATATGCCTCACAACCAAAAACTATGGTAGAGGGTTTTTTTAGCTTGGCTTGAGCCCAGAAGAGGTCACAAGAGGGACCTCCTCCCCATCCATCACTCTTCTTCTTATTTCTTTGTACAACCACCTTATCTCCCCATCACCTTTTCTCTCTAGTCGAGCCACCTGCACATCCACACTGATGGACCCACCTAAGCATGAGTGTCTATATGAGCCAAGTGAGGATTTGAACCTTGGTTGCACCATTAACAGTCCAACCACTTAGCCATCCCACCATAAGATGATCCCCAAGTTGTCTTTTTTCTATTAATGCCACAATATTTACATAATCTATAAAAATAATTAGAGAAAAATTCACCGCCATTATTAGTCGACAAACATTTTGTTTTCTTTCTAATTTGCAACTCAACCATTTCTTTAAATTATTTCAATCAACTGTAAACTTCATATTTACTCTTTAGAAAATATACCCACATACTTCTACTAAAATAATCAATAAGTGAAACATAATATGTGGATTTTTCAATGGAAGGAACATCTACAAGACCACATGCATCAAATTGAATAAAGGCCAACTCACCACAAGATTTATGAGAACTTGAGTAAAATTAAATGTGCCTTTATTTTCCACAAATTTAATACCCATTGAAATCAAAATCATGATTATAATTATTCAAACCTTCAACAATATTTTTATTTTTCAAGGTCCTTAGACCCAATTCTTCAATGTGGCCAAGTCTTTGGTGCCATAACATAGTCTTGTTTATAGGTAACTTTACTACAGGAAAAATAGCACTCTTAGGTACCCAAAAGCCATTTCCATCTACTAAAGGTGAAACCCTCACATCTTTCAACTAATTATCCACATATTTATTTTTCATAGAATTTATATTACACTCAATAGTGTATGCTTATAGCTTATACAATGTGCCAAATATGACACCTTTAGTAATGACCATAATGCCTCCAACCATTTTACATCTTGCATTAGAAAAGACTATCTGGACACCTGCATCTATAAATTTGTTGATAGATAATAGATTTTGTTTTAGTCCACGGATATGCAACACCACTAATCTGATTTACTCTACCATGAGGAAACCCGATTCTAACTTTACCAAGATTAATAATATCTAAATGAGAAACACCCAAGTACACCTTAGCTCCATTAAAGTCTTCATATTCCAAAAATTGGTATCTATTGCAATGTTAGATCCAACAGGTACTGAGAGGGGAGGGGTGAATCAATACATTACCATTTTTTTCTAATTGAAACTTTAGCTTTAAATATGAACTAATTAACCATTCACCAATGTACACAATTACTGTAGAAGATTAAGCATGCATGAAAAGATACACAAAGACACACAGATTTATCTTGTGGAAACCCAATAGGGAGAAAACAATGGTGTGAGTAGGAAATCACAAAATTTGTACTCTTCTGGAGTATGCCCAGTGAAGAGCCATCCCTGTTAGGAGATTACAAAGACACTAGTTAGGTGCCACATGGTTAAGGGATTTTCATGAAGGTCAGTTAGTGCCTTTATCCTGTTAAAAGAAGCCTGGTTAAAGGACTTAGAACATCAGTTAAGATGTTACCCAGTTAAGGGATTTATACAATGGGACCTATTAAAGTCCACTAGTTAAGGGATTTATATTATAGTCATTTCAAAACAACAGATAAAATGATTAGATACATAAAGCTACACATTAGCCTGATCAGATCACAATTAGTCATCAGTCTTGGTCTGCATCAATTGTGCCTATCCTTCACAACTTTGCCTTCTACTATTTTATTGATACTTGAATCCTGCACTACCAGTCCTCTGTCACCTGAGTCACTGCTCTGTGAAACCCCACTCTACCAGTCTTCTGTCACTTGGCTCTATATGCTCTTAAACTCCCCTTGTGTTCTTTTTCACATTTAACTTCAATCACCTTGACAACACACTTCTCAGGAATGAGATTTGCGTATTTATATATCCTTAAGTTTTTCGCCAACTTTTCCCTCCAAAACATACCTTTCAAAATTCTGTTGTCAAGCCTTAAAATGCACTTCTAGAATCATGTAGGAATCTCTGTCAATTTTTTCAAACATGTCGATATGTCCGTTGGTTGATTGAGAGAAGACTTCCAATTTAGTTGATTGTAACTGAACGTTACCAGTCTATCGGTTACCGACTTTTCCGATGAAACAATCAGTACCTTGACTAGCTAATTTCTTCTAGTGTACCAGTTTAGTCATTGCTTAGCCGGTGGATGCCTTATTGATCTACTCACCTCTACCTAATCACCTTGTTTCTTGTCAATCTACTACTTGATGGTCTACTACTTATCGGTATACTTACTGTCTACCAGTTTACTCACTGCCCAATCTTACTATCTGCCTATTTACTCACTGCCTAGTTTGCTTGCTCCTTAAGGATTGGGAAGACTAAGGAGATGATGTTGCCAACAATGACAACCATATTATTTACCGGTCATACAAAATTGCATCAGAATTCCAACAAACTCCCCCTTTGGCATTGGTAGCAAATTCTATAAACTATTGAGTCGGTCCCATCTGCTGTGTCGGTCCCATGGTCCCTATTCTTGAAAAGACTCCATAGAAGAAAAATTCCCCCTTTTGCCATCAATGGAAAAAACTATCCAAGATGATTTTTCAAAATAAAGCAAAAATCTCTTTGAAGGTTTCTTGAGCCACTTTTAAGGAAGATTCCCATGAAGATTGAATTTTTTTCATGGTAGTAAAGTGGCCATGTAATACTACAATGGAGACCTCAATATCGTCAATTGTCTTGCAGTCTGATGCATTATTTAGGTGCTCTTCCTCTTTAATGTTCAATTGCATGAAGTCTATAATTGGTGCTAAATAGAACTGAAGCTCTAACATGCTAAGACTTCTTTTGTCTTCTTCATCTTTCAACTTTCTGAGTTGATGATTGAGCATTTTGATTTTTCCAGTGAAAGTTGATGTTGAACTACTAAGAGGATCAAATGAGATTACCAGATCCTGTATCTACTTTTGAATCTGATTTATGTTATCATCCAAATATTTGATTAAGACAATAAAGTTTGAAGATTTCAATAGGAGTTGACCAACTTGTTGTAGTGTGGTCTTAACTTCTTTAGTTCTGGTTGATAGAGCAACTTTGCTAGCTGATATCTTCTCCATTAGGTTATCTTTTCACTTAGATTCATATTGTCTTATTACAACCTTCTCTAGATCGGTTGCCTCTGAACTTATTGCTTTGACCAGAGTATTCAACTGATCAATAATGGGTGCAGTATTATCAACTACAATGTCCGATATGAGATCAAAGAGATTTGTTTTGGCTGAGGTGAGGATTCTTGCTTCTTTTTCTTTTCTCTTAGTTTTACCTTCTCAGCTTGGATTCTCAATTTTTCTGAGACTTTCATCAACTATTTTGGGGTCATCTTCTTTATATCTATAACTGAAACACCTTGTTCTTCTTCCTCTATTCCTTCTTTGATTTTTGAGGGTTCAACTTATGAGCTAGTTGTTGTGACAATTCTTACCTTTTCCTTTACATTTGCCTTGTCTAAGTCTAATTTTCTTTTCACCAAAGGGGTATCCAACACTACAGTGTTATCTTTTATCTTCTCTTCCTCTTTTCCTTCCTCTTCTTTCTTCTCTTCCTCTTTTCTTTCCTTTGATTTATTTTCTTCCTCTTTGCCTTCCTCTATTTTGCTTTCTTCCTTATTTCCTTATTTTGTTCTCTTCTCTTCCTCTATCTTCTTTTCTTCCTCTTTTCCTTCTTGAGAGAGATTAGGATCTGGTGCTGGTAAGTTTCTGTGAGGTGTATCCTCATAAGGAATTTCTTCAACTAACACTTCATCTTGACCTAACAATTTAGTTTTATTGGCTTCCTCTACTGGTGAAGTATGAACTAGTTGTTGAATACCTATTGTTAGATTGGAAATGTCTGACATAACATCTCATATGATATCCTCAACAAAGAATGTATTGAATCCTTTAGTGGAGTCTTTAGCTTTCCCTTTATCAAGGACAACTGCCCCTTTGTCTTTTTTAGTTTCTTGTTCAATTTCTTCTTCAACCTTCTTTTGTTGATCCTTAATTTCATTCCATAGGGCAACACCTTCAGCGTGCACTTCTCTAATTTCACCTACTACCACTCTTCCAGTTCTATTCCTTATCTTAAAATGTTGAATGCATGCTTCAGCCACCAGTGAAGCTTGATCAAAATAGAATTCATGTTGCACTTCCATGAGAGATTTTATTTTGAGCTCTTTTTCAATAGCTAGAGAAGACTTCCATCTTCCTTCAATTTTATCCAGCAAATCTGATTGAAAAAAGCCATACAATTCACGGGGAGTTCTACAAAAGGTGTGCAAGTTCCAGATCAAAGATTCCTCAAGTTTCCTCTTGTCTTCATCATTACTAAGAGAATATATCCTTCCAACACTGGACAAACCTCCAAATTCTTTTATGCCATGCACCATCTCATCAATTGTTGGAGTTTTATTCCTTTGACTTCTTCTAACCTCTATTACTTCCACATCTGACCCAATGTCACCTTCTTTCTTATCCTCTTTAATTTTTGGATCACTCTTCCTCTTTCTAGTGTAATTTACTCCTACCGATCTATCTTTGTTTGGTGAAGATACCGAAGTACCTGGATTCTTTTCCTTTGTGTATGTTGTTGATTTAGTTGTTGCAGTGCCCTTTGGTTTTGTTTTTATCACTTTCTTCTTTTCACTAGTAGTTCTTCATCTTTGGTAGGTATGACCCTTGCTTTCTCACTCGCACTGATGGAGGTAGTGGCATTGGATGCTTCACCTCCATATTTCTTGTCAAGGATATCTATCATTTTCTTTACTTTTCTTTTAATGATAGGCACCTAAAGTTCTTGTTTTATTTTAGAACTTGCCTCCTCATATTTTCCAAACCTCTTTGCCTTCAAATATACCAATTTAGATAGAAGCATATTGATATGAATTTTAACCAGATCTACTAAAACTTCATATCCCATAGGTGGAACCCAAAAAGTTCCAGGTTCAATTGCTTGGATAATACAACAATTTGTATCTACAAGAAAACAAATGTTGTTCTTGTATTTCTGCACTATTCTGGTTGGAATTCTTTCCCTCTTGTGCATTCTAGTTTGGAATTCTTTGAAACAACCCCACATTGATTCCCCAAAATTATCTCCTAGATCCCAAATCATTTCACCTATCTGAACCATGATAGGTTTCTCCTGTGACCATACTACATTACCCTTACCGGGAAAGTATTTTACCACATAGAAGAATATACATACGAGTAGAGATCCATATTTGAAGGATTTCTTCTTATCCTTCTTTATTCTTTCCATGTTCATCATGAACTGCCTTTGAATCATCTTGCATATATCATATGTTGCATCTTCTTTGATAATGTAGTATTCAGCATGGATGGCACTGCTCGACACATTGTTCATCTAACTTGATTGATATACCCTGTAAACCAACACTGCAGAGGCAAATCTTACTTGAGCATCCTCAATATGAGTGATAGTCATTGTTTGACTATCACACTAGTATTTGGTTAACTGGATGACTTCATTTCATGAAATCATTTGTAGGGTTAATGCTTCACTGATAGCACTGAACCTAGTCACTCTATTATCATTGTTTAAAATTCAGGGTGATTTCTCTTTTCAATCCTTTGAATTTTGGGCTTTCATGGCTTCATTATACGTCTGAGGGTTATTTGTCTAAGGGTTTAGGGTTTTTGCAAATTTACCTTTTTCATCTTGAAAACCCTGCATTCTATTTTCATGTTACCTTTTTCCACTTAAATACAAGGGTCAGTCCATCATTAGAAGGGGGATCCCTTCTTAGGTCTTTGCTTTGGCGAGATATAAAATTCTTTTGATAAGTGCCTTTTTCCTAAGTCTTATTTCATTTTATTAATGTACCAGGTTTTGTAATGTTCATGCAAGTTTTGGTGGATCCAACAACAGGCACTATTTCACGATGAGAAGATGCACGAAGTTTACCTTTCGTGAAGTAGCAAAAAAGTGGTGGGCCTGAGTAAAGCAGTCACGGTGAAGGCTAAAGGTCAAGTATCTTATTGTTGATCCAACGGTTGGTGTTGTTTCACATTGCAAAGATGTGTGAAGTTTATCCTTCGCGAAGCAGTGAAAGGATGGTGGGCCCGATAGGTAAGCGGATCCCTTGGTTAAAGGTCGAACATCTTTGACATGATCTAGCAGTTGGCATTGTTTCGCAATGAAAAGCTATGAGAAGTTTATCCTTCACGAAGCAACAAAAAGGTAGTGGGCCCGGCAGGAAGGGTGGCTTGTAAGGTAAAGAATGTGCATCTTGAAGAAGATCTGATGTCGTGCGTTGTTTTGCAACCCGAAGTAAAACAAATTTTACTCTTCGCGAAATAGCAAAACAAAGCTAGCTCTGATGTGGCAGTTTAGGTGGCAATACAATTTGAGGCATGATTGAGAAATAAAGTGTTTTGTCAAGGGGACATGTGGCTCCAATTGGATTTCAGGATCAGTCAATTTGAAAAGGTGGTGGTGTGGGTAAAATTTATGGTACGGTGAAACATGTGGCAGTTCGGATGTGGCAACTAGCCAATCGCTCAAACAAATAAGTGATAGCCATGTGGAAGATACATAAAGGAGGTTTGTAGATGATTGAGTTTGCTAAGAGGGCCCACTTCGAAGACTAAAGACCAATCAACTTGAAGTTGATTGCAGATCGAGTGTTATTTTGCATGGTGAAGATGCGAGATATTTACCTTTTGCAAAGCAGCAAAAAACCACTAGCAGTGGTTGTCATAGTTGGTTGAAAAGATAGGCAGTTGCGGTGAGAGATAATGGTCAAGCAGTTAGTTGATGATCCAATGGTCCACACTGTTTCACATGGTGAAGATGCGAGATGTTTACCTTTCGTGAAGCAGTGAAAAAGGGGTGGGGCCCATTTTTAAAAGGGGATGATGCAAGTAAGGTAAAGAACATGCACATCTTTCATGATCCTACGGTTGTTGTTGTTTCATGATGAAAAGATGCATGAAGTTTACTCTTCACGAAGCAGCAAAAAGGAAAAACATTTAGAAAATTTATGTGATCCGTTGGAGCCATTTTTTAATTCAATTATGAATTAATTATTGAAGCATGTGGCTTAATTATTTCTAATCAATGCTTAGTTGTCATAATACTTCACATCAGTTGATATTTCAGCATCAATTCAAAGAATCTTGTAGAGGAACCAATGCACAGAGCAAATTTCTTCAGGTAACAAGTAAGTTTCTGCAAATAGCTTGTCAGTTACAGTTGAATTGTTATCATGAGGTGCTTAATTTCTCAAAAGTCTATATAAGATTCAATTGAAATAAAATTGTAATTCTGAGATGGCACCACAAAGAGATTTCATAGGGAAGGTTAATTATTAGGAGAGAGCCATTTGTGATGACCTTTTAGAGTAGTTGACTGGGTCCAATAATGCTTGATGGCCTATATGATAAAGGGAGCTGGTTGAGGGATCCCCAAATAGGAATATCAGGTTTGGGACTTTTCAAAGTGGGTTTTAGCCAGAGAAATTCCCCTATTCCTATGAATAGTGTATGAGAACTAGATGTTGGGAAGCTCATAGTCCCTAGGGTTTTCATGGATGTGGACCTATTAACCCAAATTGCAAATAACTATGACCCCAATACTCGAACAATAAAGAATGTAAATGGTGGGTCTCTAATTGAGATAAATGATGATGAGTTTAGGAAAGTGTTTAGACTTAGTGAGGTTTCAAATTATTTAGAGCCCATTAATTTTGAAACACTTGCACAGGTCTATAATGCACATAGAGACCACCTCAAAAATGGCCCCTTGAAGGAATTTTTTGCCAAAATAGGAGGATTAAAAGTTGTAGGCCCTAGCACCATGGAACTGTTTTCATTAAACTTGTTCACTTTGAGGGCTAAAGGGTTGTATTGGTCCTTATGTCAAATTTTTGGGGAGGATGTAGAAACCACTATGCCAACCCACTACATGCTCATGATAGCACAAATTTTGAACCCATCCCTGGCAGTAACTTTTGATTTTGCACCTTATCTCACTAATGCCATTCATGAGGGATTGATGGGGATAAAAAATGCTAAGGTGGATAGACCTTTTGGATGGTACTCTCTCCTCATGCACATGTTTATATTTAAAGGTGCTGAATATTTTTCTAATGAAATGGACCTGATCAAGGAAAAGGATGGTGAGGAGATGCCAGTTCAGTTGTGGAGCACAATTTTGTCTTGGGAGAAAGAACATGCAAGTTACCTAAAGTTTGATAGATGTTTTGCATCTAGGCTTAGAATCCTTTTGTGCCCACAGAACCCTAGAATTCCTAAAGCTCTCCTTGAATTCCTTAGGCCTAAGCAATTTGCTAGAGATGTAAAGATTATACATAATTGGGGTGGCATATAACTGTACCCTATCTCCACTATGTTCAGAGTGTTCGATTTCAGAGGAACTCCATATTTTCTCCCCTATCAAGTCCCATTGAAGATAGGAATTGCAGAGGTCCTAAGGTAAATTGGAGGTTTGCAAGAAGCAAGATTGACAAATAGGGGGAAAGGAACAATTTTCCCAACTGTCACCATAGCACATCAGTTTGTAATCACCAAGTGTGGTTGGACACATTTTGATGATTTCTTTTGGCCATATAGGTTGTCTACTATAGTGGCAAGATTTGTTGACCCTAAAGATTTCTTTAATGGTATGTTTAAGAAGAGAGCCATATGTAGAGGTAAGGCACACCAGTTCCATTTCCCTAAGGATTTAATAAGGAATGAGTTCAATCTTGTTGAGCAAGAAGTTAGGAAAGAAAAATGGCTAGCTTTCAAGAAGATTTTGGATTTCATTCATTATTTTGATAGTAGTTATGATCCCCTGGTTAGTTTTAATCCTTTTCAGGAAAAGATTAAATTTTTGATAGATTACTTTCAGGATCTAATGCAAACCTTGAAGGAAAAGAAGGAGGTTGTGATGAAAGCTGATCCTGAAAAGGCCAATTGGCTTCAGAAAACCCTTCCTTATCCAAGGTGATCTCCCTAGGAAAATACACAGTGCAGAAAAGGTCAAAGTACAGTGTACTGATGCCAATAAGGGAAGAGCCTTCTACTTCAAAAGGTAAAAGAGCATTAGAAGATATAGTTGATATTCAAGACTCTCCTAAAAGGAAAAGGGTAGGGAAAGAGGTACAAACAAATGAGCCTTTGTATTCTCCATCTCAATCCCCAATCCATGTAGAGGATGAACATGTAGTAGCAGAACAACTATTGTAATTAGGAATCTTTGGGGAAATTTCCCTCACTTATGAGGAGTTTCAAGAAGGAATGCCTGAGGAGCCGACAAGTGCCCAAATGGACCTAACTGCAGAGGACTTCATAGGAAAATAAATGGACCCTGTCATTAAGCAGGCCAGTGAAGAATTTTTGGCAGATGATAGCTTCATCAAAATAGGGTCCTTCTAGTAGTTTGTCTGGAGGAGAAATATAGGACAGTTCAAGGCAAGATGTGAGAAAAGAAAAAATGAGAATCCTCAGAAAGATGCATCTATAGTTGAAGCAGACATAAAGCAAGAAATGTTGATAGAATTTGGGAACATCACCCCAGAACAAGGGAGGAAAAATAATTGCAGAAATAGGAGTTTTGATTCTCCCTGAATGGGATATAGAAGATTCATTAGTGCTTGAGGCCATGAGGAAGGAGAAAAAGCCTCTAGACGGAATAACATACAACAATGATCATGCTGCTTTAGTTATGTGGTCACTGAAGAGGGAAGAGAATAAAAAGAGGAAAAACACCTCAGAATCAAGGTATCTTAGAGGTATGATTGTGAAGAGGATAAAAGACACAAGGGTAGTGGAGGCTGCTAGCACAATCTTGGAATCTAGAAAAATTCAACATGGTCATGGCTGAGAAAGAGGCAAAAGAAAAGGCAGACCTCCAAGTCAAGCTAGAGGTAATCCTAAGAGTCTATAATGGAGCCCAAGCTGAAATAGCTCAAAGGGATAGTGTGATTGGCAAATTGAAGAATCAAATGGTAGGGCAATATCATCAAGGTGAGTCTTCTACTTTGATGATTGCCTCTTCTCTAGCCAAACCTCCCTTTGCCAGTCCCATCATTGAGTTTCCCTTGTCCCCTGTAAACCCCGGTTTCCAATCCACTGAATCTATTTAAGATGAAATGGAGAAATTGAAGTAGGATCAAGCTATATATGCTAATAAATATGAGGAAAAAATTAGGGGCACAATTTTGAAGTTTGCTGACAAAGTAGGAGCTTCTATTATATACATATATATGAAAAGAGTTGTAAGCATGTTGAATGATTTGAAGGAGGACAAGGCTACTCTGGAGCCAATTTTAAATAAGTGGATGGCAAGGGAAGCAGATTTGGAACTTATGTGTTCATCCTATGAAGAGGCAGAGGATAATGCCAATATTAAATCCACATGTGAATTAGTTAAAGTTATGTCTAGGTTAACAGAAGAAAGAGCTGGTTTAGAAAGAAAGGCCAACCTGTATAGAAAAGAATATGCTAACTAGAAGTTTGAACTATTTTGTGGAGTTTTTTTTAGTTCAAGTTAGTTGAAAGATGAAAAGTTATGGCTTGATGAGCTAGGACAAAAATTGTCCCAACAGATAAATGAAGTCATCAATTCAGATGACACATCTTTATTTATTCAAACAATTGAAGAAATTGAAAAAATAAAGTCACATTATAGTTTTTTGGAGGCTGAGGTCAAGCAGTTAAGAAGCACTTGGGAAAGATTGAATAAATTGAAGAAGAAAATTATTAGTTACTCTTGGACCAATGATGACGTGTTTTAGGGATGGAAAGACAAATATGGTTCATAAGAAGTAGAGGATCAATAATAATCAACTGATGCTGCAATGTTGTAACAACCTTTAGGAAGTTAGGGATGAAGGTTATTTGTAACTTCTTTCAAAAGGGAATTATGGTTGTAACAAATTGTTCCTAGGTAAGTTCGAAGCTTGTTTGCATCTGTATTATTATAAATGGATACTGGGACTATTGAAAGAATCATCACAAGAATTTGTAAGAAAACTCTATCAAAATATATATAGGGTTTTCTGGTTTTTCAGAAAATACCTTGAGTTATGTATGATTTTTTGAAAATGGATAATAATATATAGATCAGATAGTTTTGAGCTCATATCTCTTTTGTCTTCTTGTATGCATTCGTTGATTTACTGGTTTCTTTTAAATAATCTAGGGTTATTTGATTGAAATGGGACTACAAAGCAATTTTATAGACATGTTTTTAGGCTTTTCTCTCTAGGAGAGAAATTAAATATACGTGAAATCTCTTTGTTAGTAAATCAATAGTTTTCTGCTTGAATTTGATAAACGGTTTTAGCATAAAGGAAAAACTTATATATATGTCAAGCATATATTAGGTTGATGAAGTAGGAGTGATAAGATGTATGTGAATGTCCAGATTCAGAACTTTTTATGTAGTTTGGGGGACTCTGTAGCCCGAATAAGGTAGTGATATCATTTGTGGAGTTCTTTCTAGTTTTCTTGGGGATCAAGACTAAAAAATGAGTACATGTTTTCTCTTTAGTTTTTAGTATTGTTGAGGTGATGAGGTTCACAAGTTTCTAACACTGGTTTACTGTGGATCTTATACTAAAATTGTGAAAGTATTCATGAGAGGTATACCCACCTAAGCTTATGACAAGCTTGAAGTGTAGAAGGTTTTGTATAAACCTTGTTATATGTTATTCTGGGTTTTGATTTTCTTGTCATTCTCTCCACATGCAACAAAGGCTTTGAATTTTATTACAGAGGGGATAGGGAAATCATAATTTGAGAACAACAAAAGTGGCAACTCTATTGGGGAGAGTTATAGTGTGAATCTATGCTATATATTGGTGCTTATATTAGCTGAAAATTGTTTTGAGGCTGTGTGTATTCGGTCCTTGTAACTGGCCATCTTATTTCTGATCTTCATTATTTTCTCTCTAAAGACTTTCTTGTTCTACTATTTTCTAAGTGATTTTACCAAGCTTAATTCCTTATTTTCCCATAGTTTTGGGTGGCGACTCTGACATGAAATAGCCAGTGCTCTTGAATAAGCATAATTCATCTTAAGGAAAATAAGTATAATGTAGAGAGGAAAGAACACCAGATCATACATGAGGAAAAATCCCCAAGAGACATTGCAAGGGGGATTGCCTGAGCAAGCACGAAAATGTCAGAAAAGATTAGTTGTACATGAGCCATCTAATGTTGTCTGGATACAAAAAAGTAGTCATACAGGTAAGTCATCTGAAAGACCCATATATGCAAATTCAAATTCTTCTAAATCTGAGCAAGACATTTTGGGTTTTCATTCTAGTTTGTTTGGTAATAATGAAGATGTCCATGTTTTGAATCAGAGGATTTCTCATGTTGGTTTATCTGGGAAGGATAGAAATAGTTCTAATGTTAAGATGGATTATGTACCAAGAACTGTAGATGGGAATATTATTCTAATTGATATTGATCAAGTTAATATGTTAGATTCTGAAGAGATTTTCCCTAATGAAGATGAAGTATCCCAAGAAATTGAGGCTCTCAATAGAAGAGTTCATCAATTGATTTCTCAAAGGACACAAAAAGAAACAAATAAGGAGAAGGAAGTTAAGGCTAAATTGATTGAGAGAGACAAGCTTTTAAGGCAAATTGCTGATCTTGAATTGTTCACTCAAGAGAAAACCAAGAGTGAGGAAGAGGGTCCAATTATCAGAGAAAATCTGACTGTCAAGACTAACCCTACACACAAGTTTGTTGTGCAACCTAGTAGGGAGGTTCTTAGTGATCCACAACCTATTATAACTAATATTGACAAAGCGAAACAAAAGTGCATGGAAACTGGGTTTGGATCTAAGACTACAGAAGAAATCTCTCATCTGTTGTCTCCAAATGAGATAGAGATAGAAAGGATGAGGAATGAAAAGCAAGATCTGCAAAAGGAATTGGAGAGAGATGAGTTAGAAGCAGCCAATCAAGAGGTTAAAAGAAAAATTAATTAACTAAAGGCTCCTCCTATAATCTTTCCTTCGACTAACCCAAATAGGCTTTTACCTCAAGATGCATCACACCCTCCAATTAAAATTCAGTCAACCCTACCTATGAGTATTAGTTCAATTAGTCAAGTCCCTATTACCAAGCAAAGTAACCAAGTCCCTCTAACTCATAGTCCTAAGATGAGAATGAACATGGGTAGTAATCCTACTGGTAACCAGTTCCAGAGAAGACCCATTAATTTGGAGTTATACAAACAACTTTTCTTTGAGGGAATCCCAGAATACCCTAATCATGTTCCTATTGAATTGAGGGATAGGCTCCATAAATTTGCTGGCAATAATGCTATAAGTGCAGAAGAGCACTTAAAATATTTTGGTGACCTGGTAAATGACTATGAGATTGTAGATGAAGATGTCATCATGAAATTATTTGTACAGTCCTTGGTGGATGATGCAAGGGATTGGTACAGAGGTTTGCCCATAAATAGCATTGGTTCTTGGGAGGAGTTTAAGAATTGCTTTCAAGAGCAATGTGGTGATAAAACAAATGTGAGCTTTATGCTCAACGAATTCAACAATATCAGGAAGTTTGATAATGAAATTGTCATAGACTTCAATGCTAGGTTTCAGAAAGCAATACATAGGCTCTACCAAGTGATGAGATTAGATGACAATATGTGTCTGAACACTTATTATAATGCTTTTGATTCTAAAATGGCCTACATTCTAAGGGATAAAAACCCACATAGTCTGAGAGATTTTTTTTAGAATTGCCATAAATGTACAGATTAATAGGAAAGCATCTGGAAAAGTGGGAAGGAGGATTGATGGTAGGTTGTGGCAAGCATCAAAACAACAACCTAATAAAGTTGCCAAGGAAGAAGACAAAATATAAAAATTAATGACTGTCGTGAAAGATCTTACTACTAAGGTAAGTAAGAATGACAAACCTCACTATAATTGGCAAGACAGGCCTCCCAGATTACATGATATGCCCTACAACACCACCTAGAAGGATGGAAAACCTCAGCATGATAAGTTAAAAAACACATAGAACCAGGACACCTAGATCCTTTAAAAGGAGTAAATGTACACAATATAGAAAATACTCCTTGGTGTATGGCATGTGATGGGCCACATTCTCCCCATTAGTGTGTTGTGGCTCAAGCTCTAGATGAATCCATGAAAAAGGAGAGTGAGCCTCATATTAACATGTTTGACACTATTATTGAAAGTGATAATGAGTCTTCACAAAGTGAGTCTAGTGGGTATGATGCACTAAGTTATAATGAATGTTACCAAGGGCAGCTAAAAATTGATTGGCATCCTACTTTAAATGTGGTAACCATTGAAGATGAAGAAGTTCATCTCAGAAGACCTAGTGATGAAGAGGTTAAAAATCTCACTAAGGCTGCCATCGCCAAAGCCAAGCACAATTACAATATGAGAAATAGTAAAAGGGATGGAGATCAGGGTGAACCTGGCTCCATGTTCATGAAAGAAATATCTCAGAAAAAGATAGCAAGTAATAGTACTTTTCCTCAAGATGGTCATGCAAAAGGTGATCAATCCAATGATGTGACAAGAAGTGTAGAAAACAACACTATTGGCAATTTACAAGGGGCTGCTATAGCTAAAAGGGCAAGCCAACCAAAAATAGAAAAGGTTAAAATTAATTCTGAGTCAATTATTAATTCCACTTTTGATATGACTTAGACTTTGACCCAAATGAAGGTTACAGTCCCATTGGTGAAACTATTGAAAATAAAGGAACATAGAGAAGCTTCTCTCTCTTTATTTTCTAATATATCAGATAATAGTGCAACTTTACCTACAGACACCATGAAGGATGAAACGGATCATGAGCATCAGACTCTAGAAGTATATGTCAGAACAACAATTACTCAAGAACCTTCCTAGGTGGATCTGTTTTATGTGACCTTATTAGTCAATAATAGGCTAATCAAGAATTGTATGATAGATTTTGGTGCTGCTGCAAATGTGATGCCATATGGTGTCATGAAAGAATTGGGACTATTAGTAAGTACTGTGTATGGGGAATGTTATGCTATGGACAATAGAGAAGTACCTGTGATAGGTACAATGAAGGATGTGGAGGTAAAGATAGCAGCATTTTCTGAAGCAACCTATAAAATGGATGTCATAGTAATTGACACAAAACCCCATTATCACATGCTATTATCTAGACAATGGGCTACAGTAGTTGCAGGAAATGTTCAATTAGATCTTTCATATGCAACAATCCCAGTAAATGGAAGCCAGGTTAAGTTATACAGAGAACCATGTGCTCCTAAGGTAATTGAGAAGATAGACCCTGATATGTTGAATTGTATGGTTGATGTTGATCTTGACAATTTCAGAGTATAGCCGATTCAACCTCAATTAAGGAATACAGATCCCATTGTCAATGATTTGGAATATCAACAAGAAGGCTTGTGGCATATGTACTTTGATGGAGCTTGCTCGTAGGAAGGGTCTAGAGAAGGAGTTCTTTTCATATCTCCATCAGGTATAATTGTCAAGTACTCTTTCCTATTGGCTTTCAAATTTACAAACAACACAGCTGAATAGAAGGCCTTGTTATTGGGACTAGAGACTGCTAAGAAGCATGGCACTTAGCTGTTAAAAGTATTTGGGGATTCAGAGTTGGTGGTCTCTCACATAAGGTCTAAATATACATCTAAAAATGATCGCCTAAAAAGATATAAACATGTTGTTTGGGATGTGATTGAGCATTTCTTTGCATTTTCTATTAACTAGATAGAAAGATCAAAGAACATTGTGGCTGTTTTTTAAGCTAATATTGCGTTAAAAAATGACGATGTAACATTAACCGACATATCTATAGTTGAGGTAAAAGATAGGCCTATCATTCTTAATAATGTATATAACTGGCAAGTGTTTGTGGATGATGAAGATATTCTTAGATACATACAGTGCATTGATGATTATGATGGACAAAAAATCGATTGCAATGCATTAGTAGAAGTAGTGGAAGATAGAGAAACAGTGTTTGGAAATGACATGGTCTAGTTGGAAACCAATGAAATCCCTAGAGGATTGGTAGAATTGGAATGTATGTTCTATCACAGTGATAGTCATTTGCATGAACAGTCAACTACCAAATTAGAAGAATTGGAGGAAGTGAATTTAGGGACAGAATCATCCCCTAGGTTGGTGTATATTGGGAAGAACTTGGCTCCTCACATTAAGGCCAATCTCATTAAATTATTGAGAAAGTATAAACATGTTTTTGCTTGGTCTTATGAGGACCTGAAGGCGTACAGACAAGATCTATTTCAACATGAAGTTCCTTTGTATCCAGATGCTAAGCCTTTTCGACAGAAGCAAAGACCTATCAATCCCCTTTTGGAGACCAAAATGCAACAAGCATTAACTAAGTTGAGGGAAGGGGGAATCATTAAACCTATGACATTCATCATGGGTGTCTAATTTAGTCCCAGTTAGAATAAAGAATGGGGACATAAGGCTTTGTGTTGATTTCCGAAATTTGAATGTTGCTTCTTTGAAAGACAACTATTCTTCCCCCAATATGGAGGTAATGTTACAAAGAGTAATTGGGTGTGATTTATTGTCCATGGTGGATGGGTTCTCAGGATACAATCAAGTATTAGTGAAGGAGTCCGAACAGTTTAAGACTACTTTTACCACCCCTTGGGGTATGTATGTATATGTAAGGATTCCATTTGGTTTAAAAAATGTTGGAGCTACTTTTCAGAGAGAAATGGATGTAGCTTTCAAGGAATTTATCAACATCATCATGGTTGTGTACTAGGATGATTTTAAATGTTTTTCTAAAAGGGCAGATGACCACTGCGGGCACTTGGAAAAAGTTTTTAACAAAGCTCTGGAGTTTGATGTTTTCCTTCAATCCAAAAAAGTGTCATTTTGCAGTCACTGAAGGGAAGTTGCTTGGGCATATTGTCTCCAAGGAAGGGGTTAGAATAGAACCTAAAAGGATTGAAGCCATAAACAATTTACCAGAGCCAAAGAATGTCAAAGGTATTCAATCTTTCTTGGGCAAGGTAAATTTTGTTAGATGATTCATTGCTAACTTTTCTCAAATAGTCAAACCTATTGTTAAGTTGCTTAAGAAAGATGCAAATTTTAATTGGGATGAAGAAGCTACAAAGGCTTTTGGTAAAATTGAAAAGGCTATTCAGGAGGCACCAGTGTTGAAGTCCTCTGAATACAGTAAGCACTTTTCATTGTTCTATTTTGCTTCCTATAATATAGTGGCTACAGTCATTCTTCAAAAGGATGTTGAGGGATATGAACACCCTATTGCTTTCTATAGCAAATCTCTGCAAGATGCAAAGCTGAAATATGAAATCATGGAGAAGCAAGCATATGCTTTGGTTAAAGTTGTAAAAGCATTTAGGCCATATCTTGTAAATTCATAAATAGTTGCCTACGTCCCACATGCGGCTATCAAGGACATCTTATCTTAGTCCAAGGTCACTAGCAAAAGGTGCAGATGGATAACTCGAATTCAAGAGTTTGATCTAGAAATCAAGATTACTAAATTGGTAAGAGAGTTAGGTCTTGCAAAGTTGATGGCTAAATCAAATTTCCTTGATGTTGAAGTTAACAATGTTGAAATTGAGAATATCTTGGTCACAAGTATTGAGACATAGCCCTGATACTCAGAAGTAGTACATTTTTTGAGTGATGCAACATACTCAGAGGGAATGACTCCTAATCAAAGAAGGACTTTGAAATTGAAGTCTCAAAAGTATGTCCTTATTCAGGGCGATCTATATTGACGAAATAGAGATGGGGCATTGTTGATGTGCTTAGATAAATCCGAAGCTAGAAGGATGCTAATTAAAATGCATAATGGAGTATATGGAGGCCACTACTCTCCCAAGACCATAGCTGGCAAGCTATGTCGTGCCCAAACTTTTGGGCAAAAATGGAACAACAATTTTTTTTTTGAATATCAAAATCTCATAGAATAATCTACATTTATAACGAAGTCAATTAAGTTTTGTCTTCACTAAGATATAGATAGTATTGTTTACTAGGATTGAAATAATTAATTCAATCAATAGGGTGACAATAGTTAGTGAAGACTAATTTATTTCGTAAGAGGATCATCACAATTTAATTAATTAAATCAACCTAATTAATTTGCCCCTAATTAAGGTTGAGGGATATTTAAATATCTCAATTTCATTTCAAACATTCTAGACCAAAAATAATGATAATACTATCTTAAATTTAAAATTAATTAATTGGGCGCATGCAAATTCATTATTTAAATTTAACCAATAAGGTTACAAATTCAATAATGTTATTTGTCAAATAAATGTAATTTGTACTATAGTTAATATTAATCTCCCCTAAACCTTCAATTTTTGACTATTAAATAATTTGGCCAAAATTGGCCTCATAGGCTAAAAATTCGTATAAAATGATTAATAATTTTTATTTATAAATTTTCCCCAAATTAAACTTAACTCAATGCCCATACTTAATTAAATATATAAAAATAACTATACAGTAACCTTAGTTAATTAAATTAAATCAATTATGTGATTAATATAACCATCTAACATTAATCTCCATTTTTAAATCATATGAAAAGAAAAACTATATTAAAATTAATTTTCTCCCAAATCAAATAAGGAGTTTAAAATTAATTTCACATATAGCTAAAATTAAATGGGGAGAATCCTTTTCAAATTAGTCACGGCCCATAGCGCAGTTGCACTGCCCCTGTGCAGCCCCCCCCACAGGGGTTGGCTGAAGCCGCCCCCTCTGTGGGTTCAGCCCACAGTGCGGTCGCGGCCACCACCCACAGCGCGGGCCAAAGGTACCAAGGGATAGCATTTTTATTTTATTTTTATTTTTAAATGATATATATATATATATATATATATATATATATATATAGATATATACGTATATTTATATATATATGTATATTTAATTAAGGCTAAGGATATTAGCATAGTTTTCTCCCTCTTTTTTTGAGATAAAAACATTAACATGCAGAGATATCATAAAGAAATTAGACAACATTTAAATGGATGCAGCATTAAAATAGATATAGGGTTTTTTTTTTCTAAATGATTTATTTCAACTTGAATAGATTAGCTTATATCCTCATTTTATTCCTAATATCAGCTATTTAAACTAACCATTCTCTTTTCAAAATAAACTTAGCATAGTGAAGATATTTTATTTTCATTGTCTAGGACTAAATCTGTATATATTTTTTTTTAACAGCAATAAATATTATGACAACAAATAATAGCAGCAAGCTAAAAACTTTAAATAGTTTAGTTTCTTCAACAGAAGTAGAAATACATATATCTATTAAACATATACTACTTTCTTTTAAACAAGCCAATATGGGCTATCTAGCCTCTTTCTTATATTTTTCCTAAGAACATTAAGGCATATTGGGATAAATGCATTTCTATTTTACTTTCTATGTCATATAGTCATCTATAGGAAGAGATTAAATTTATCTACTTTAGCTTTCTACTTTTTTTTGAAATAGAAAAATGACAGCAATAAACACAACTACAACAGCATTTAAATATTCCAGAAAAATACTTAAAACATTCTCATTTCTCTTTCTGCATTTCTTTTTTTTTCTTTATATAATAACAAAGATAAATAGATGATAGATTTCAATATAAGACAAATTTAAATAAAAGCCAGATTTAAATAAAAGGTAGCAGCATAATACATTTCCTTTCATTCAAAAACACTTTGCTCATAAGAATATTTTGAATACAATACTCAACTTTTACAATGGGTGAAATACCCCAACTCGTCTCTCAATCCTAATAATGAGGACTTAAATAAAGTAATACATTTCTTTATACAGAAATTGCCATACCCAAATTTTTGGGCAAAACACAACCAACAATTTTTTTTTAAAACACTTATTTATGTCAAGCATTCCCTAATTAATTGTGACAACATTAACAAGTTCTTTCAAATGAATTCTTAAACTGATATTAAATACTTACATAACTATATACGGTACTCCTATTATCCTGCGGAACAAATAATTTTTATAAGGGACATATTAAATTCTCTCAAAAGTCCCTATCATTCCAGTTTGCGTCTAATAGTACTTAATTAGTTCCATCTCTACCAAATAGTCATTAATAAATTTACTTGGTTTGATATCAATTATTTAATAAATATCAAATTTCCATCATCCTGATAATACCCCCTATCATAATAATATACTTAGATGTGGAATACTAAATGAATTAATTTTATTATCTCATTAAATTGAGTCCATAGATTGATTTAATCAAAACTTTCTAAAATAATTGACGAAGATATAATTAATCTTCAACAAAAAGCCATTAATTGATTTTAGGAACTAACTAAAATAGTCCTAGCACTTAGTTTAGAAATGTCTATATTTTATTTAAACATAATTAAAAGTAGTTTATACTAAATCGACTAAAGGATGGATTAGATCCGTGATGAAATTCGTTCTATAAGGTTTAATCTTTAAAACCTATATCTAAGAATAATATTGCAATTTTAAAACATCAATTTTTTTTTTTCAATACCATTTGGTTTATCAAAACAAATAGTTGCCCATATGTTTATAAACACATATATAAAATATCAATATCTAATAAAATATCTTAGATCTACAATCTGCCCCTTAAGCAAACATTATTATTTTTAAATTATAATACATAGTAGAATATGTAATAAAATTATGATATTCTTTGATATATATAATAAATTATATATATTCTTCCTAAACCAATATTATTAAAATACCCATGAGTAAGCCCTAACTAAATTTGTATATAATATTAAAATGCCTACATTACAAGAAAATCTCCTCTTTCCTTATCCCACCCTAGCCCTACCCGGTCTAGGTTTTTTTAAAACTTTTATCCCCTTTTATTTTTTTTGGCAGGGCAGTGGTGATGTTTCACGTAGGGTCGAAAGGAGATAGTGGCAGGGCATTTTAGGGGAGGTGGAGGTCTACGGAACCGTAACACGGAGGGAAGGGGAAGGCCCCTTGCGGCCACCATAGTAGCGGCCGTGCCACTCACTGTGGACCGCCCGCAGTGGCAGGTTTCACCCCACCCACTGCGGACGACCCATAGTGAGCGAACATCCGCTCACTGCAATGCCGCAGGGAGGGGTTCTCCCTTGGTGGCGGGTGAGGGAGCTGTGGCTTCCTCCACCACCGCCCTCTGCTATTTCCTAGGGGGTTTTAATATATATATATATATATTTTATTTTTTTTCTTTTTCTTTTTTTGTTTATTTAATTGTAGAAATGTATATATATATATATATATATATATATATAATATATATATATATATATATATATATATATATATATATATATATATATATATATATATATATATATATATATAATATGCAGCAATTTAGATTAGTGAAATATTGACAGTTATCAAACATTAGATGGTTACATATTTCATTTTTAGGAATGAGTTGCATAAACCCTCTTTCAAGTATAAGCATATTTTGACAAAAAGAACATGGTGTTAATTAGATTACTCAGCCCAGAATGCTTTAATTGGATGCAATGTCATTTACATTTCATTAATATTAGAAAATGATTATTTATGCTTTAATCACAATACAGCCATTGATTTTTCCATTTTTTTTTCCCTTATATTCTAATTATCTTAATAGAGATAGACTAATTATTTTCTACAATTATTTAAATGATAGATTTAAACAACTTATCCAGCAAATTTATAAATAGGCTATTGTTTCAACTTTAGAATTTTTTTCTATCTACAAAATTAAAGCAATTAATCAAATTAAATAGTTAATATAATGACAGATTAAAATAAATTCAAACAACAACTTATTTATCTAGAATCCTTTAACTTTAACCATGCAATAGGATTTAAACTGAAAGATTCATATTCGAAATGACATGCATGCTATAGCTAGGAAATCGGAAATCATCAAAGCAAACAATATTAGTAATCTAGCTCAATCAAGAAAGCTCAAATGCAATGATCAATCCTAAACACACTCAATAAAGACATGAAAACAAGACATCAATTCAAACGCAAACCATTGCAAACTTGAATGTCTCATTCATGTGGCTCCATTGTCCTTCTTTCTCCTTCAAATAGCTTTGTTTGTGGATCTCATCTACTAGTGCATAAACATGATATGAAAGCAAGTAGACAAAATTTTAGCACAAGAATACTCGAAGCGTGATTGATTTGACCAGGGATCAGGGATTCGAAAAAGTGATTAGTTGGGATTGAAGAAATTCATCCAATTTATAGACAAATTGGAGAAAAGATCAAATTAGCATGAAGAGATTTGAATGGAAATTGCAAATCAAGAATGTCAAATATGACAAATTATGACAAATTTGCACTTTCTATGCAAGATTGATTGATTGATAATTCATGACAAAATTATGACAAATTTCTATGTCAAAAATTGATTGATTGTCAATTATGACAAACTATGACAAATTGAAATGTCATTCCCATGAAATTAGGAGAAATATAGGAGAAAATTGAAATTAGATGAATTAGAAATTAGGAAATTAGAAAATTGATGAAATTAGGAATTAAGTGAATTAATTAACAATTTTTCATTTATTAATTAATTCACAAAGAGGGATGAATTAGTTAGCCAATTAAATGAACATTTAATTGCGATGAGAAGACTTAGGATAAATAAACTATTTAACCTAGAGGGAGAAATGACAAACAAGGTTAAATGAATAAATCATGAAACCCTAGAAGATGAATTAGAAATGCAAGGACGACAATTAGGTCTTGACAAAAGATAATTGATGCAGGGTCGATTTGATCATGATTCAGACTGACAAAGGGCCAATGTTGATAAATGATTATAATTGGTTGACAAATTGACCAAGATTGACAAAGAGACCAAATTGATAAGCGCCAATTGACATGATTGAAGAGGACAAGGATCGATGACAAATCGATTGCAAAATGACAAAATTGGCAAGGACAAGGATTGACCAAAATCATGACTGAAGATTGTTATCGACAAGACCAAATTCGAGAGCGAGATAAATGAAGAATGCAGAAGAAGGACTTGATGCTTGCAAATGATAAAGACCAAGTGCGTAACATAGGAGAAATGTTAATGCGATGCAAAAACCTAAAATAAGGCAATGCGCCAATGTTAAAATATGACTCCGCAAGCGTTGACCATTTTTAGATGTCTACATTTTGCCCCTCTTTGAGACAATGTGATTCTAAGCGTTGTTTCAAAGAACAATAATGAAAATGCCCTAGACAATGACAATGACATATGCATGCCCCCTCGAGGAATTGGCTGGAAAAATCCAGAAAAGAGGCCAAGTGATCGATAAGAATGATAGAAGACGATAGGAGCAAACAGACTGCCAAGACTGATGGAAGACATGTTAGTAAGTAGAAATTAGATAGAGGATAGTTAGAGATGAAGGAAAACTTGCTTTCACAAATGCACATAAGTAGGTGAGAACCTTTATTTAATGTAGCAAAGCGGATGCAGAACATCATGGCATTGAAGGCTAGAGCTGGAATGCAACCCCTTTTTGCAAAAGACAGACACATTGCAAACAAACAGTAATCACAACAAAAAAGAAAGGGACCATGAACCATCCTAGTCACTCTAATTCACTTAGTGACATCATCGAGCAACATAGGAACATGATCGAAGATAAATCAATAAATGATAAGACTCGCTAATTCCAACAAGTCAAACAAACATCTTGATCTTCATTGTCAAAAGTTGAAAGTGCTGATAGGACGATCATGTTGTCTGGTTTCAGGGAATGCGGTACCCTGTCTAAGACAAGACACAGTCTGGTTTCGAGTATACCACACCCTGTATAAGACTAATGATAATGTGCCAAGGACCAATGATATTGATGCTGACGTTCGATTGAGAAGACAATTGTGATCAGTTTGAATGTCTGGTTTGATTGAAAAAGGTTCATCTGTTAACGCATGATTCCATTAAAGCACAATGTGTGATTGTGAGTCATTGGATGTATACTCAATGAGCTATCTATGAGGGGTTATTTATTGCAAAATGCTTTTCGAGTTTTTACAATTTTTTTTTGTGTTCATTTTTTCAGGACTTTATTTGACTTTTTAGGGATTTTTTCAAGACATTTTTTTTTTTTTTTGGATTATTTCAGGACATTTTCAATTTTTTAGAGATTTTTTCAGGACATTATTTGATTTTTTTGGATTATTTCAGGACATTTTTCAATTTTTTTGGATTATTTCAGGACATTTTGAATTTTTTATGATTTTTTCAGGACATTTTCAATTTTTATGATTTTTTGCCCCTAGTGTCTAGCAAGGCAAGGAATATGACAGGTGAATAAATAGGCTTGCTAAAATGTTGGTGGATAGAGGGAAGACAAAGACCTTTTATTATGGAGACAATACAAATGCAATTTTCAAGGGCTATTGCGTGATGGGACAAGAGACTGGATATGACAATGTAAAGCATTGACATGGCATGAGGGACATGTCAAGAGGTTTTTGAAACCATGTTTAAATTTTGCATCCTTATGTTAGATCAAGATCAAGGGACAGAAAGAGTGTATGGATAGTGATAAGATATGGATAGGATAAGCAAGACCAAGAATGGATAAGGGACATGGATTGAAGGTCGGGATAGGATACGGGATAGTGATAGAAAGCTGCAATAAGCTAGGGAATATAGATGAAAGGTTGTAATAAGCAAATGGATTAAGACCAAAAGCTATGATGGACTAAAAGCTACAAACAAGATACATGATGCTCATGAAGATCCTTAGCCTTGTCAAGATCAAAGGTGGAAAAAGGGGAAATGGACATGAGGGATGATAGGACAAGGAAGGGTAATAGGACATGAAGGAGTATGACATGGTATGATAGGATAATGAAGGGCAATAAGATATGAAGGAGGAAACCTACCCCCAAGTATGGTATGCAAGAAGTTCATAGATTACGCATGATACTTTTTTGCCAGGTTTTCATCACGGTACTTGCCCAAGGTGCCTGTTTACCAGGTTTTCACTAGAGGGTGAATTATTTTTGCTTTACTTTTTTCTTTCTTTTTTTTTTCTTTTTTTTTCAATTTTTTTTTTGTATTTTGACATTTTAGTCGAAAATGGACACATGATAGGGGATGGAAGAAGGACTCAAACATCTTTTTGTTTGGATAGTAGCCTTGGAAAAAATGGACCATGACCTTTAAAAGTATGCTCACAGACATTGGTAGGATAAGGACATGGAAAAAGAGATGAAACTAAGGCGAAGATTTATGCAAAGGATTGGACCAGAGGGATGGAAGGATGGAAAATATGCATTGGATAATGGATAGGGTATTGGAAGAATTGGGCTTCAGTGGATAGAAATGTTGGCAAGATTGACATTGGCACACACCTTGAGGGGTGATGGACTAATGGAGGAAAGATGGATCTCAGATTGTGAGATTTGGATGGAGGAAAGGCCTGGGATTTTGGGACATAAGGGCCCAAAATGGATGAAGAAGGTGATGGAGGAAAAAATTTGAGAGGGTTGGATGGAGGAATAGCAACTTTGGATTCCAAGTTGGATGTTTCTTTAGGCTTTTGTGCTTCAAGGAGTTGCTTAGGGATCCACATGGTTTTTGATTTTTCATGCTTTTGTGGTTCCTTGGAGTGCATTGCTTGCACAAGGGATTTAGGAACCCATATAGATTTTAACTTTCCTTTATTTTTCTCAGTGGGCCTTTGTGGCCTTTTGGATATTTCTTTTTCTTTACAGATCATATTGTTCTTTGTTTTGACATGTTGATTATATTGGACATGTTGATCCTTGAATACATGTGGATTGCTAGACTTATGACGTTTATACTTGGCATCCAAATTGCTTGGAGGGGGAAAGGAATGCATGGATGGATATGAATGAAATGGAGTTCTTTTGGATGGATGGAATTTACTCAAGGATGTGTGCCTTTGCTGACCTTGCATAGAGGACGAAGGGATATAAGGACCTAAGATGGATGGAAAGTATGATGGGGAAGGTGTATGCTTGGATTTTGAAGGGATGTTGGATTTAGCAGGGGTACCCACGTCTTGAGGAATTTCACTGAGGCCATGACCCTTAATATTTTCTTTAACATGAAGGGATTCTTGCTTATGAAGATCTACTCCTTTTCCTTTATGAATATCTTGACTTGTAGGATACTCTTTTCTTTGGGAAGAAGACGCGAGTCCATTATGAGGTGGATATGATATGAGAGAAATAATGAGATCTTGAAGTGGATTGGATTTCACCAAAGTGGAAGAACCCATTGTGCATGTCGAGGGTTCATGAACATCATGCACTGACATGTTCAAATCATGAGGGGGATTAGGATCATGAGGGGGACTAGGAGTGTGTAGTGGACATGGTTCAATGACAAGCTCTTCAAGAGATGGAATGGGAGAAATAATGGGATCATCAAAAGAAATGCGATCTTGGAGTGGATATGCTGGATTAGGACAAGGAAATGGAGGAACAAAAGGATCTTGTGGAGGATTTAAAGGAATAATTTGATCTTGACAAGGAGGAAGATCATTGGAATCCTCTTTAAAGGTGCTTTTCTCTTGAGTTTCAATGGGATCATCGGAAAGGATGGAAGGGATATCTTGAATGCCAATGAGATTTGAAATGACATTTCTTTCATGAAATGGAAGGGGATCATTTGGGATTGGATGGACTGGGATATCTTGATCTTTCTCGGGGAAGGGAGTGTCAGTAGGACTTTGGATAGGATGGACAAGGATAGGGGAATTGTCATGAGTTTCTGGGAAGATGAGGTCCTGGTCAACAATTGGATGGGATGATAAGGTTTTGGGATCTTGATCTTGATCTGTTTTAACACGCGTTTCTTTATGCTCTAAATTATCCTCTTGACATGGGGTTGGACTTTGGATATGCTTGGAGGATTCTGACAAGGAATCAATGTTTTGGCATGAAGGAAATGCACTTTGAACATTTGTGATGGATTCTGGCAGGGAATCAATGCTTGAACATGAGGAAGAGGGACTTCGAATGGGGTCCTCTAAAATAGGTAATGGCAATAAAGTGCATGGTGGCATTGGGTCGTGTATTTCTGAAACATGACAAGGATGTGCATCATGAATTGGATTATTGTGGCAATCAATTATGGATAGCCCTTGGATAGTTACATCCTTGGGTGTATTGTTTGATGAGGATAATATAGAAGATTCTTGTGAAACTTCTAAAGGTGTAGGGATAGATGCCACTAGAGAGTCAATTTGTTTATGGGGAGATGAGGCATTGCTAGACATAATTGTATTATCTTGAGCTTCCTCAAAGAACTCACCTGGTAGGTTCCTTAAGATCATTGCAATAAAGCCACCTTTCTTTCGAGGTTTTGACATAGTTGTATCTAGAATTTGAACTTGTTTGGCAAGGAGTTGGTTCTGATCTAATGTCATGTTTTGATATTGGACTTGGTTCAATTGTTCTGACATGTTTGAAACTTGGGTTGGTGAGTGCTGCAACCTTTGTTTTTGAATGTTTGGTTGTGGTTGTTGAAATTGATATTCCACCATTGGTTGAACCATTTGTGGACATTGTATAGTTGGTTGGACATATTGTTGAAATTGGACCATTGGTTGTATTGGTTGTATATGTTGAACAATTGGTTGAACCATTGGTTGTATTGGTTTAAAATTTGATTGATAGTAAACACCTTCTTGTTCTTGTTGTGGAGGCACATAATGTTGAAATTGATGTTGTCTCCTTTCTTGAAATTGTTTCATCATCTCTATTTGTGAGAGGAGAGCTGGTATGTCTAATCAGTCAATAAGAGATCTTACATCAATTGGCTCAATCTTTGGATTTCGACCTAGAAATTTTTGAAACATTTTGGACATTTGTGATCTATTCTTCTCAATGTTTTTCACTCTTTGTTCCAATATCTCCTCTTCTTGAGCTAGTTTCTCCTCTAGTTTTTGTATTTGGAGACTTGTTTCATCATAACAAGTTTGATCCAAGTTTTGAGACATGTAGAGATTGGATTGAGATGATTGATTTCTCAATTGTGATGACATGGCTTCGTAAGAAGGTTGAGACCTCATTTCAACAAACATGTCACTATGCAAATGCAATTAATGGGATTGACAAATGCAACCTAAAGGATGACAATGCAACTTAATGTTTTTGTTGTTTTTCAATATTTTGACAAACTCATGAATGTAATTCTAAAAATGAGACCCTTAGGAAATTGAAATGATGTCTAGACCTCAAAGGAAAAAAGGACCAAGTGACAATAGGACAAATTGACAATGTCTCACCTATATGCTTGGATACTAAGTTAGGTTTGACCAAATGACATTGATGACAAAAAGACAAAAGTTTGACAAGGTCTAGACTTCCTAACAATAACTTAGGGTTTTATCAAAGATTTGCATTACTCAAGTATGACAAAACCTAGTTTTGACGCTATATGAAAAGGGACAATTACTATGCAAATGACCCTAATATGATATGATAATGACCTAAGCTTAATAAAGAGACCTAGGGTATGCAAATGTGACCTAATGCTACGAGGACAAAGATGCAAATGCAAATGTCAACCTAAGGCAAAACCTAAGGTTGAATTATGAAATGGTATTACTCTAATGCAAGAGGACACATGCAAATGGATAACCTTTATTGATATGCAAAGGAGTATGACCTAGGTGAAACCTAAACTTGGTACTTTGACAATGAACTTTGTAAAATGCAAACCTAGGATGAACCTAAATCTAAGTGACATGAATGTTGAGACAAGATTTTGAACAATGTTTGACAACCATGTTTGAAGGTGTTTTGAACTTTTTTGAATGAAATACTCTTGTGTTTAACCTTGTTTTGAATCAATTTGTATTGTTTTTTAAATGAGACACAACTCAACTTTTGACAAGCAAAGAAGACAAGATATTTTAACTTACACTCCAGACAGTCATGCTCATTCACACATTTCTTATGGATGGCAAGGACAATAGGTACTTGAGAGGTAGACTCGTTATGAGATTCAAGGAGAATACATAGATGCTTGACCCCACGGGCTCCCCTCCACAGCACTCACTTCTCAAGGTAGCCAAGCATCAGTCCCCATGGAAATATCCCCATGACGAACTTCGTATCTCTTCCAAGTATCTGAACTTGTCCTTCTCAAGCAACTAGAAGGATTTTTGGCTGCTAAATACAAGGTGTTTTGTAATGCCCCGCCAGGAAACCCCGAAGGGATAAACTAAAATCACAAGAATAGAGTGCAATTTTTTTTTTTTTAAAAGTTACAACACATAAGATGCAACAAGATAACAAGATTCAGATTACATAGCGGAAGACTTCAACTAACTCCTAAAGAGTTTCCCAACGAGATTACTTAAATTTTCACAATACACTTAGCTCACACAATTAATCCATTAAGCTAAATATCTTAGTAACGAGATAATTCAAAATCAGGATAATTCCTTTCAAAAGAGGGAAATATAAATCACAAGCGAAGATTCATCATTAAGATCCATTCATAATCTTCATTCAATCTTTTCATTTAAAATTACAAACCAACATCTAACATTCTAATACACTAGGAATTTCACCATAACCATAAAAGGTCTTTCCAAGCATATTTAAATTTCTTAACAACAACTGAGTATAATTCATTACTCTAAGATACATTGTTCCATATTCTAACTTATTGCATTAAAGGGATGATTTCACACATGCATTGATGATAAATCGCATCTCAATCAATTATGCATTCGATCAGCATGGCATTTGAGATAGAACTGAATATAAGCATTAAAGTTAATTCCAATTATCCATTTAACCATTCAACATAAATTAATCATACATGATAAAGCTGAAGTAAGAGACATAAAAGAACGCATCACATAACACCATATGATCTCGGAGTTCACCCCTAAAGGGCTACATCTCCGGGTCTGCTCAACTGCAAGACCCCTTCTGATAAATAATGAAGGTTAAGAATACAAGAGGTTACACCATTTCAATCCAGCCATCAAGGCGATACATAAACGATCCTTACAAAGAACAGGATCCAGCTGAACATAATCAAAGCTAATAACATAAGAGTCCATGAGAGCATCCATAAAACTGAACC